>NW_024347791.1:10218220-10231066 GCF_902729225.1 Pteropus medius
TTTTTTTTTTTTTTTTTGCCCCCCATTCCTGTCATTTGTCTGTATGGATTTCTTTCTCTTCCCTCTTCTCTTTTAGTTGGATTTCCCAGTAGGCGGTTTGCAGGCAAGCTTTAGAAATATCATTGGGACAAGCTGTTCTGTGATATTTCATTGAAAATAGCACTTATAAAGCTGTTTGCATTATATTTTTGCCAACAGAAGAACTCAGAACATGAAATTGGTGGTGTTTTCAACCTGGCTCATTCTGAATGGGCCTCGTGAAATCCAAGAGAGGGGAACTTAGGATCCAATCAATGCCATTCGCCATCTACTTAGATATATAATATAATCACATCCTTTGAGCTAATCTGTAGGACTAATGTGTCTTTTAAGACTTTTGGTGGGAATGGGCAATGATTTGCTTACTATTTTTTCTGCTTTAATATAACTCGTTTTGGATTATTTTTATTATAATCACCATCCTCATCAATAAAATGGTATTTAAACTTTACATATCCACTACTGTTTATCGAACACTTTCATATAAATTGTTTCATTTAACCATCATTATTTCCAAGAGAATGTATATTCTAGCGTTATGGATAAAGATGTTGACACTGTGAAGGGGCCAAGTTGTACAACTGATTCGAAGTTCTTTTTCCTTTCTTTAGTATAATAGTTGTCTCCTCCAGTCCTGGTCAGAAGTTAGAAAAATCCTTATGAGGTTGTACAACTTGACATATCTTTATGAGGAACTTACATGTTCAGAGTCAGGCACAGAACATTTTATACAGTGTCCCAATGTGCGGAGGAGGAAAACATCTTCAAAAATCCCTTTTTCCTCTTCAGGAAAATTTGATCTAGTTCATTTGCTTCCAGAAATGACCTCATCAACCCCAGACTTAGTTGGTAAATGCCACATTTATTATCTTTGGTTCTCTCATTATATAAAGCTGTTTTTGGTGTTATTGTGCAGCTATTACATTTCCAGGATTTTTAACTATTTAAGTAGGAGATTGTCCTACATATAAGTTAATAAAATCCATTACTAAACATATTTACTTTAATACCAAAGGAATTCTCTAACATAAGTGCATTTGATCATTCAGTGAATGAAAGACATATTCCTATCTTATCTGCAGTCTAAGCAACACTAAGAAAACTTACACATAAATCCTTCTTTACATATTCTATTTTATTTCAGATTACTTCATTTTGGTAAACTTTGAAAAAATTGGAGGTAATATTAAAGCCAGAAATTCCATCTTGACTCGATTTCTTGGTTCTACTATTAAATGTTTATGAAGGTAATTAACTCCAACTTCCCTTCTTAGCTGTTATAGTAATGATTTAAGTAGGAAAAAAAAAATGAAGAAAGTCAAGAAACTAAAAATTGGTATTTAAATTAGAACAAATGAAGCCTGTAAGTATATATGTAATAGAACAATAACAGCTAAGGTATATAATTGGGAAAGAATATAACATTAACTGGGCTACTTTTCACTTCAGAGACTTTGGTGCATTACTTATTTCTCCTTATGCGTTCTGATCTCCTGGGGCTCCTCATTCATTGTAGAGAGCAGGGAATAGAAAATTCAAGTGGAAGTAATTATGAGGGAGTATTAGGGTAGGACACATGATTTCAGGAAAGGGTTTGGAAACTAGAGAGTGTGCATGGGGAACAGCTAGATGGTTAGAAAAGGGGACTCCCTGATGTGTTCTGACAAGTCACAGGTGTGCCAGGGATAGCGCATTGTCGAGAGCTAACTGTTCCAAAGAAAACATAATTATTGGTTAGCTCATATAAGAGCCTATATTTTGATCACAGGTTTAATCCTCTAAAGGGTTTGCTAACTCTGGCTTTTTATCTGGAATTGCAAGAAATGTGAATTTATATTGACTTGTGGGTCTTAAAACACTTTCAAAATTAACTAATTAGAAATTAATAACATGGTCAAAATGATAATTTCACTGTTAAAACTGGTGACAAGCCTTGACAATAAAAGTATAAATGCTACCCAGATTTGAGAATTTACATTTCTTTGCCTAGGCACTGGCATATGTATTCATTCTTATTGTGAGAATGACATAGAATAGATGGGCGATAAAACAACTTTCATCTCATTCACTGCAAGGTACTGGTTAGGGAGCACAAGTTAGATTACCTTCCCTTTGCCTTTGTGTATGCTGTTATCTAGTCTACTTTTCATAAGTCTACCTGTTCATGGAGAATATCCACTGTAACCAAGGAGTCCATGCTTTCAATATGAGGTAGGGCCGATTATATATTGCATGTGTTTCTGATTACTGTGTTAATTATTTGGAAGGTACAGACTGCAATGTTGAGTTTGATTTTATTCAGCATATTTATTAACTCACTAAGCACAGCTGTTAGTTCTGCATCCCATATTTGATCTTTTTACCTTTGCTTCTTTGGACTCTTTTGTCTTAAAATTCTCCAGATTGTGAAACATTCTATTTTCGATTCATAGGGACTGAAATATTTTTATACTACTGGTTTCTCTTTGTTTTTCTCTGGATATATTAACACACAAGGCTGAGTTTCTCTATTAGGATAAATTCTCAAAGCTGGGTTCATTTACTTATGCTTGAAAATAAAATTATTTTTAAACTTGAAAGAATATTACCTTTGACGCATAAAATTTTAGGAAGGTCTATTGACATATTAGTTTGCTTCTTTCTGCTAAATAATTATATGTTACTTGCAATGGCTTTTTAAAAAAATATTTCTCCTGAATTAAAAAATGAAATATAATTTGATGAATTTTGACAATTGTTTATGTAGGCATAACCTCACTCAAAACAAGATTTAGAACTTTGGCATCACCCCCAGAAAGTTGCCTCATGCCCCTTTCCAATCAAGTGCCCCAATTCCTGCCTCAGAGGGGGCTTCTTCATGATTTTTGTCACTATAGATTAGGGTCGCCTGTTCTTGGACTTTGTATAATTGGAATCCTACGTGTGTGTGTGTGTGTGGTGTGGTGTGGTGTGTGTGGTGGGGTAATGGGAGAATGTCAATGTCTGATTTCTTTCACTCAGCACAATGTTTTTGAGATTCACTCGTTCTTCTTTTTGCTGACTAGTATTCCATTGGAATATAGTAGTATTTAGTATTTAGAATATAGTATTATTCCATTTAATATAGTATTATTTGTTTATCCTTCTCCTGTTGCTTGATTCTTGTGTTGTTTCCTGTTTGCTATTTTGAATGAAGGTGCTGTGAATAGTCCAAGGGTTTTTATAGACATAAGTATTCATATTGATACCAAAGAGTATAATCGTTGGGAAGTAAGGTAGATGAGTATTTACATTATAAGAAACTTTCCAAAAATTTTCCAAAGTAGTTGTTCCATTGCATAATTCCCAACAAAAATGTGTGAGAATTTGTTTCTCCACTTTCTTGTGAACGTTTGATTTATTAAACTTTTTAATTTTTTAATTTTAGTCACTTTTATGAGTGTGAAAAGATTTGTCATAAGGTTTTAACTTGCATTTTTCTGGTGACTAATGATGTTGAGCACCTTTACCTGTGATTGTTGCCCATTCTTATATGTTCTTTTGGGAAGTGTCTCTTTAAGTCTCTTTAATAGGGTTGTTCAACTTTCTAATTGTTGATTTGTACTAATTCTTTATAAATTCTCCTGTAATTCCAAAAGATATGGGTCATTTATCAATTTTATGCACTGCAAATATTTTTCTCTAGTCTGTGGTTTGTCTAAATATTGTTTAAAGGTGCCTTTCTATGAATAGAATATTTTAATTTTGGTGAGATTGGTTTATCAAGTTTTCCTTTCATGGTCAGTGTTTTTTGTGTTTTGTTTATGTTGTGAATATGTGCTCCCATTTTTTTTCTAGATGCTTTCTGGTTCTAGCTTTTACATTTAGTTTTATGATCCATCTAAATTGTTTTTGTGTGCTGTGAGATAAGAGTTAAGATTCATTTTTTTCCTACATGGAAAAAGACTTTCCTTGTCTTGTTGAGTTGACTTAATGCTTTAGTGTTATTTATTACTTTCACTTTCCAATTGTTCATTGTTAGTATATAAAATGTAATTGAGTTTTATATTATCATTGTATCTTGCCACCTGGATAATTTTTTGAAAGTTATAGTAGTTTCTTTTAAAAATGTTTTTAAGGTTTTTTTCTGTCATCTGAGAACTGTATGGTCTTATTTCTTCTTTTTCTAGTATTTATGTCTATTATTAATAATTATTAATTATTATTATTATTATTTTACTGCTGTAAAGCCAAAAATTCTTGTCTTATTTACTATCTTTGAGAGAAAGCATTCAGTATTTCAACATTAAGTATAATATAACTATATTTATTTATAGAAACAAACTCCTATTTTGCTAAGAGTTTTGAGCATAAAGAGGTATTGAAGTTTTTCAATTTTTTTCTGTATATATTTATATGATGATATGATTTTTTCCATCTTTATTCTGTTGCTGTGATACATTACATTGTTTTATTTTTAAATATTAATCCAACTTTGCATTTCTAAGATAAATATGACTTAGTTATGATGTTTTGTCCTTTTTGTGCAGTACTTGATGCAAGAGACTTTATTTAAAGCATTAGTGTGTAGAGATATGGGTTAGATTTAAGGGAGTCAAAGATGACTGATGATTTGGCTGGGATTTTGGAATAATTTTAACAAATATACAGAAGATGAGCAGAAATTCATTTTGATGAGGAAGAGGGTGACATGATAAATTTTGCTTTGTAAACTTACTGAATGTGAGGCATTATTTACAAATTAGAAACACTAGTGTGGAACTATGGTGAGAGAGGTAAAAGATTAAGGTAAAGATTTTACAGTCATTTATAGAATTTGATGTTGAAGGGAGATAATGTCAAAGGTAGAATGTAGGAGTATTTGCACTTAAGAAATAGCATTAATATTTGTTAAGCACATAATATAATTTAATTTTCATGATTTTTTGGAATAGATACTATTATCTTCATTGTATAGATGAGAAAATTGGGAATCAGTAAGTATAAGTAACTTCTTTACATATAGATTAGTAACAAGGCATTAGCAAAGGAGAGAGAAGGAGCATTGAGAGATATAAAACAAGGAAGACAAAGCATTATCATAAATATAAAGAGAGAAAAGAAATTTGAAGAGGTTAATCAATGTTGTCAAAACTTGGGATGTGGAGGAGAAGGGATATCAAAATGCCATTTTATTTGGTGATTATGAGGGCAAAGACTTTCAAGAAAGCAATTTACCTCAAATGAAAAAGGTAGAAGCTTAAGATGCAAAGAGCTGAAGAGTTGGAGAAAAGCAATACACTGATTGTAGATTATTCTTTTGAATTATTTGGTGGTAAAAGGAAGGAAAGCAGTATGGCATTGTGTTGAAGGAAGGGCAGGGTTGAGAAACAATTTTTCTTTTATTTCAGTATGCAGGAAATTAAATGTGGTCATAGAGAATGGGAAAGAGGAGAGGAAAACTTGATGAGGGAGACGTGAGTGATGGGGACTGAAATGTTAAATTTATAATAGGTATAATAACTAAATCTAATTAGCTCCAAAGTTCAAACACTGGCATTACTGGAATGTTGATAAAGCATTAGTCATTAAAGCAATGGGTTTTTGGACTGAACTTCTTGTGTTGGTTTTAGCTGAATGGGTTTTTCCACTCCTTCTTCCTGTTTGAGGGCATAAATCAAGTCTAAAAATAATAGAAGAGTATGTTGAGAAGTGACCTAAGTTCAAGGTGGGGAAAATAAAATACTTTAGCACAATATCACAGATAAATCATCCAAATAGGTGCTTAATATTGAACATTATAATAATTTTAATGAGCATAGGTGGATGCTAACAAAAAGTCAGTCTGGAAAATGTGGAAATTCCGATGATCTTGAGGTGCTCCTGGTACCATCCAGATCCCACCACCTACTTTAAGTTCCATCCTAAGAACAATTCAATGAAATGAAATGACTTAAGACTGCACTCTTTCACAGCTAAGGAGGGACCCTATCATAAAGACTCAAAGGCCACAGATGTAAAGAAAACAAAAAGTCAAGGGCTCAGTTCTTTAAAGAGACTAATGGAAATGATTTGAAAAAGATGAGCTCCTCCTGAACTCCTACCCATGATAAACTCTGTTTTAATTCAGGTGACAGCTCAACCTGAAGGAAATAAATATTTTGGATATTTTTTTTCTGGACTTTTTGTGTGCTTAATGAAGTAATAATGAAGTAATTTAATAATAAACTGTACCATCTCTCCCTTCCTATATTAAGAGTTTAGAACTGGGGTTATATAAAATCCTTGCCAAATCTAGAATAACATTTTAATGGGCACTGTGGGGTTATAGAATACATATGCTAAATTTTAAAATTAGAAATGAGAGTAGGTATATAAAAAGCAGATGTACATAACTCAGAAAAAGTAAAGAATATTGTATTGGGTTGCAGCAAAAAATAGATAAAGAATAAAAAGAACTTCAAAGAGATAATCTTTTAAAAGTATCTCTATTATTGAATATTGAGCCAATTGTTTCTATTGTTAAACATGTGTTTTCTTTATTTCTTATAAAAACCCGACAAGGTGGGTTATTTTTTCTTTATTTTACTGATTGAGCCTGAAACTTAAATAGGTTGAATAATTTTTTCAGTTTTATATCACCATTGACTGGAAGAACTCTAATCTCCTAACTCCAGTAGTCAATTAATGTTAATTAGCTCATCAGGAATAAAATAATTAAGATGGAATATTATATTCCAGAGGGATGATGAAGTTTGAGAGGAGAATAATAGATTGTAAAAAGGGAGAAGAGCAGAAAAATGGAACAGTTTGTAACTTAAAGGAGGGAACCAAAGACTATTCAATAATTTGGAGTCTTGTAATCAAAGTTAAGTGAGAGGTGAAGGCTAAAAATAGAAAGATTATAAAATTAGAAAATAATCTTAGAAAAACAATTGAGAAAGAAGTCAATGGCTTCAACAGTTGACCAGTAGTCCTCAACCATTTGAGAAGCTTTTTAAAAATGCCTGGCCCTACCCCAGACAAGTCAAATCAATATCTCTAAAGGCAGGTATTCTTAACCTGGTATTCTCAGATAGGATGGTCTAAGAAACTCATAAAACACGCAAAATTTTGCTTGCAGGTGCCTTTTCTAAGAATTAACTTCTAATCATGCTTCTGTCATATACCCTCTGTGTAACCTTTCTGACCCTTCAATTTGTCAGCAATGTGAGGATGATATTTGCTTTGCCTGCTTCTCAGGAATGTAGTAAAGCTCAAATTAGATAAAATGTGCCATGGCGCTGTGTAAATTGTAAAGCCCTACAGCGGCCCAACTTGTTATTACAGCAGTGATTAAATCATGTTTGCCCACGTTTGAGAGATGACCTTTGAGAGACAATCCTCTCACTTTCACTGTCTCTCATCCACAAGTGGCTCTGATGATAGCAACTTTGGCTTTTAGGAAATATATCTGGGAGCCTTTTTAAGTTCTCCAAATTGTTAGAATCTACCTAGAATGATGCTGGCTAAATATTAGGTGATTCCAGCCTCCAGCATTTCATTCCTTAGAAGTGTTTACGTAAGAGAGCCACAGAGGTATGAACTGAAATTTGAGATGTGAGAGGAGCCAATGAAGATAAAAGGCACGGTATTGAGTCAGGCCGACTCAGTGCAGGGGAGAGTAAAGCCAAGATATATGAACTGTATCTTCCATTAATGAATAAAATCACCATCATTCTTTATAGAGGTCATGCCAGTCATATGCAGTGGAATATTATTCATCCTAATTTCTCTTCTTTTGAGGAAACTCTAGCTAGATTCATCCACCAGAAAAACAGTAAATTATTTGTTACTGACACCTTCTACATATAAAAAAAAAATTCATTTCCTTTGCTGAGCGTAAAATATATTTCTCTGAATTTTGTGCCCATATTACCATTGACAGTAGCAGACCTTATTAAAATAGTGGTTTTCTTTTGTATTATTCAGGGTTTTTTTTTCTACATACATAAAAATTTGGTAGATGCCAGTCTTTGGCATGTCTTTCTCCCTAGAGCATCTCTAAGCAGTATGAATAAGAATGCATAGATAAAAATTTCTCTGGGAAAATTTCTTTAAAAAATGTCCAGAAAGTAGAGTTGTCATTATTTTTTTAAATGTTTTAAGCAGCTGACTAGAATTTGAAATCTAATCTTATCCCTCCTATTGGTCAGTTGTTACTGATTTACACTGGGTGAAGTTAAAAGCCCCCGATTGCCTCTTGATCTAAAGTCAAAGAAATCTGTTTGTCCATGTGATGAATAATATGCCTAATGTATGACTCTGAAGCTAATCGTTCAACTTCCTAATCTTGCCTGCTCCGAAATTATGGAATTTGGTTATGAGAGTATCACAGAGCATATTATTACTTTATTCATTCATTCAAATATAGTGGAGTGCCTACTGTATGCTGGGTGTCATAAGAGGAGATTTGAATATAAAAACAACCTCAAAGAACATTTAATCAATTGAGAGAGACTGTGCTCTAAACATAACTTTTGGAATTTCACTGGTGGAATTCATTTATTGAACACCCCAGAGATCATCCTTAGACTTCTTCTCTCAATCTACACTTTCTCCCTGTGTACTCACATCCAATTCAGAGCTTTAAATACTATGTATATGCCAATGCTGCTTCAATTTGTGTCTCTAGCCCCCACCACTTCCCTGAACTCCAGGCTCCTATTCAGCCAGCTCCTCTAAATGTCAATTGAATGTCTAAGCATCTTAAGCTTAATACATGTAGCACTAAACTTAACATTTTAGTTAATGGGAACTCAGGGTAAAGAACTTGACCCTATTCTTGATTCTTTCCTTTCTTTCACACCTCCGTATCGAATCCATCAGAAAACCCTCTAGGCCAGCAATTCTCAAAGTGTGTTTTGGGACCTTCTGGCTGTCTCCAAGACCCTTTCAGAAGGTTTGTGAAGTCAAAAGTATTTTTATAATCATACAAAAGACATTTTGCCTTTTTCACTTGAATTCGTACATGAGTACTTGGAGTTTTCCATCATAGCACTGTGTTGTACAATGACACCAGAGCTCTGATGGCTAATGGAATGTGCACTGTATTTTATGTTTTAAAAGTATCTATCTCAGTTTTAATTTTCAATATACTAAATATTTATGGATGTGGCCCTCATAAACAAAAACTCTATAGTGTTCTCAATAATTTTTAAGGGTGTGAAAGAATCCTGAGATCAAAATGTTTAAAAATTGTTCCTCTAGCCTTCCTTTCAACATACTTCTTGAATCAGGATCTCCTTAACCATCTCTACTCTGTCACTCTCATATAAATCATTAACATCTCTTGCCTGGACTTTTGGAAAAGCCTCTTATCCTGTTTCCTGGCTATTGTATCTTTATTGTTGATTTGCAAATCAGCAGATAAGTTTATATAAATCAGATCATGTTATTCATCTGCTCGAACTTCCAATATCTTCCCATCTCACTAGAGTAAAGGCATACAGTACACTAAACAATTTGACTGTAACCTCTTAATCTGTCTCCTGTCATCCTCTACCTAGCTCATTTTACTCCAACTGTGCCATCTTCCCTGCATGGCTGGATTATCTCAGATAAGCCATACAATTCCTGTCTTAGGTTTTTTTGTACTCATTGAGTTGTCTGAAATGCAGTTCTCCCAGAGGCTTACATGGCTCATTATCTCTCTTCTTCAGGTCATTATTCAGATGCTACTTTATGAGAGAGATCTTCTCTGACCACTAAATATAAAGTAGATACCACTTTACTTTCTGTCTCCTTTTTGCTATTTTTCCTTTGTAGCATTTTTTACTCCTGCATTAGCATTTAAGTGTCAATTTGTTCAGTGTCTTTCTTTCCCACTTCAATGGATGTTCCATAAAAATGAGAACTGTGGCACATTATTATGATTATTGTTATTAAATGCTCAATCCCAGCACCTAGAATAGCTCCTAGTAAATAATTGGTGCTCAGTTAGTATTATTTGAATTAATTCACTGAGTATAGTTGGGTCAAAGGCAGGAAAGACTATTCCAACTGAGTTTTATATTTGAATAGAAATTAACTAGATGAAGTGGTAGATATACAGTTCAGAAAGCAGAGTAGGAAGAACAAGGCACTTACTGTTTTTTGACTTAATGGTGTGCCAGATTCACCATAGGATATTCTAATAAATCAAGAAGTCCCAACCATGTATTTTATCCTCTTCTCCTCAATCAGAATATCATAATCCCTATAGAGGACTCGTTCTGGGTAGTGTTCTTGAAGGAAAAAAAGGGGTTCATGGTCAAATGTATTGGGGAAATAAAGGGTTAAACACTTTTTTTCACTGAAGGATTTTTCATAGCCTTCCCCACTACCACCCCTGGAAACCCATTAATATTTTTCACAACTGGTGATCCACCAAATAATTTGGGGAACATAATCTAAGTCATTTGATGTGCTTCTTTATACCTTACCCTAGCAATTCCATTCTGGTTTGATTTTTCCACTCATTCTGCAGAAATTCACACTGTTGAGAGAGGGAGCATGATAATTAAGCAATAAATATGTGTCATTTATTTAGTATGTTACAGAGTGGTATCTATGCATTGTTTACTTAATCTTCTGAGCAACTGTGTGAGATAATAGGGCCATTATAATTCTTATTTTATGTATGAAGAAAAGTAAAATAAGTATACTGTATATTGTACCATGTTTGAAAAACAAGTTTTAAATCAATGGTGCTAAATGCCTAAAACTGAAAAATAAGTAAGTAGAACGATCTATATTTTTCACTAAAATACAGTATTATTTTAGCATTCATTCTATTTTATATTAATTGAATTCAATTCAATAATTTTGTTTCAAACATAATATTAGGCACTATGAGGAATAAAAACATTTACATAATTATTTGAGTTTGGGAGACAAATTAACCACACTGTTTTCTTTCTGTCCCAGATTCAAAACCAGTTGCGAGATAAGATATAGAAGTTAGACAAATTAAAATCAAATGTCATAATTTTTTTTTATTGTTATTACCTGTAGAACTAATTGGACAATGTGATTCTAGACATGTGGCCAAATGTGCTTCAAACACACATCACAACCATTTACAAGATGAATTTGCTACAGATGAGAATAGAATAGATAGCATAGAAGAACATAGATTATGCTGATATGTTGGCTCTGAAGAGGAGAAACCCAGAAGAGGCAGAGATGAGTATGCTTAGTTCTTTCTCCAAGGTCATTTTACAGCTAAGCAGCTATAACTCCTGAGGGGAGAAATGAGTGAAGGGTAGGAGAATAGGCCAAGAATGTTACTCTAATGGAATTCTCCTTCTTGCGGAAATATGAGGCCAGAGAGTACAAATTCAGCTTAACAGCACAATAATAGAATATATTTTATTTGATCAAATAGCCCAGAGTATTTGGATAATAAGACTCACTTCACTTACTTGCCATGTTTCATCTTACTCCAAAAGTCTGCTCTTTCTTCCTTATATTAATTAATGGCATTGCCATCTACTCAGTTTCCCAAATCCGAAATTTGAGTTACCCTAAACTCTTTCTTTCTCTCCCTAAATCTAAAGAGCCACCAAACCATGTCAGCAATGTATCCTAAATATTTTCCAAAGTTTTCCTCTTTTCTCTGCTCTTACTGCAAATGTCTTAATTCACTTTCTTTTGACTTATTTTTTCTATATCTTTATTAATCATTTTTCTATTATTAAAATTATTGGGGTGACACTGGTTAATAAAATCAAATAGGTTTCAAGTGTACAATTCAATAATATGTCATATGTATATTGCATTTTGTTTCACCACCCAAAATTAAATTTCTTTCCACCCTCCTTATTCCTTACCTACCTCCCTCTCTTCCTGCTGGTTACCACTACTTCCCATCCACGTAGGTCTCCCGATTATTTGTCAAGTTTGTCTGTTACTTTTAGTTTTATATCCACACATGAGTGAAATCATATGGTTCTCAACCATTTCTGTCTGACTTATTTTGCTTAGCATGATAATCTTGAGATCCATCCATGTTGTCACAAGTGTCACAAGTGTCAATATTTCATCTTTTCTTATAGCTGAGTAGTATTCCATTGTATATATGTACCACAGCTTCTTTATACAATCATCTATCGATGGATTGTTTGGATTATTGACACTTTGTAGTATAAATTGATGTCAGGTAGAGTGATACCTCCTGCCTTGTTCTTTTTCCTTTGAGGATTGCTTTGGCTATTTTATGCTTCCATACAAATCTGATAGTTTTTGTTCTATATTTTTAAAAAATGCCATTGACATTTTGATGGAGATTACATTAAATCTGTATAATGCTTTAGATAAAAAGATCATTTTAACTATGTTGAGTCTTCTAATCCATGAACATGGACTATCTTTCCATTTCTTTGTGTCATTTTCAACTTCTTTTAATAGCATCTTATAGTTTTCAGTGTATAGATCCTTCACATGCTTTGTTAGGTTTATTCCTGATTATTGAAATAACTCCCTTAATGGTTCCCTTGCTGTCATTCTCAACCACTTCTAATTTATCTTCTACATTCCTCACATAATAATCTTTATGTTTTATTATTATTATTTTATATTGTGAAACAATCAAAAAGTTATAGCAGAGTTAAAAAACAATATAAAGATCTTTTTTTCCCTTGAACTACTTGTAAGTTGCTGACCTGATACCCTATCATTTCCAAATACTTTACTGTGTTATTTCTTAAAAACATGGACATTTATCCACAACCAGAAAACAACCATCAGATATTTAATTTGATATATTACTACCATTTAATCCTGAAACCCCATTTGAATTTCACTAGTTGTCTTAATAATATCTTTTGT
>NW_024347791.1:10231106-10350401 GCF_902729225.1 Pteropus medius
TTTTTTTTTTTTTTTTTTTTTTTTTTTTTTTTTTTTTTTTTTTTTTTTTTTTTTGCATCCTGTCAGGTGGTACATGATTTTGATTCCCCCTATTCCTATTGATGTTTACCTTGATCACTTGATTAAAGTTGTATCTCCCAGGCTTCTCCACTGTAAAGTTACTCTTTTCCTTCTGTAATTTATAAGCATTTGTGGCAAGTATTTTGAAACTATATTAACATCCCATTTTTCATAAAATATTCAATTTATTTTATTTATGTATATATATTTGTTTAGATGCATGTTTTCCTATTTTATTTAATAAGTATATACTCCATTACTATCGTTATTTGTTTTGACACTTAAAATATTCTGGATTTTAATATCCTCATCTTTCTTCAAGCACTTCCTTGCTTTCTGGGACTACAAGGTATTCTAGGCTTATCTCACGCATTTCCAGTCCCAGATATGGAATAAGCCATTTCTCCAAGAAGTTCTATTTCCTTTTGGTGGAAAATGATAGTTAGATACCAAGATTAGGGCACTAGGTAAATTTATTATTATTGGCATTTCACTGTTCCAAGGCCCCCTCAGTGGACAGAGTTAGGGAATATTTATATGTATGCACAGTATGTATATGTATGTATGTAGGTAGGTGAGTATGGGTGTGTATATAAAGTATACATATGCACACATATCGACATGTCTATATCCATCTCTACATATAATGAAAATCATGAATTCAAAGTGATAATGTGATTTCAATATAACATTACAGAATTCATTTCCATATTTATAATTTATTCTCCGACAGTCAGAAACCTAACTTCCATTATCTTTAATATATTTAGTTATTTGATTTGGCCCTAATACCCATTATGTGGACACCTGCCTCACCCCACTTTGGGCTCTGCCTCCCCATGTTAGCTCATCCTCACATGGACGTCCTCTTAATCCTGCTCAGGATATGACACATACCATTCAGTCCACCCTTCTCCTTACCTCTGTGTACTCTGACTTCCCACATTGGGCTGACTCTTGGTGGATGCCTTCCTCACCCTGACAGTGTTTTGTCTCTCCACCCCAGAGCCCCGCCACAAATGAACACCCTCCAAACATTACCAGGTGTGTGACACCCATGCCACCCCTCTCCTCTGCATGGATACCCTCCTCACCTTGTTTGGGCTCTGTCTCTCAAAGCCAGACTTCTCCCCAGGGTGGAGATTGATCTTCTTACATTATCAACCTGATTGTATTACTCTCCTCTATAAAACCTTTTTGAGCTTCTTATTACCTTCATGATAACATCCAAACACCTCAGTCAGGCATAAAAGCCCATTTATATTCTGGCACTGGACTCCTCTTTATGATCACCATTCTTAACATTCATCTATACTAAAATCTTGCAACTCTCCAAAGGAAACTTGTCCTCTCACACTTTCTGATAAAGTCTAGAATGCATTTCCCTCTTCCTGGATAATATTTATTCTTCCTTCAGGATAGAATCCAAGCATTACCAAGTATAACCCTTTCTCAATCCATCTCCAATGAGGTCCCCTTATCCATTCATCCATTTCACTTATATTTGCCAAGTACATTCTATTTACCAGGCTTCATGCTAGGCATAGGAGATATAATCATGAGTAAGATAAAAGAAATCCCTGCCCTCAAGGAGCTTATATTCCAGAGGAGGTAGATATACAATGATAAAGTAAACAATAAACAAGAATATAATTTGAGATTGTGATAAATTCTATGAATTAACAGCAAAACTGAAGTTGGAGGAGTAGCCAATACTTTACATCAAAGAAGGCCTCTCGGAAGGTGATATATGTGTTGGAACACAAATGAAGAGAAACAGCTAGCCGTGCAAAGAGTCACGGGTAGAACGTTCTAGGGAAAAGACACAACAATATAAAGGCCCTGATGATGAGGTGAATTTATAATTTGGGAACAGACAAAAGGTATGTGTACTAGGGGAAAGTGCTCTGAGATGAGGCTGGAGAAGATGACGAATTGAGTAGGTCTTTGTAAGAATTGTACATTTTACTTCAAGTACAACTGGACACCATCGAAGGGCTTTAAGCAAGGATGTGACTTGATGTGAGTTATAATTTTAAAAGATTACTCTGGCTAGAGGTACCTTATGGAGAGCAAGCAGAAGCAAGGGAAATAGGTTTTGTAGTTGTCCAGGAGAGAGAGTGCAGTTGTTTGGAACAGGGTGGTGCAGTGGAGGTACAGAGAGGTAGATGGTTTTAAGAGACAGTTTTAAAGTAGAACCAATAATATTTACAGTTGAGTTGAAATCGAGGGATGTAGGATTTTATATAAGCATGGTTTGGTTTGTGGCTTGAGCCCCTATGAAAATCATGGTGCCATTTACTGAAATCTAGGTGGAATCCAGGGTTTTTTATGTTTGTTTTGTTTCAGGATTGTTGGTTTGGAAAACAAAGATCAAAGGTCTGTTTTGGCTACATAAAGTTTGGGAGACCTCTAAATGTCAAACAGATAGTTAGATATAAGGGTTTCTAACCCTTTCACTATGCTCCTTACGCATTATGTGTGTGCTTCCATATTATTTTTATATGGTTATTGTAAGACTCTATGCGTCAAAATAATGAAAAAAATTTTATGGAAAACATTAATTACATTACTATTTATAAAAGCAGAAATTGCAATGATCCACCACTCTGTGAAATTTCTTTGACTCTTGGTGGTTAGCAAAGAACTTGACAATAACTATTTGCTAAGCGAGCATAGGGATAACTGATGTAATTGAAATCTTAAAAAAGTTGTATGAGACCACATGCCATAAATACTAAATTAAATTGAGTCAAGTACCAAGCCATATTGCTATTTTAGTTAAGAATTTTTTTTCTCACAAATGTTTCTTGAATATCGGAAAGACATTCTAAAAATGTCTTGCATCTTCCATTGGAGTCTAAAAAGTTCAACAAAGATATCAGCAAATGAATATCTCCATAATAATTGCAATTGTACATAAAATAATAAATTAAGAGGATTATTAGGTTAGTGAAACACGTGAGAGACTATTTTAAAAAGGTTAAATTATATAAATAAACATTAGGCAATACACTATAACAAAATATCGACAGTGATTAATAACAACTCTAAAAGAGATAGTTCCTTCTCATCCTTTCACTTCCTCATTCACTTTTCTGTCAGAACACTTACAAATTATTAGCTTAACAGTTTCTTTGCTATTAACTAAAAAATGTTTTAAATGATAGACACCAACTGTCAACATTTAAAGTGTTGATAGAGCTAGATTCTAAAACTCTTTGAAAGTTACTGAGTATCCTTTGAGAAGTCTCAATTTCCCCATCTATAATGTGTTACGTATATTCACTTTTGCAGAGTTGTTGTAGTATTTGCATGAAAAAGTATATTGTAGAATGCCTGACACAGCATATGTTTAATAAGATGTATTATTAGTAAGGTAACCATGTAAATTAAGAATTAGAAAGCAGAATGACTTTTGATAGGTTAAAAAACAATGCACTCTGCACATTTATTTGTAAAAAAAATTTTCCTCTCATACACACATTGACATATACTTCCTGTTTTGACTGCTGAGAATATATCTTCTATAAATCATTATATAATTACCTCCTGTTATTCTAAAACAGAAACTGAATAAAAGAAAGATGCAAATTACCTATATCGGGAATGACAAACAGAATAGCACTACATGCACAGTTGACATCAAAGGTTAATAAAGGAATATTACAAACCACTCTACCCATAGAAATGTGACAGCTTAGCTTAAGTGAATCACAGACTACCACACTTCACCTAATATGAAAGAGATAACATGAAGAGTCTTATAACTATTAAAAAATTGAATTCATAATTTATGTCTTTCATAAAAGAAATATCCAGACCAACACGGTTTTGCTGGAAAATTATAGCAAACAATTAAGGAAGATTTAAGTCCAACTCCAAACAATCTTTCCCTGAAACAGAAGCTTCATGTTATGAAGTTAATATTCCAAGTACCCAAACCAGACAGTACAAAAAACAAACAAAACTCTCAATAACATGAAAAGTGAGACTGTAGAACAAGATCCCTCATAAATATAGATACAAAATTCCTTACCAAAATTTTAGTAAATAGAATTTAGCAATATATACAAAGAATTATATGCCATGACAAAGCGGAGTTTATTCCATAGGTACAAGACTGGTTCAATGTTTGAAAGTTAATGAAGAAGAAAAACCACATCATTGAAACATCAATTAAATCAGAAAAAAAACATTCAATAAAACTCAAGATTCATTCATGATTTTAAAAAAGCTCTCAGAAAAATAGAAATAGAAGAGAACTTCCTCAGCTTGATAAAGAACATCTATAAGAAAAATCTATAGCTGACACTTAATGGTGAAAATTTGAATGCTTTCTCTTAAGATTAGGAACAAAGTGAAGATGTCCACTCTCCTCACTATTGTTATTTAACATAGTGCTGGAAATCCTAGACTGCTCAATTAAAAAAAAAAAAGGTGTACAGATCGAAAAGGAAGAAATAAAAATGGCCCATTTATACATAACATAGTTGTCTATATAGAAAATCTCAAGGAATCTATGAAAAAACTCCTACAACTAATAAGCAAATTCAGAAAGGTCACAGGATGCAAAAACAAAAAATTAGAAGACTCAACATAGTAAAGATTTAAATTCTCCCCAAATTGATATACAAGTTTCATGTAATTTCTATCAAAATCCTAGCAAGATTATTTGAAGACATATACAAGATTATTCGAGAATTTACATGGTAATATAAAGGAACTAGAATAACTAAAATTTGGAAACAGGAATAAACTGGAGAGAATTAGTCTCCCCAATTTCAAGGTTTATTTTATAGTTACAATATTTAAGACTGTGCGATATGTTAGCAAAGGGATAGACACATGGATCAATGGAACAAAAGAGAGAACCCAGAAATAGGCCTGCACAAATAAGCCCAACTGACATTTGACAAAGATGCAAAAGCAATTCAGTGGAGGAAAGATAGCCTTTCCTCCACTGAGTTGCTGGAGTAATTGAACATAACATAGGCAAAAAAGTGAAATTTGTTCTGTCTCAAACTTATGCAAAAATTAACTCAAATGGATAACTGACTTAAATGTTAAATGTAAAAATATATAAGTTTTAGGAAGAAAAAACATAGGAGAAAATCTTTGGGAACTAGAGCCAGGCAAAGGGTCCTTATACTTGATACCAAAGCATGAGCCATAAAAGGAAAGATTGATAAATTGCACTTCATTAAAATAAAAAAAAAGTTTTTTCTCTGAAGAACTCTGTTAAGAGATGATAAGACAAGTGCAGACCAGAGAAAATGTTTGTGAACTACATACCTGATAAAGAATGAGTACCTAGATCATATAAAAAATACATAAAACTAAACAATGTAAATATAAAAAATTCAATTAAAAATGGGCAAAAGACATAAAAAGATGTTTTACTACAGAGAATATGGAAATGGCAAATAAGCACATGAAAAGATGTTCAACATTAGTAAAAATCAGAGAAATCCAAATTAAAACCACAACGAAATGTCATTACACATCTATCAAAATGATGAAAAGAAAAAGTAGTGCCAACATCAAATGCTGTCGAAGATATAGAGAAACTCATACATTGCTGGTGGAAATGTACAATGATATAGCAACTCTGGAAAAACAGTTTGTCAGTTTCTTAAAACATTAAACACTTTACTACCGTACCACCCAACATTTATACTCCTGGAAATTTATCCCAGCTAAGAGAAAATTTATGTTCACCCAAAAACTTGTACATGAATATTAATAGCAACATTATTCGTAATAGCTGAAAATTAGAAACGACCCATATGTCTTTCAGTGGGTAAAGGGTTAAACAAACGGTGGTACATCCATATATCATTGAATACTATCCAGCATGAAAAGGAACAAGATACTGATAGACACAACAGCTTGGATGAATCTGCAGAGAATTATGCTGAGCAAAAAAAGCCAATCTCAAAAGGTTACATACTGTATGATTCTATTTATCATTCTTGACACAACAAAACTGTAGAAATAGAGAACAAGGTTAGTGCTTACTGGAAGGAGATGGAGGCAGGAGAGAAGTAGTTGTGCCTTAAAAGTGCAAAGGGAAGGATCCTTCTGGGATGGAATTGTTCTGGTCCTTGGTTGTATCAATGTCAATATCCTGATGTTGTACTATAATTGTGCATTGTTTACCATTGGAGAAAACTTGGAAAAGGACACATGATATTTCTCTGTATTATTTCTTACAACTGCATGTCATTCTACAATTGTCTCAAAACAAAAGAGAAAATAATTAAAAAATTAAGTTATAAAAGAAAAAAAGCAACATGCACCTTTATTTGTAAAAATGTCTTTCACCCACACAGTGATATGAGCTTCCTATTTTGGCTGCTTAGAATATATCTTCTTTAATTCACTGCATAATTACTTCCTGCTATTCTGAAACTGAAATAAATCATTTAAAATTATTTTTTTAAAAGAACTTAAATGTGGGAAATCAAGCTGGCCTTATTTTTAATTTTGGGCACACTTGAATTTTACACAAGCATCTTTGATATATTAATGCATAAATATTTGAAATGCCTAATTCAAAAAAATTTTGTGAGAAAGTCGAGCATTTTAATATTGGTAGAAGCTTCTGTGAAAATAAACATCATGGTTTGGAGGTAAAAATCCTCTCTAGGTCTTTAAAATATACATTGAGTTCAGAACTACTTAACAGTTTATTAAAACTAAAATAAAAACCGATATGCTTATTACCATCTCATGACTATATGTAGTTTTTCCATTTCCAATGAATAATTTGTATGAAGAAACTAAGTCATGTGTAAAAACATATATAACAGATTTTCTATTTTAAAAATTTTACATTTATGCTTATATATGTTAAATACTAGGAATATACAACAGTTTCATAATTTGTCTCTTTTAATTGAAGATGAGTATATATGT
Organism: Pteropus medius; assembly: GCF_902729225.1. Taxonomy (NCBI): domain Eukaryota; kingdom Metazoa; phylum Chordata; class Mammalia; order Chiroptera; family Pteropodidae; genus Pteropus; species Pteropus medius. The sequence goes on from NW_024347791.1 coordinate 10,238,088, forward strand.
TAATCCATAGCCAAATATCTCTATATAAAAATGAAATGAATTAAGAGATAAAAGCAGGAAATATAAAGATTGTTTTTTAAATCTCTGCCTTTCTTTTAATAAAACACCTAGTGACTGTAAGGTTTAATATGTAGCAGAATCAGATTCTATTTGTTCCTATTTTCCACCCACTGTATTTTCTTCAACATGCTTTAAAAGGATTTTTTTTTTTAAAAAATCAATGCTGTCAATAGACTGAAGAGTAGAGAAATTGCTCACTGATAAAAATATGAGAGACTCAAGAGTTAGTAGGGTCTGGCTCTACCTGAACTTTATGTTACTTCTTTTTGCTTCATACTGAAAAGGAAAAAAATCTATAAATTATTTTCAATTTGTATGACATCTGAAATTAAAAGCTTAATAATATTTACCCCTAGTGAGTTGTTGTCTGGAATCCCTCAAATCCCTTCTTTATACTGTTTTAAAAGTGATCAAGACAAAGAAATATGAAAATTCTAACTCAAGATGGTGAATTCATTCCAACTGTTTACACCTTCTCCTTCCTGACATACCATTAAAGTAATTAAATATAAAAATAAGAGTAAATCCATAGCAGCGATGAAAAGCTGAGAATGGTACTATCAGAGGCATTTGGAAACTTCTGAAAGATAAAAAGAAATAGTATAGGAATAAATTTAACCATGGTAGTAAAAGGCTTCTGCTCAGAAAAGTATAAGATGTTGAAGAAAGAAATTGAAGAAGATAAATGGAAGCATATACTATGCTCAGGGATAGGAAGAATTAACATTGTTAAAATGTCCATACTACCCAAAACAATCTATAGTTTCAATGCAATCCTTATCAAAATGCCAAAGGTATTTTTTACAGAACTAAAACAAATAATCCTAAAATTTATATGGAACCACAAAAGACCCTGCATAGCCACCAACAATCTTGAGAAAGAACAAAGTTGGAGATATCACAATATCTGATATCAAACTATACTATAAGGCTATAGTAATCAAAACAGCATGGTACTGGCATTAAAACAGATATACAGCTCAATGGAATGGAACAGAGACCCCAGAAATAAACCCATGCCTATATGGTCAAGTAATCTATGACAAAGGCGGCAAGAATATACAATGCAGTAAAGACAATCTATTCAATAAATAGTGTTGGGAAAACTGGACAGATACATAGGAAAAAAAAGAAAGAAAGAAAGAAAGAAACTAGATCACTATACACCATAGACAAAAATAAACTCAAAATGGATTAAAGACTTAAATGTAAGACCTGAAACCACTAAACTCCTAGAAGAAAACATAGGCAGTAAACTCTCAGACATTGCTCTTAGTAATATTTTTTCTGATATATCTTCCCAAACAAAGGAAATAAAAATAAACAGATAGGACTACATCAAACTAAAAAGGTTTTGCACAGCAAAGGAATTGATCAACAAAAAGACAACCTACTGAATGGGAGAAGATATTCGCCAACGATACATCTAGTAAGAGTTAATAGCCAAAATTTATAAAGAACTCGTACAACTCATCACCAAAAAAAAAATCCAATTAAAAAATGGGCACAGGACCTGAATAGACATTTCTCCAAAGAGGACATACAGATGGCCAATAGATATAAGAAAAGATGCTCAATGTTACTAATCATCAGAAAAATGCAAATTAAAACCACAATGAGATACCACCTCACGCCTGTCAAAATGGCTATCATTAATAAAGCAACAAACAATAAGTGTTGGTGAGGATGTGGAGTAAAAGAAAGGCTCATGCACCACTGGTGGGATTGCAAATTGGTGCAGCTACTATAGAAAACAGTATAGAGTTTCCTCAAAAAATTAAAACTAGAACTAGTTTATGACCCAGCAATTCTACTTCTGGGTATTTATCCAAAGAAATACAAAACATTAATTTCAAAAGATACATGCACCCTTATGTTCACTATAGTGCTATTTACAATAACCAAGATATGGAAGCAACCTAAGGGCCCATTAATAGATGATTGGATAAAGAAGTTGTGGTACATATACACAATAGAATATTATTCAGCCATAAAAAAAAAAAAAACACAAAATTTTGCCATTTGTGACAGCATGGACCTGGAAGAGAGTATGCTAAGTGAAGTAAGTCAGACAGAAAAAGACAAATGCTGTATGATCTCACTCATATGTGGAGGCTAAAGAACAAAATAAATGAACAAACAAAACAGAAACGGATCCACAGATGCAGAGAACAAATATAGTTGCCAGATGGGAGGGGCGTTGAGGGGCTAGGTGAAAAAGTGAAGGGGTTAAGAAGTACAAATTCGTAGTTAGAAAACAGACATGGGGATGTAAAGTAAAGCATGGGGAATAGTCAGTAATATGGTAATAACTATGCTGCCAGGTGGGTACTAAACTAGTCAGGGGGATCGCTTTGTAAATTATATAAATGTCTAACCACTGTATTGTACACCTGGAACTATTATAAAATAATATTGAATGTCAACTGTAATAGAAAATTAAAAAGAAAAAGAAAAAATGAAAATACCTAAAAAAAACAAACACAAATAAACAAACAAAAACAAATGGTATTGGATTAAGACAGGGATTGGTCAGGGCAACTAAAGAACCTCAGCATCTTATACATGGAACAACTGACTTTTTTTCCTTCCAGATGGTAATAACTGTCTAAGCAAGGTGAGGAGTCTGCTGAAGCAACTAGTGTGGGAATTAGGACAGGAGAGAGAAATAGGGCAGTGCCCTAGGTAACAAAAACTGGTTAACCAAGAACATCAGACATTTGAGGAAAGCTAACAGCCAAAAGAGAGGGACTAAGCTCAATGAACAAAGTAAATGACCCCTAAGAAAACAGAGTTAATGCAAGCAAAAGACTGTACTCAGTATCCTAAGAAAAATTTCAGAGATTATTGAATTCACAAAATTAAGAAGAGGCTTTTTTTTAAATGGAATACTTGGAAAACAAGAAAAGTTTTTGAAAACTAAAAAGAGGATCATCCCACCTAAATTCATAATAAAATGCTAGAGATTTGTATGCTTTATCTTATTTGTTCACCAATGTATCCCCAGAGCCTAGAACCATGTCTGACACATTGGCTGATAGTCAATAATAATTTTTTTTGAACAAATTAATAGAAGTGCTTTAGAATACCAAATTGTAGAATACGCCCAGAATATAAAATAAGAAGAATCAGAGATTCAACATCCATTTACTAGGAGCTTTAGAAGGAGGAGGAGAAGCCTCAACAGGAAATGAGAGAGTGTGGTATTAACACAGAAATAGACAAGTAGATCAATGGGAATGTCATAGCGTCTAAAAATGTAAAGCCAGGCTATATTTGGAAACTTAGTATATGATAAAGGTGGCATTTCGAATTAGTGAAGAAATGATGGTGTAAGGACAATAGGCTGTCATTTGGGAGAAAAATACTTAGAATTAATTTTTTCACCATATACCAGACACACAAAATAATCCAGATTAATTAAAATTCTAAAAGAAAATACTACTGGTCTAGGTCCCTTTTTTTACAACCCTACTTCCATCCTGGTTTTTGAAAGTATTCAAGAAGACATCTAATTTATTACTACTGACTTGAAAGTATACTGCTTTCATACTGATATAATTCATCAATGGGCCTATGTCTGGAAATTCTGTCATCTCCACATATTTCTTTTGATGTCACTCGCTAATTTTTTGACCTTCAACCATCTTCTCTGGGAACTCATTCTGAACTTTGGTTTTGCTTGAATAATTTAATATCATCATTGACTTTTGCTAGAACCACTTTTTCTTTGTGCTGACACCAGAGTATCCCTCTAGTCCTATTTGACATTTTAGGAGGTTGATGAGGTCCCTTTGTAATTAAATTAAGTGAATTCAAATGATTTAAGATCCACTTAAATCCAAGTAAGTGGATTTTTAAATGTCTATTAGTTTAAATAATTTGAAATTAACAGAGGAGGAAACATAAAAGTAGATATTTAAAACTTACATTCTAGTCTAGAGAAAATTTTGAAGTAAATATACACATTACCTAGATCTCATCCTAGTCAGGAATTATGTGTTCTCATATAACTCATATATAAATCATATCTATCTGGGTTGCAGAAATGCTATGGAATTCTTAATGTTGCATCAGAATATATTATTTCATTTATATCTTTACAGAATATAGAGACATTCTCATGATAATAGGTTCTAATGAAGAGAATCCAAAATAAGGGTAGGAAATGCATGCGATCCTGTATAACACCAGTAAATTCACATATCAGTCCCTTTAAGGTAATAACAAGATGATGTTGGCTTCCAAAATGTAGGACCAGTGCAGACTCAATGGGCCCCACACTCAGAAGGGCCTCATGCTTGGGGTTTAATACCCTTAGATAGCTGTCTAAATTTCTTAATGATTTTTATCTCTGAATTTGTTTTATGTAACTTAAGTCTGTGGGAAAATGGAGCATGTGGAGGCTTCGAGCCTTGATTCATCTGTAGTTCACCCACCATCTCCCAACCTTACTAGGTGGTAGTCTCGGCCACCTGGTTCCCTAACCTTCAGGCTCCCAACCAGCCCAGCAACAGCTGACACAGCAGTAAGACCATGAGTAGGGGAAGATGGAGGTCAGGTACATGCACTAAGTTGCAGGGCAGAGCCTCTGGGTGCCCATGAGGATCTGCTCTCATCCTGTGAGTGTCCCTGTGCCCAAGGGAGTAAACATTAAATAGCAGATACAACCATCATTACAGATCTAAGAGAGACCATGAAAGACATGGAAAACTTGCTTTTTTTCCCTGTTTTTGGAACAAGGTGCCCCACATTTTCATGTTGCACTGGTTCCAACAACTGTATGTAGCTGGCCCCCTTGACTCCTTCATAGTCACTTGCGTATCTGTTCAATTTCAGCTCCTCAGGGACATTCCCTAATCACTCTTCAGGGATCATCAACTTTTTCTGTAAAGGACCAGAGAATAAAACAGTGAGGCTTTGTGGGTCATACAGTCTCTGTCATAAGTACTCGACTCTGCTGTGATAGTGTGGAAGCAGCCATAGACCATATGTAAATGAATGGGCATGTATATGTTCCAATAAAACTATTTGTGGACTCTGAAATTTGAGTTTCAGATAATTTTCACCTGTCACTAATATTATTTTTCCTTCGCTTTTTTTTTTTTTCCAACCATTAAAAAAATGTAAAAACTGTTCTTAGCTCACAGGCTTCACAAAAATAGTCCGAAGCCTGGATCTGGTCCATGATCTGTAGTTTGCTGATACTGGTTAAGCAAATATTTGTGTTAGCAAGTCCCTTGTAAAGTAGGGAGAAATGAGTGCTGGACCACAGGCGAGAGAGATGTTTTAAAGGAGGAACAACAAGAAACACAAGTACAACTCATTCTACACTTTGAAACTTGGCAAATTCCATTTGTAATTTTAATGAATTCATGAAAACATTTTTTCTTTCTTATACTGAATGGCTAAGCAGGATCCCATCAGAATAGATTTTAGAAAAGAATGTATCAAAATCAAAGTTTAGGTGAATATTCCATTTTTAATATCACTACCATCTCCGTATTCTTTTATCCCATTGCCATTATTTCATTTCTCCACATAGATATCTCTTTTTAATACTGCCTCTGTCCTTTGAGTTTTGAGGCAGCACTCACTCGTCTCTAGATTTGAACACATGAAACTTCCTTCTAATCTAAGCCTTCTGCTAACTACTTACGTGATCTTGAGCAAATTATTTAACTTTTCTGAGCCACTACATTCTGTGCCAGTGAGGCTAGCTGCCCTAACAGATAAATCAGAATCTCAGTGATTAACATTAAGGAGGCTTACCTGGACTTTTCATAAAGCCCAGTGTGGGTTGAATGACCCTCCTTCATCTTATAGCTACATCATCTGGACAGTGAGAGAGAGGGATGGAGAAGGCTCACTTCTACTACATGTTCCCAAACTAAACGCACAAAAGGATGGGAAATAAAAAAGCACATATGCTTATGGTTTTGTTGAGCACTAAAACAATGTGCAAAATGATCTCTTAGAACAGGGGTTGGCCAATGTTTTCTCTAAAGGATCAGACAATAAATATTTTAGGTGTTGTGGTAATATGGCCTCCGTCATAACTTCTCAACTCTGCCATTGTAGTACAAGAGCAGCCATAGACAATAAGAAAATGAAAGTACATGTGTATCTGTGTTCCAATACAAGTTTATTTTCAGAAACAGAAGGCAGACCAGATTTGGGTCACAGGCCATGGTTTGCTGATCCGTTTCTTAGCGCATGACTAACGTGTAATGATTCTCATTTTTCATCACCCCAAATGCTTGGAGAGTTTTGGGCAACGACTTCCCTCTCAATGTTTCTTAAGCTGGCTAATAATAACCAATAGTTTTGAAGAAGCAAATAAGAATGGGGTCAGATAATCACTGATCAGTGTTTTCTTCCTTTTGGAATTTCCATTAGCCTATCTTCCTTCCTCCAGATATTTTACTTGAAGCCATGCTACAGTGAGTTCATAGTACTCTTCTCGTAGAAAGAGAAATATGCAGATTTTCATAATCTTGTACTAAATAGTTCACACTGAGTCCTGATAACATCCAAGCATACATTTTGTGTACTGCTGGTATAAAAGTGTATATATTTGTTTCCCACAAAAAGCTTATCTTCTGGCATCCACCCAAACAAGAAATCTGTGAGTCACCCTAAACTCCTCCTTTAAAATCAACCTTCGCATCCAATTAGATGCCAAGGCCTAAAGAGCTAACCTCGTTAGCCTCTCCTAAAAACATCTGCTGTCTCCAACCCTATTGCCAACACTTTACTTCAGGACATTATTGTGTCTTGGCTGGAATTCTATAACATCCTCCTAATCTGTCTTCCTTCCTCAAGTCTAGCCCTGACCAATCGATTCTCTAGAGTGCTAAAGTTAATTTACTAAAATGCAAGCCAGCTATGAACCACCCCCCCCTTACTTGGAAATCATCAGTGGTTCCTTAAAATATTCAAGTTAAAGACCAAGCTTCTTAACATGGCATTGAGAGTTCTTTATGATTTGGCCTCCGCAACTTATAATATCTCATGTCTTAAACCTACCACTATCTTCACATACTCTGCACTGTAGCCATTCTGAAGTATTTGCAGTCTGTACTTTCCTTCTCCTCATCCTCTTTTGTCTGCCTACCACCTCTGCTTCATCAAGATTCAATTCAGCCATCGATCACCTGCTCATGGAAGTCTTTCTACTTCCCTAAAGTAGAGACTCACCTTTGGGGTCCCTCTTTAATCTGCCTCCACTTATCATAACTCTTTCACTGTACTATACTACAGCAGTCCCCAACCCCCAGGCTGTGGACCGGTACAAGTTCATGTCCTGTTAGGAACTGGGCTGCACAGCAGGAGGTGAGCGGCAGGTGAGTAAGTGAAGCTTCATCTGTATTGGCAGTTGCCCCCAACGCTAGCGTCACCGACTCTGCTCCACCTCAGATCATCACGCATTAGATTCTCATAGGAGTGCCAGTCTCTGATGCCAAAAAGGTTGGGGACCGCTGCTATACTCTATTGAAGCATAATCCTTGGAATGCTTGTCTGTTCCCTCATTCACCATCCCTTCTCCAATTTAAAGTCTATTGCCACCTGCACAACAGAGACAATGCCTTACTTTACTACTCCTATCAGTGCTTACCATGGTATCTGAAATTTAGTCACTCAGCAAATATTTGTAAAATGAATTAATGTAGCAAAAATAGCCTGCTTGCTTTTGTAATTGCACAACAAATTGTGTTTTAATGTTATTAGAACTTTGGGTGGTCAGGGTTCAGATGGATGTATTTTTAAAAACATTTTAAAGTAAAGAAGTCATATATATCAGATAGCTTGACCTTTATAAAGTTCATGAGGAGGAACATTACATTAATTTGGTTTATTGCCTATATACAAAGTTAAATAAAAATGCAACACAACACAATAACACCAAGACGATAGACATATCTGTGTTTTCATTGGAGCCAGTGTCATATTTCGTAATTTTTAATTGCTGTTATGTAGCCTAGTGGAAAGTACATTGAATGTGAAATTGAGATTCAGTAGCCCCAAGGGTAGACATTTCGTGAGAAACCAAGCCTGACATGAAATCTTGATCTTCCATACTTCTAAAGCAGCTGAGTCCTATATGGGTACTAATTTGGATTCTATTACTAAGTTAATGTGTCATAATAATAAATGACTTGCACTTTCTTGTATAACAATATTTATGTCTCTCAAACTCTTTCATAAAAAATATTACAATGGTGAAAGAATAAAGCATACTGTGATAATTTGCACTCTTTATATTGAAAAAACTAAAATACAGACATTTTCAATTGTCTATTTTAGATTATAGACTAAATGATATCTATTTTTTTAAAAAAATGATGAGCTGTAAGAGAGTAATAATATTATGGAGAGAAATCAACTGTGAAGTACAATGATTAAATGAACAAGAATTTGAGGGCAATGAAAATGTTAGTAAAACAACAGTTTATTGTACTTTGGGGAAAGTAGGGTACTGTAAACTAGGGTACAGTAGGGTATTGTAAAGAGATTGTAGTTGACCTCTTGTTAATTATTATGAAATTGTTACTATTTATGCAATGTGAATGAGAAGAATAAAAAGTAAAAATACTTGGATTGATTCTTGGAAAATGTACATGATTCTGAGAGCCAAAACAACTGCAATTATTTTTTTTAAAGGATTATGTTAGAAGCTCTGCTAGACAGGAAAAGAAGTGAACATAATTAAAACTGTGGGGAAAAAAAACACAGAAAACTTCTGTAGGGAACAATCTATTGCTGACAAAGAGTATAGATTGTATCTGCCATTACTCCATGATTTTAACTTTTATGTTTAAATTGACTTTTCTTGCTATTTGAGGATTAATTAAAATCCTTAAAAAAGAAAATCAAAGTTCATTACAAATACCAAGCAGATTCTTAGATCCTGGAAAATGTTCTATATAACTTTACTTAATTCTGGTGATAAAATTTCAGCATATGGTACTTGTGAACAATATCTAATGCCACCAACTCCTTGGACTATATAAAGAACCAAAAAAATGAAATTGCCTTTATAGTGCTTCAGTGTTGTAAGGGCTCTTTTCTTATTAAATTCTGTATCCTCAGGGTCTGGCAAATACGAGATGCTTAATAAATGTCAGTTGAATAAAAGGTGACTTAGAATTGAAACTTTCTGAACTGATCATTAAGAAAAGTTCTGCGCGCTATATTTTTACAATCTTATGGGGAAATCTAACAAAAAGTCTAAATTATTTTATCAACTATGCCGTAATATTTTTTCATTAAATATCTTTCCATTATTTAATTACTCAAGGGATTAATTAAATAATAAATATAGTGTCTCTCTGTAAAGCACAAATATATTTTAAGTATAGAAACTAGATAGATTAACTGAATAAATCACCATTTAGACTAAATTGATGGGAAGAGTGGGCTAAAGATGAACACGATCATATTAATATTGTCATCACGCTCATTTATTTTAGCCTAAACAACGAACATCTATTGTGTCTTCTCTGGATTTTCATCGAATGAATCACAACCAAGAATATTTCGAAATCAGCACATCTGCAGGGTGTACAAGCTTCACTTCCAGCCCTCCTGTTAGTCCACCCACCTCTTCCGTGGGAACCACAGAAGTCAAGAATGAGGGAACTGGCCGTGCAGGTAAAGCATTTCACTTTATGCAGCTATATTTTTGAACTTTTAAAACTAAAGCCTTTATGAGTTAGAGGAATTCAGAAGAATCTTTTGTATAAATTGCATTGTGCTTTTAGTTTACGTGCATGTGCGGCGATATAGGACTTTACGATTTAGTCAGAGTGTGGGTATAATATTCTTTTTGAATACATTCATAACCTTTTAGGTGTTACATATTAAAGATGATGATTTAATGCTATTATAGTAGTAACATAACCAGAGACCTAGAAATGCTCTTCTGCTGCTGCTATTACCCGTCTCCACACAGTGCTATCAACTCAAAATATGGGTTTATCAATAGCTGCTCTGAGGCTAGAGAACTTGTTTCAAGGTTATCTGGTAAGATTCAGTTGGACGGTGTGGTCTAAGTGGGTTGTCAATCTGCTCAAACCAAGGTGAATTTAGAGAGGAGGAATGTGGAGAAGTAAGGCTGGGAGTATGGGGAAGATTAAGGAAAGTAACCACACCCACTAGTAAAACATACCATTGGGTTTCACCTAATCAGATTTACAATGCTGCCCTTCTTTGGGGGCAAAGAGAAATATGAGAAGTGGGATCTAAAGAATATCTTTTCTTTATATCTAATTAAGGTAAAGGAACTATTTAGCTACTTTTCTCCAAAGACATATGATTTTAAAATCCACCATATATGATTTTAAATTTTAGGATCCACTATATATGATTTTAAAATCCACTATGTAGGATCATAAATTTTAGGATCATAAAATATTGTCTTTGTGGTATTCCATGTAATCTTTATTCAAAATGAGTGGGCACATGAATATATTAATGTACTTATTTAAGTCCTTTTCTCTGACTCTACTTTTAAGAATACCGATATAAGCATTTCAAAAATATAGCCAAAGAATTATTTTTCCCTAGGAAAAAAAACTAAAAATTTTTAAATAATGATTAAGGGAAGTGGTGAGATTGATATTCTGTGGAAGCTGTTGTGGCGCGAATGATTCTGAGACCCACAGAGCCAATTGAGATTAATTATGAGCCTTTATTAGCCGGCTGGCGACTTACTCTCTACCATGCAGGGTTAGAGGAGATCAGCCCCGAGCTCCCAAAAGAGGCAGTTTATAAAGCCTAGAACCATACCCTGGTTTAACATCAAACAAGCAAACAGATTAACCACATCCTAGTTAACATCAAACAAGCAAGCAGATTACGAAGCAGAAATTGGCAGTTAGCATATCTTTGCCCAGAGCCACACCCTTAACAGAAGCTATAATCCAATTTTTCTATAGCAACCTGGTGATATTTATAAAATGTAAATCAAAGTATATTGTTAACATGTATAAAGTGCCCAATGGCTTCTCGTTGAATTTAGAATAAAATCTAACTCCTTACCATGGCCAATGAAGTTCAATATAACATCTCCTGACTAGCTCTTTAAAAAAATTTTTTTTTTTTTTTATGGTGACATTGGTTAACGAAATCCAGTAAGTTTCAGGTGTACAATTTAACAGTAAGGCATGTATATATTGCATAGTGTGCTCACCACCCATTGTTACATTTCTTTCTGTCACCACATATTCGACCCCTTTTACCCCTTCTACCTCCCTCCTCCTTCACCCCCTACCCTCTGGTAACCAACTAGTCCATTGTCCATGTCCATGAATCTCTGTTTCTTTGTCTTGTTAGTTTGTTGCTTTTAGGTTTCTATCCCACATGTAAGGGATATCATGTGGTTTTCAACTTTTTCTGTCTGGCTTATTTTCTTTAGCATGACTATCTCAAGGTCCATCCATGTTGTCACAATGGCAGTATTTCACTTCTTCTGGCTGAGTAATATTCTATTGTATATATGTACCACAGCTTCTTCATCCAATCATCCGTTTTAGGACACTTCAGTTGCTTCCATGTCCTGGCCACTGTGAATAATGCTGCCATGAACATTAGTGTGCAAATATCTTTTCGGATATGGGTTTTCAAGTCTTTGGGGTAAATACCCAGCAGAGGGATTACTGGATTATATGGTAGATCAATTCTTAGTTTTTTGAGGAACCTCCATACTGTTTCCCAAAGTGGCTGTACCAATTTGCAGTCCCACCAGCAGTTTAACCTGACTTTTAGCAAACTCTTCCTGGCCCACTCTGGCCTTCTTTGCTAGGCGTTCTGGCCCTGGGGCTTTTCCTGCTGACTGGAATCTCTGCCTTCAAATTTTCATATGACTGAGTGTCATTTGGGTTTTGGCTCAAATAAACTTCCTCATAGAGGCTCTCCCAGGTCACCCTGTCTTAAGTAGAGCCCTCAATATAATGATAATTACAAAAACAAAGGTGCAAAAAGAACAATAATAATAACATTAGTAAACAAATGAGTAAATATTTTCAATATTTAATATTTTAATATTAAATTTAATTTATCAAATTTAAATATTTAATATTTTATATATTAAATTTAATCTTTAATATTAATAAGCAAGAAATATTTAAGCAAATGCTTAACCCTATGCATCATATACTTTTATGCATTTTAGGCATTTTATTTGTATTAACTCATTTAAACTTCAAAACTATTATATGAATTAGGTATTATTATTTATAGACAAGGAAACATAGAAAGAGGATAAATAACTATATAACAGCCCATAATAACAGACCTGGGATTCCAACTTGGTGGTAGAGTCCATGTTCTTAACCATTATTCAAAATTGCTGTAGTTACTTCTTTTAAATCATCCTGTTTTCTTTTTTCCAGAGCCTATTTACTATGAAAAATTATATTGTTCACTTGTTTACTTAGTTATTGTCGTCTCTCCTCTTTCTAGAATTGTAAGCTAGAATGGGTGGATCACTGACACATCATAGGCACTGAAACCAGGCTGCCTAAGACTAACCTTCTTACCTAGCTATGAAATTTAACCTCTTTATGCTATAGTTTTCTTATCTATAGAATTAAATTAACAAGTAATTAATTAGATAGGAGTAGACCGACATTTAGTAATCTTACCCTGTAGTGCAGTATAAAAATTAGCACCCTGTCTGGTACTTAGTATTCAATAAATGTTAGTAACTACTAGTAGTATTTATTAGAATATTAATAAAGTATAATATTATTCAGTGAGCTTGAGCATTTAATGTATGTCTGCCATGCACCAGAGATAATTTTATGGGAGAGGAAAGATGGGATATGATTTGTAAATAAAAGGAGTCTGTGGCCCCAGAAAGGATTTTGGGCATATATAATTATTACTCAATTAATACTCATTTGAATGACTAGTTCCACATTTAAAACCCCAAAATGGGGGAAATGACTCTGATAATTGCCTTTAGGAAAACTTTTCTCAGCCTTATTTTAGTTAGTGCACTAATTGTTTTTTGGATGATGACTTTTTTGAAAAATTTCAATGATTATTTTGAGGTAGATAAAAATATTATTTATTTTTAAATGAAACGTAAGAGAAGTTAGGGGCCTAGTCCAAACCTCTTGGTGCCCTCTCTTTGACCACCAGAGGGAGAGGATAAAAACACACACATTTTACTGCTGCCAGGACTTCAGTGGCACCATCCAAAATGTGTGGAGAAATTATAATTTTCCACACATTTCAAAATTGTTATTTTCAGGTCTGACCTTTGAACAGAATCAAAATCTAACCTTTAACGGTTGAAATAGTTTTGAATTGCATGTTACTATGGATTCCTAATGTGATATGTCCTTTCTATGGTACATTGAAAATTTTAGGGTAGACTGATACTTAGTAATAATGTAAAAGGACAATGCTGATTTGTTTTACATTTAAAAAGTAAAACTTTTATTTGTACAAATAAAACATTTAAGGTAGATATTTATCTACTTGAAAAACATTAGCATTTCATTATCTTATACATAGATGTTTTGTAATTCTTTGCATTAAAGAACCTACATATGCAGGCAGGTACGTACTGAAATATCTTGTATGTATTGAAAGAGAATAAGTTCCAGAGTCAGTTCTGTCACTGATTTCCTAGATATTTTCTATCAAATTACTTAACTTCTCTGATCTCCAATTTGCTCCTCTGAAAAATATTAGTAACATCAACTCCTTGAGTAGTTGTAGTAATAAATGACCTTATTTATGTAAATGCATTTCTTAAACTATGAAAACTAATATTATTCTTTAACATTATCATTTAATATTATTACTTTTCTTCCTTAATATTATTTGAAATCTCTAGTACTTTTAAGATAGAAAGAGCCTACTATATGTTTGTACTTAGGCTAAAGTAGCTGAACTTCTCTTGAATTAAAAGTATAATCCAAGTGAACAGATGAATTTGCAGTTTATTTTATAAATGATTACATTAAAATAAATTAATCTTGACAAAATGTCATTTAATAGACAGACCAATATACCCTCAAAAGTGAATTGCATGCTATAAAACACTTTAAGTGACCCAATGAATTTATTATAGCAGAGGGCTATTTCAAAAGTAGCCTGAATTGTAATTAAAGTTTCCTACTTATAAGGCACTATATTATGTAATCCAAGTATCAATTTATGAATTATCAAAAAAGATAGTTAAAGGGGGAGACCTTTGAGGTTGGACAGACTTGGGAATGTTATGAATGGGTTTGCATTTAAGTAAAAAGATCACTCTAGTATTCATATGCAGTAGGCAGATTTGAGATAAGGCAAAATTAGAGATGAGGAGAAACAGCACCATAAACAATGAAAAGATGTAAATGGATTTGAGAGATACAAGGAAAGAGTTATCAACAGGTTATGGCAACTGATTGGATGTGTGATGGTGAGGGAGAAAAATTCGAGGAAGGCTCTAAAGTTTCTGGTTTAATCAGATGACTCAAATTGGACTGTCATTCCCTGAAATATGAAATATTTGTAAGTAAGAGGGAGGGAGAGGCAGATAGATTATGTAGGACCTAACAGGCCATTATAAGAACTTTGACTTTTACTCAAGTGAAATAAAGAGCCAATTAAAGTCTTTCAGAAGAAGAGTGACATGATGCAACTTCTATTTTATAGGGATTACTCTATAATTGGGAATGGACTAGAGAAGGGGAACAAGAGTAGAAGCAAGAAAGGCGGTTAGGAGACTGTTATACATTGCAGTAAGATGAGAGATAAAGGCAGCTCAGACCAAAGATGAAGCAGTGGAAGTATAGAGAAATGGATGGATGCGTATTTTTAAGGTAAATCTGATAGAATTTCATGGTAGAGTAGATATAGTGTATGAGAGAAAAAGAATGAAGCAAAACTGCAAGATTTTTGTCCTAAACAACTGTCTGCATGGATTTACTATCACCTGACATGTGAGAGGTGGTCAGAAGAGCAGATTTGGTGAAAAGGGAAAAATACCAGGAGGTCATTTTAAGTTTGAGATGCCTACTAGGTATCTGAAGCGATGTGTAAATTACGCAGCTGAAGGTCCAGTCTGAAGATACAAATGTGAACATCATCACTATGTATATATGTATATAGTATGTCTATATATGTATATATGTGTGTGTGTGTAGGTATGCATATATATATATATATATATATATATTATGGAGTGAGTGTCGATAGAGGATCCAACACATATATATATGTTATGGAGTGAGTGCAGATAGAGGATCTAAAACTGAGCTTGATGAAAGGTGGCTTAAATGGCAATACCAGCAAAAGAAACTGAGAAGGAGCAACCTGTGAAGTAGGAGGAAATCTTCTGGCAAATATGTTCTGAATTAGGATAAAGAAAGGTATTAAGAAGGTGAGAGTGATCAACTACTCTGTTAAGTGTAGCTGAGAAGTTGAGTAGGATGAGGACTGAGTTAGAGTTGACTGGTGGATTTAACAATATGGAAGTCACTGCTGACTTTGACAAGAGCAATTTGATTGTAATCGATGAAGCAAGAGCCAGCCATAATGGGTGGAGAAGCCTTAGAGAGAGTAAATATAAACTCCTTTTCAAAATTTTTCTTCCAAGGAGAATTATAAAATTATGATGAAGGAGGAGAAAGACAGAATAAGTTCTGTTAACTAAGAGGAGAGTTGGGCTTTAAATAAGAGCGTAGGAAACAGGCAAGGTGTTTCCAGTGTGGGTACACATGCTGGAAAGGGGTCCATGTGGTGAGAATCATCTATGGAAGATCTGTTCTAATAGTTTTCATTCTTTCTATTAAGTAGAAAGCAGCAGCTTCAGTTGAGAACAAAGATGGCAGAGATATGTTTGAGGAAGAAGAGAGAATGAAAGAGCTATTTAGGATAAAGAGATGGTGAATGGACAAGGGAGGAATGCTGTGATTGTCTGGCAGCATCAAGGGCCCATTTAAGGTTTATGTCCATGAATTTAAAGTGAGATTAGCCAATGTGGTTGTGTGTTTTTCTCCAGCTCAGTTCAGATAGGGGGCACAGTTTCAGAGTATTCAGAGAGTTGAATTTTACATAGGTTGTGGTTTTGCCGGATGTGTATATTGAAGTGATTAAAGTGCATGGAAATATGAACGCAAGAGAATGAGAGTAATGTTTTACCATAGAATTTAAAATGGAGCAGTAGGTGAAAGAAGAAAACAGGGGAGCAAGTAACAGTGAAAAATCAATAGGATCATTGGATTGAAGATTAGAGAAGTGGGCTAGAAGTGGGTTGCTCCTTCTGTGTGGATACACACAGGCGGTTGCACATGACTCTAGGAACGATTATAATTATTGGTAATCACAGAATCTGAAGACCATGAGAGAAAGCGGTTGAGTTAGCCTCTCTTCAGTTAAATTAGCCTTAAATACTGGAGTTAAGTAATTATAATTTTAAAAGAAATATTTGACATAAAGAACCATATTTATTTCAACATTGATCTCTACTCATAATATTTAAATTAATCTTTCCAGTTTTTAACAAACTATGATATAAATGAACTTCACCAGAGTTTTCCTTTTCCATACTTTGTCCCACTCTTCCTTGAGGTGCTAAGATCTCTCATGTTGTTCCCTGGCTGTCAGGGGCCGTGTGTGAGTGACGTTCCATACAGAATCCACTCCTCCATGGGAGCTCTCTGATCTTGACTACCATTCGCATGGAACTTTTGAATGACCTGAGAGCCTATCTGATAAATTACTTCAGTCTGTTGAGTATCCCGAATGGTTGCCAATGTGTTCTTTTACCTCGGGTAACAGGTTGTTTGTTTGTTTTTTTTTAAATAGAGGTGGTTAGAGGTGGTAAAATTCTGAATCTATTTTAAAGGTAGAGGCAACATGTTTTTTGGATGGACTGGATGGTAGAACAGGAGAAAATGAAAGAGACCAGAGGTGTGACTCACGAATTTTGTCTTTTGGAAGGATGGACTTGATATTCATTGAGATAATGGAGCTCAGTTTTGGACATGTTAGTTTGAAACACTATTGGATATCCAGGTAGATAAGTTGAGTAGATAGTTAAGACAGTGATTTATTTCTTTATTTTTAATGGCATAGGATAGAGCGGGAGGAAGCTATGTGATAATTTTATGTTTGTCAGAAGTACAGGGTATCAGTTTTAAAAGACTGAGGAACAGAGCCTTGGCCCACAATGAGTGACCTATGAGTTCTGAGTTCCTCAATGAAAATGTGCTGGACAGGCGTATTATGAATTACTGGGGGAAAAGAAGCTGAGAATCACCAGTAATCAAAGATGCTTCCTCTTCATGGAAAGTTGTTTCCAGAAAGCTCTATGTAGATAAAGAATTTCATAGGCTAGCACCTTTGGGCACCAGCTAAAGAAGTTAACCACTCTGGGTAGATAATTATCACTAGTTTTGTTAGTGATTTTAAACCATCACCTCCTACTGGATAAAACTGATGGGAGGTGGAGAATCTAAAAAGAGTAATGGAAAAGTACTTCTTTCCAAAGAGAAAAAATAATAAAACAGAAGCTTTTAAGTGCTTAGCAGCATAGGATGCTTTTTTGCAAGGGAGAAGAAACTTAAGAGGAGAATTAAAATTAGAACAGAGAAGGTGGTGCGGACCTTTCACACTGCTCAGGGATTGTGAGAAAGGCAAACGAAGGCTTTCCTTTTAATAAGTTCACACGGACTACAGATAGATCTTCTGAAGCTGAGACAGTATTATTCCAGCAGCCATTGCACATAGGCAGCTGAGGGGGAATTTGGCCACCGGACAGCACGAAGGCCAAAGCTAAGTTGCTGAGATGATCTTTAAGCTCCAAGCTAAGATTTAGGGTGAGCTGATATGGAGGAAGTTAAGGGTTAATGAGAATGATGTGTAATTATATCTTCAAGGTTTATTTTCTTTAAAAATATGCATTAAACAAATTATTGGTGTTACTGATTATTAAATTCAGTACTTTAAATTCACTGGGCTTTAAGGTAGCCAAAAGGAAAGCATTTTTATATCAAATGTCATATATATGTAATAGTAAAAATAGTAAAAATGTTTTCTTATCAGTTCTTGATAAATCATGAAATGTGTCTCTTATCCTTTCCTTTTCCTCTGGTATCATGTGACTTTTCTCCAATGCTCTCCCGCACACATTGCATCACAGAGAAGGTAAGATAGATGCTTGAAAAATAAAATATTCACTGTTTTTCAATACTTAAAAATACGAAAATATCTTTACATCATTAGATGTTGGAGTAATGTGGTTTAGTTAGCACATCGCATGGTTTAGCATACAATCAGGTGAGAACTTGTTATTCTTAGTGAAATTAGTTGAAATAAGATCCATGGCTCTTTTTTGTGTGTGTGTGTGTGTGTGTGTGTGTGTGTGTGTGTGTACATAAAATAAATATATTTATTTACTCAGTGCATGGCATTTGAAAGCATCCAGGGTGCTGTAGAAGCATCTATGGGTGTAATTGATCTCACACGGGGGTCGGCAAAGCTTCCAGAGAAGAGACAAATTGTCCAAATATGACCATATTGAGGCCACAAAGGAAGTAAAAGTCCAATTGTGTGGGCCTTGTAAGCTATGTTCAGGATTTTGGTCTTTATCTTAAGAGCAAAAGAGACTTAAGAAAAATGAGAAGTCGTTGGCAGGTTTGTAAGCAGAGAGAAGTGATATACCATCTGATGGCTCTAATTTTTTCTGTGAACCAGAGGCAAATCTTCCTTGGAAAATGACCAATGAGGGCAAAGTCAGACAATTAAGAATTGTGAATTAGCTTTTAGTTCAAACTCCTAACAAATGGCTGGTATGTGGGGCCTGAGGTTAGTATAGAGGAAGGAATAATAGGTGTGGGTATCCCTCCCAGTGTACCTATGGCCGTAGGTGATGATTTTAGGCCAAGATCATCTGGCTAGAGCCAACCCCTTCTGGTTGGCTCACTTTAGCTCGCCTCTCACTGGTCAGGTAGACCCTCTAAGTCATCCACGTCTGCCATCTGTCCACCTTTGCCTCTGCTACAGAGTCACCTCTCTCTTTGCCAAGCTGGCCCCATGGCAGCCTACTTGGCTTTCGGCCCAGATACCTCTAAGGCCCCCTTCTCGTGGCCACAACAACCTCTGAGTCTCATTCATAATTAAGGAGAAAACACAAAGCTCAGAATAATTTATCCCCAAGACTCTGCTTGTCCATACTGTGGGGAACTAACAAGTTTACTCAAAAGTGGCCACTTCTAGAATCTAAATGGAATTTGGAGCCTGGGTCCCTCTTTCTTTGTACTCTCCCATTACCTATTTATTACACGACTGCCTCTGCAGGCCCCAGCCCTGAAAGTTCAAGATGCACATGTAGAACTATTCCCTCTTCTCCCTATTAACATTTCTCAGAGGCTCATGTGTCTTTCCTCTTCTGGGCATTAAGTCTCCAGTGTGGACCTGGGGAAAGAGGCTTCCAACGGCACTAAATTCAAGAATGGAAATGTATCGATATGTTCTTTGAAAAATACTATTCCTATTACAGTGAGCCAGTGCCACTAAATGCATGAACATAATGCGTGCTTAATTAACATAGCTTCATAAAAGCTCAATAACTGACCATCTGTATTGCTGTTATTACTATAGGTCTAGACAGAGAGCAGAGCCTAGACTCTAAGAATTCAGTACAAATGCAGAGCAGCCAGGTGCGAGGAGTCCAACCTGGCAACCAGAAATTTAAACCTGCAAATTTGCTTAGAACAAGCGGGTCAGTCTGCGGATGAGCAGACACGGAATTTTCATTTGTTCTACGTTACATGTCCTGGGGTGGGAAGGTGGCAAAACTGGAAGTTTCATCACTGCTAGGGAGAGCCAGACTTTTACAAGTGCTAATCCATCCAAAATTATGGCAGAGGTAAGAAAACGTTTCAGAGAATTTTTGTGTTGAAAATCTGTCTTTTTTCATTTAATCTTTTATTACCTGAATTTTTTCTTGCTTTTACCTCCTGTGAATTTGTGAGAAAATATCACTGCTTTATTAGCTGGAACTTCCTTTGTGGTTCAAATTCAGTGCTGCATATATCTTCTCTCTAATACCTTGTCTGCTTTAGTTCACTGGATAGTTTTTCTCTCCTGATTTCCTCTACCAGACAGCTTATATCTCTTGAAAAAATCTCTTTGCTATCACTTTTATTTGTGCAATTTATATCGATGTATGTATATATATATATATATATATATATATATATATATATATATATATACACATATGATCATTATAGCTAAATGTAAAATGGTAGAAGATAGGTTGACTAAATATATATTTTAATAGAGAGTAAAAGGTTGGTTTTCTAGATCTATGCAATGGAGAAATCCCCTCTCTACCCTCAGGTGAAAATGATTTCCGAACTGCTAGACATTTTTCTCTATTCACTTCTATCTTTACAGTCTTTTTTGGGAGAACAATTTTCCCTTTTTTCTCTACACCTGTCTACGTTGGGCTGGTGCCCTGTGCGGTGTTTACCTGGGCCCTAGCCCTTTAAATGCCAGCTTCTTTTTTATGCATCATGCTATAGTGAGCCAGCCCGTGAGAAAACTTGTTCCAGGTATTCCCCAAGTTAACTTCCTACCTTCTTGCTAAACGAATTGTTCCCTGCTACTTGGGTCCAGACTGTAGTGATTTCAATCCTTCTACTTGACTCTTGGCATCTGCGGTAGGCAGAATTCTAAGATCGCCCTGTGATCCATGATCTCCTGTATGATTTGTGTGATGCCCTCCCTCTACCCCACCATTCAGTGTGTGTGATACCTATAAGGTGCTATTAGCGAATGGCAAAAGTGATGGGGTATTACTCCCCTAGTTACAATCCATTTCATGGCAAAGATGAAGGAACTTTGAAGATATAATTAAGACCTCTAATCACACTATTAGTCAAAAGAGAGATTATCTTTGGTGGCTTGAAATAATCAAGTGATTCTTTTAAATAGGGATCTTGACATTAGCAACTTGAAGCAGCAGGCTCTCTTTTTCTCTCCATTGCTGGCTTTTGGGGAGGTAAACCACCCTGAGTGCTAGAGCTATACCCTAAATCTCATTCGAGGTCTCAGCCTTGGCTGATACCTGGATTGCAACATGATGAGGCCCCTCGTGGAGGACCCAGTTAAGACATACCCAGACTTCCAACTCATGAAAACTGTGAGACAATAGATGTATGTTGTTCTAAGCTGCTAAGTTTATTGTGATTTATTATGCAGAGATAGAAAACAAATACAATGCCTAATGTTCCCTCGATTTGGCAGAAAGAGAGATTTTCTCTCCACCTGCTTTAGCCTGCTGGAAACCCCCTGAACAGCAGTAGTCTCTAGCTGTCATTGAGATTATTACACACATGATTAACAGTGAAGAATTTGAAAATGGTCTCCTTTACCCCAGATCCCTAAGCCCAGCTCAGTTAATGCCTCCATTATACCATTTTCCCAAAAGATTAGTTTTTATTTTAATAGGTACTAAGTTGTGAAGCTAAAGCTCTAAAAGTAAAATCTTAAGGCATAAACCAGAGAGTAGAAACCTATATCAGGGATCATACAGACCTGAAATCTCTAAATTATAAATGCTTCTCAATTTGGCCTCCCTTCTCCAGGACTTGGCTTTTTCTCAAAGCTAGCAGAGTTCATTTTTCAAATAGATATCTGATCGTGCCACTCCACTGTTTACCAACCTCCTATGTCTTGTCTCTAACTGTGTATGAATGCCCAAATGCATTAGCATGCCCAGCAAGGTCCTTGGTAATATGACTGTAACTTTTATTTTTACTTCTACACAAATGTACTTCTAAGTACATTGTTCTTAGAGTTCTTCATTCTCGATTTAGAGTATGCTTCTGTCTGCTTGGACTGCCTTCCCTTCCCTTTTACGTGGTACACTTCAGTTTTTGTATGGAACGTGGCTAAGAGTAATCTCCTTTGTGAAGGCTTCTCTAACATTCTTTCATCCATGCATCCCCCTCAGCACTCTTCACACATTTTTACTATTAGTTATTTTATTTATAAAAGTATTTGTTTATGTGTCTGTGAGCTCCTTAAATGCAGAGACCATTTCTCAATTAAAATGTATCCTTAACACCTAGTATAGTCACTGACTTACAGTGGATGCTCAATAAATGGCAAATGATTGAATAACTGAATGAATATTTGTTTTGTTGGAATTTCATTACCTACCATGTGCCTATTTCTATCTATACAATAACGCCAGACCAGCTTTTCTGTTACCTACATTGCTTTCTTCTCAGGCATGGAGCCCACCTTTCATTGGTCATTTCGTAAAATGCCTCAGAGAAAAATGTCATTTTAAATGTAAATTTTTGTTATGTAATTGATCTGATTTCACAGATGAAAAGATACCAATTATTTTACATTGGGAGGCTATTCGGTTTTCTTAGATAATTATAAAGTAGTTGATCCAGCATTGCCAAAATCATTACTATCACTCTAGAAAGCAATATATCTGCAAAGCTCTAATTTCTAGTTTTCTTCTCTTATTTACTTTAGTAGACTAATGTCTAAGGCTTAATTGTAAAAAAAAAACAACAGGAAAAATAACTTTAGTAATCTCTGCTCTTTCACAAGGTCAAAGCAAGGCATATCATGACTTCTTTTTTTCTTTCCCAGAACTGACTTTTTCTTCACCATTGCTTTTGCCAGATTCTGCATTAACCGTATGTGAGGTTGAAAATATTCTATTAGGACTTGGAGCCTTGAGAGCAAGAACTTTTAACATATTCATGATGATCAAAATCCAAAGTGCAGAATGAATACCCCCGACAGCATTCTAACCCCTGGCAAGCTGTTCACAGGGTCTGACATGAGCTCTCAGTTACATGCGTATATGAATTTTCCATAGCATTGTTCTCCTTCCTTAGAAAAAATGGCGGAGAGGCAAATATGCTGCAAAAAATCAACATTTATTCCAGAGTCAGAGATGTAATTTTTTTATTATCCATCTTTTTAGATCTGAAGCAAGTCTATTATATGTGTATGTTCTTTCCATTAGCACAGATGTTTGTGTTCTCTTTATTAACTCAGATAATCAAGAGGTGACTATGTAAAGCTAATAATAGAGTTCGGATTTCCTTCTGGAAAGCACATAGCACATGTGAAAGGAAGCATTATTAACTAAACAAATCTCTCAGTTCCTAATAATTAGCATTTTGACAAGCTGTTGTCTTAGATGTAGGATTTAGATCATATATTATATAACTTCAAAGTATTTTTTTATGTGTTTTTCTTGATTTGAGTATCATGTAAGTAGTATTCATTTTCCTTTAAGTGTAAAGGGAGCCTTTAGCTCTATTTTAGTCTCCTAGTCCATTGATCTTCTGTAGACCATTAATTTGCCACTAGGTTTTATTTCTACTATTAATTATAATCCTCTGGAACAGTGTAACACTACAATAAATAATATGTCAAGTACTCTAGGCTAAGTAGCTTGTTATTTACTAACAATATATTTGTTCCCTGAAGTTGCCATACAGAAAATTAAAACTAGAATATCAAATTCAAAATGAATCTCAACCATTTCCTCATACCTCATATTTGACATATTCCCTTCAGGCAATTTTTAGCTATTCTTTAAAATTCATCTTTAATGTGTTTATCTAAAACCAGATGTTTATTATTGGATAAGAGCTAGTGTCATATGTTCATTATACTATCTAAGCAGCCTCAAGCATGTGAGCCATTGTGGTTGAGACCTTAATTATTGGTTGGTTATAAATAAAATACAAAACTATATATAAGTACTAAACAAAATTTAGTCATATTATCAAATTTATTAATACTAGATAAGTTCACTCATTTTTTTTTAACAGCTATGCATCTAGTACTTACAAAATACTAACATAGATATTGGGCATACAGTAATGGAAAGGCATGCCCCTATCTTTGATAAACGTTGTGGTGAGAAAATAATTAAAGTCTAACATTATTACATTAGAATGTGAACTTAGAGATAAGAGCCTATAAATGTTCCGAAGAGATTTAGAGATGGTTTCACAGAACAAGTAATGCTCGTCCTATGACATGAAGAATTTATCAAATGGATATGGAAGCAATACCATGAGGAAGGAAAGGAATAGAGAAGCAGAGCCTTTGGAACCAAAGAAATTTGGACTTAAGTCCTTGTTTTACCTTTACTGTGATATTTAGGTGAATGACAACCTTTCAGAGAACTTTATTATTTCTTTTGAGATAATATAGATGGCCATACCTAACACAGGACTTTGCACATGGTAGACAATTAATTAATATTGTCCTTTCTCACCTCCTGTGAGCCTCTAAACAGCCTTGTAGGTAAATAGGACAGATAATATTATTACCATTTTAAAAATGAGGAAAAGAGGTTTACAGAGGACAAGGAAACTGGCTTAAAGTCACACAACTACTACATTAGTGGTAGAACGAGGACTAGAACCTATATCTTTTGGCAAAACTTTCCCCACTATGCTGCCACAAGGATTCCAGGCTTTTTCCATGTGTTTAATTATTTTTTCAGCCAATATATATTTCTTGAGCATCTACTAAGTGTCAGACATGTTACTATACACAGATGATACAGTGGGAAACAATAGATAAAGTCTGCCCTCATTGAGCTGCGAGTCCATTAGAGAAGGCAGACTCTACACCAGCAATTTCAATATATCCTAATGAGTGCTATGCAAGGGCACATACTGGGGTATATGTGGCAGGAAGACTTAGTCTAATTGAGGAGGTCTGGGAAGTCCTGTGATGGGAAGTAATGTTTCTGTCAAGACTTAAAGAGCGAGCAGGAGTTATCTGGACAAAAAGGAGAGATTTTTCCAAACAACAGGAGCTTTGGCAAAGTTGTAAGTGAGAACGTGATATGTTTAAGGAACTGAAACTGATTCAGGACAGCAGGATCAGAGAGCATGAGGAAAGGAATGGCAAGGGGTGACTCTACAGAGATTGGCAGAGACAAGGTTATAGAGGGCTGTACAGCCATCTTAAAGAGCCTGGATTTTATTGTAAGAGCAAAGGATGTTGTAGTTTCTGCACTGCCTCAAAAATCTGCCCGGGGGAAAATGGGGTCTGAAATATGACTCATTCTTTGCTCATCCTAGAGAGGAGATGGTTACCTTTTGTTCAAATTGCTCACTGAGGCTCCAACAGGCTTGCTGTGGCCCTAGTGGAAAACCACCTAAGCTCGTAAGCAGCAGAATGATGTCTGATTTGCATTTTTTCAAGTTCACTCCAGCTGAGCTGTAGCTTCTCTTAGAGAGAGCAAGACAATATAAGTGAGAATTGGCATAGGTGAATCAGTGGCTGCTTAGATCAGGGCTGTAGCTCTGGAGAAGAAGAGAAGTGAGATATTTAAGCTGTAGAATTTATGGGACTTATGATTGACCATGGGTGCTAGGATGGAAGGGGATGGAAAGAGACCAGGATATTCCTCACTTGCCTCACTTGAGCAGGAAACCATAGGAGTCTCGGGTACAATACTGAAGACTTTAATGTTGAGAAAAAGCTACTGGAGTTATTCCATAGTGGGAAAGTGCCAAAATCATCTGGAATGGAGGACACGGTAAAAGTTCTTGTGGCCAGCAGGCCTGCCATTACATTAAGAGTAATGTTTCTCTTTCTTTCTTGATTTCCCTGCTGGAAAAGCTGCGTCCCTTTGATATTTTCACTTTACTTCTTAGGCTGTTGTATATTTCCATTTGGCTAAATTTGTTCTACAGGGACATTAGTTGTTACCTGATTTTAGTTTTAATTTAAAAGGGAGAAAATGTAATTATGAAGATTGGGCATGTGGGCACCTGATTCATTTCCCTTGGTGGCACCATGACTCACCGTCATTAAAGCAATTTTACTTTGAGATGACTGATGCCTTATCAGTTTTGAATTTTCTCTGCCCTGTATATGAACAATAAGATACGTTTCTTTCATGCATTGTTCACCGATCTTCATCTCTACTATGAGTCAGATGTTTTGCATTTCAAAACATTATCCTGCCTACAATTTTCCTCTTTATAAAGTATGCAGGAAACTTTTCCCAACAATAGATTCTCATTTACTGACTTTTCAGATTTGTATCTGTAAAACATGTTTTAGTTGTCTTGCTATAATTTAGTGAGCTGTTTTATGGCCAACAATAAGCTACCGTTTTATTTGTTTTATCATCATTGTCTAAACATCAAGGTTTATCATTAGATAAAAACACAATTATTTGAAAGTAATTTTAAATACTGATGATTAAGTCATGGGAAAAGCCTGTGTCTGCCTCTAGTTATGGTAGGTTTCCTCTCTTTTACATCAAACCTCCTGGAAGGAATTGTCTACATTTCCTGGACTCACTTTTCTGAGTGTCAGTAACACTCCAAAAACTATACTACTATTGCACTGAAATCTCAGTTAGGTTCCAAATGGACAAAGTCTTCATTTTACTTGACCAATCTGCTCCACTTAACCCATGAAGCACTCTTTGCACATGGCTCTTCTGGTCTTCCTTTTACCTCTCCAGTCTCCATCTTGGTTTCTCTTTGTGAGTACTTCTGTCTCGCCCACTCCTACAAGGTTACTGTTCTTCAGGGTTTTAGACGAGCTACTCTTCTCCTCTCACTCCACAGACTGCCCCTAGCTGATCTCAGGTACTTATATGGCCTTATTGCTCAATCATATGCGATGATCCTGAAAGTTTTATGTATAGCCCAAACTGGAGTTTGAAACCTCTACGTACATCTTTCTCTTTGATCTTTCTACTTAGATATCCCACACGTACTTCAAAGTCAACATGTTTATATTAGTTTCCCAGGGCTGCCACACACACACACACACACACACACACACACACACACACACAAAGTGTCACAAACTGGGTAGTTTGAAACAACAGAAATTTATTTTCTGTTAGAGGCTAGGAGTTTGAAACCCAGGTGTGAGCAGGGCCGTTCTACCTCCGAAGGCTCTCAGGAGGAACCGTCCCCTGCCTCCTGAGCTTCAAGTGTTCCTTGGCTTGAAGGAACTTGAAGTTCCGTGGCAGCATAACTCCAGTCTCTGTTTTCATTCTCTCATGGCCTTCTTCTCTGTGTCTCTCTGTCTTTTCCTCTTCTGCTAAACATACCAGTCATTGGGTTGGGGGCCCACCCTAAGTGCCTTTGTTTGTTTGTTTTGTTTTTTTTATTGTATCATAAGCTTAAAGGTTACAGAGGTTATGCCTCTCTCCTGGAATCTCTGGCACCTAGAACAGTGTCAGTAAATGAATTGTTGCCTAATAAATATTCATTAAAGAGAAAGATGAAGGAAATAAGTGAAACAGTTAATCAATAAGAACTTATGTGAAAAAAATGGTAAGCAAGCCAAAGTAAGTTTAAGTGCGAATTTTTAAAATGTGGCCAAATGTAATTTTTTCTAGTCAATATACTAATAAAATACATTAAGGATTAGTCAAATTTTATTTTAAGCTCATTCAAAACCTTCTCTATTGTAGCAAAAATATATTGTTCTGTAGATGCTAGAAAATACACTTATGTTCCCCACTGCCCATTTCATAACTGGCTCTTTCCCGTCTTTATTAATGAAGAAAGTTCCTGCTTTTATTGATATTGCAGGATGTGACATTGTTTCCTAATTATTTCTTGAACATATCTCCAAAAAGGACAAGATTAAGCAGCTACTAGTATTCTAATTATATTAAAAAAAGAAAGAAAGAAAAAGAAAATGAAAAGGGAAAAAAGTCTATACCGTAACAAAATGTCTCCAGATGCCAGCTTGAAAGAAGGAAAGAAAGCATCGTTTGTAATTTATATCTGCTTTCTTTTGTGAAACATGTAGGCCTCTCTCTATATATAGCTGGCGAAAACCCTCAGTGAATAGTTAGGCAACCAAGAACTTAAAGGGGATCAGACATGCAGCGCTGTATCTACTTTGCCTACATTAATAAATTTTCTCCCATGAGAGGGTCTGTGGGGGACCCCTGTGCTTATAATTACTGGAAATGTCCTAGGTTGAACTAAATCAGACAAGTTTATGTAGGTGGTGATGAGAAGAAAAATGGAAGCGCCTCACTTTCTCACAGCATTCATTATGTAGGCTAATCGGGATTACTCCGAGCAGTTAATTATATTCTTAACAAGAAGGCAACTCCTCAAAAGAAATTCTAAGTATTAGTATTTTGCTCTACTTTTGCTATAGTGCTACTTAATGGTATTAAATTCATATAACTTTCGGAACATAATTATAATATTCACTAATTAAACAGAAAAAGTCAACCAAATTAGATTTAGTTAGGAAAATGTTTTGGCATAATCCAGTGAGTCTGCTTAGATTTATTGTCATTAACTTATCCTAAGGAGACACTAGCAGTCACAGCTCCGTATTTATTATTCTTCATCTATTTTTAGTTCATTTTAACAAATTCAAGGCAGAAGATTCTAGCTTTCCTGCATTGTGTGGAGAACATGTAGGCACTTATGTAACCACTTCTAAAGCCTCATGTAGCACTTTTCTTCACTCAACAAGATTCATTTTTTTTTTAATTCAGAGTAATTTTAGAGTAATTAAAATAGTTTTCTTCATTTAAGCAATAAAAATTGTCATTCTTAATTAGGTTTTTGTACATAAATCATTTCTATTATTATTAAGAAATATTCTACATGTTTTACATATATTAACTTATTTAATAGTCCTAGGCAGATACTACTCTTGCCTGTGATTTACAGACGGGAAACTAAAGCACAGAGCCTTTAACAGACTTGCCCACATTCATAGAACTGAAAGAGAGTGGAAATGGGCTTTTTCCCCCATACATTCTGACTTACAGTCTGCGCTCTTAACCACCATGTTGTCTTGCTAATCAATAATCTTATTATATCATATCATATTTGTAAAATACTGTACAAAGTATATGCTACTTTCACTTATTATAATTGTTATTGATTCACATAAACTCGATTCTCTATTTCAGAATTCTTAAGAATGCAATCTAGAGAAGCAGACCTTGTCTTTCTCTGATGCCCCCAAATGCTGGCAGTAACTGTGTGTATTTAGGAAGTAAGTTACAGAACTACTTTTTCCTTCGTTCAGCCAGTATTTATGGAGCACTTATTTTTCTTCAGTCACCATTAGACAATGAGATGCAGACATAAAATTCCAGCCCTTATCTGAAAGGAATGCAAAGTTTAAGAACTTTTGCTTAATGGAGGGAGAGATAAAATAGTGTCTCTAGCTTGGTTGGTTTAGATGTTATTCCTTTAATTCATTCAACAAATATTTGCTGAACACTTAGGATGTGCCTGGTACTATGCTAAGGGCTGAAAACAGCAATGAGCCAAAGTCTCTAGCTTGTTGCTGACAGAGTGAAGGGAAGAAATGTCTGGTAGTTTAATGAAAGGAGATTAGGTTAATATGTCAGCTCTGATGAAATGCCTTTGCTTCTACCCATCTTCCTCCACTTCATATAGCATCCTGACGGCATGTGTAAAATATTTGCTTAGAGATAACTCTATGGATTGTCAGGTAGACTGTAGAAATAAGTCAGGCAGTTATGTGTCTGACAAAATGTAGAGGTCTTTCCCATGTATTAACTCATTCAACTTAATCCATATGCTAATTCTCTCATAGGTATTATCCCAATTAACAAGTGGGAAAACAAAAAGATTAAGTAACTTTCTGTGGTCCATGGCAATAAATAATAATAATAATTAAAAAAGGATTTAATTCTATTTTGACCTCAAATTTAGACCTCCTGGTGGCAGCTAGTTAATTATTATTATTTTTTAAGTCTTATATATAGGCCTAAATATATATAAGCTAAGTAGTGAAAGTCTAGAAGCTATAAAGTGTTCTCCTGCTAAAAAAAAAAAAAAAAAAGCTAAATTAAATATAAAGTCTCTTTTCAATTTAAAAGAGATGCTTCAGTTACGATTGATGTACAACAAATCATCCCAAAACTTAATAGATTAAAACAACAGGAATAATTACCTTATCGCTTCCATGACTCAGGAATTCAGGATAGGCTTCACTGGCAGCTGTAATCATATGGTAAGTGGAGCTAGAATAGTTGGAGCTGGAGACTGGCCATGTACCTCTATCTCTTAGATAGTTCCTGAGCTTCTCCAGACAGTCTCCATGCATGGGTTAGCTTGAGTTTCCTCAAGGCATGTTGGTCTCAGGGCAGTTGGACTCCTTGCATGGTGATGCAGGGCTCCATTGCCAGTGCTCCAGACTTAGCCTCAGAAATCATCACCTCGTTTTATTGGTTATAAGTGAGTCACTAATCTACCCGATTCAGTAGGAGGAAATTAGACTTTATTTCATGCTGAGAGACTGGCAAGATTCTAGATTAACATGTGAGATAGGAGATATCGTTGTGCCTATCTCTGTAAAATACAGTCTTCCTCTAGCCCAACAATTTACATCCGTCCCACAGGCAAAATGTGCTCACATCTCCCCAAGGTCCTTCAAAAGTTTCATCCCATTTAGCAGAGTCTCAGGCTTGAGAGTCATTATTTAATTAGTCCAAGTGCAGTTGAGTCTTCTAGGACAAGGTAACATAAGCAAAGCACTTGAGTATCATTCCTCTTGGTCAGAGTCCTGTGAACTAAAGCGACAGATTGTCTGCCATGCACATATCCATCATATAATGATCAGACAAGCATAGATTAACCATGATAAAAACTTTCATTAAAAAAGAGATGGAAAAGTCATCAGTCCATAGAAATTCTGAATTCCAGCAAGGTGCATGTTGTCTGCTCTGTGGGTAGGGCTCAGTTCTACTCTGTAAGAGTTGCTTTCTATGGCTCTTGGCTCTGCCTTCTGGGGTCTTATCCCGTCTGAGTCATCCTTTCTTTTTATAATAAGCAACCTATATATAAAACTAAATAATCTTCTCAGTTTGATTCTTGCCCTTACTAGTTCTAGCATTCAAAGGCTTCCTTTCATTTTGTACTATTTCTGTTCCTTTTCTTTTTAAGCCAGCAGTGTTTTCACCAATATAATTCTTAAAAATGGTGTGGGTTTTCTATAAATCTTATTAGTGATTGTTCTACTAGACAAAAGCTTCAGTCACAAATCTCTTCAAGATAATTCCTTCTCAACTTTGGGTTCCGTGTGAGTCTGCTGAGGGACAACATCCTTAAGATACTTAAAAGCTCTAAATTATTTAGCAGAGAGGACCTATAAGGCATGCTTTTAAGATTCTCAAGAGTCTTTTGTATGCCTTAAATATGCTATAAGATACAATCTGAGATCTTTCTGAGGTCTTACCAAATGGTCTTACTGTCCCACCTGAATTTGATCTTTGGGTTGAGGCTCTTTCTCAATAAGATAATTTTTTGCCATCTGGAGTGGCTGAGAATGGCCTGAGTGTTACAAGTGTACAAATGGAAATTGCACTGCCTTTTCTGATCTAGCAAGCAAGTCACAAACTTGTCCAAATATAAGGGAACAGGAAACAACCTGTACTTCCTAATGGAAAATTTGCAAGATTCTAGAAGAACGTATGGAATGGGAAATATTGCTGTAACTATTTATGGAAAATGTAATCTATCTCAAAGAATCACTACAATATGATGAAACATTTTTAAACAAACTGGTGCTTAAACATGAAAATGCTTTAAAAGTAGTTACCTTGGAAAAATAAATACTTTTTCTTAAAACTTTGCATTTGCACAAATCATTTTTTAAAACAGCTTTTGGAGTTGGTTTAGAAAAGTTTGAAAAGATTTCATTATGGCTCAATGCTATGTATTACTATCACAATTTGTTGATGAAGAACAGTTTTATGATAGTTTAATTTTCTTTGCCCCGGTTTAAGTTTCCAGACTCTGGAAATTTCACTGATGATCTCTTTGGAACCCAGAGAATACATTCTATAGTGTTTTCCTCAAGTGTTTCTTCAGATACTACCAACTATGCAAAAGTCAGAGTATAATAGAAAGCTTACTTTGTTCAAGAATGATGTCCTAAAGAGAATGACCAAATGCTTTAACCATTCAATACTTTAGCTCATTCCAAAGTTAAATAAAGACATGTGGGTGGGTGGTGTATGTTAGATGAAGGATGTCTTAGATTAAAGGAACATGTAAATGTCTCTTATCAAAACAATCAACACGTCTATGATTTAATCATCCAACTCAGAGCTGGAGTGGGACTGAATAGTGTATTCCCTGGACAAACTCTGTAATTAACTATCTGCGTGACTTCTTTAAAGCCTTTACAACTTCATTTTAATTTGCTGAAATCAGATGAGATGGGACTGTCATCAAGAATTACTTGTCGAGTATCTTCTATTTATAAGGCATCCTTGTGCAATTTAGTGATAAAACAATTGTAATCATGGCATGGCTCATTGAAGAGAGAAGAACATAACTTGGACCATGCAATTTACTTTCGTAGAGAGAGAGCATTTCTAAGATTATTCACTGTGATCTGGATTCTCAGGCGACTGACTTCTGAGAGGTCCTGTTACTGATACACTTGCAAGTACAAAGCAGGAATCAGGATTCCTCTTCATAGCAGAATCTCCTAACAAAATATTTTGAGCTTTTCATATCTTACCCTTTCCACAACCTCCCATCCCCACCACCTGACTATCCCTAGACAAAGTGAACTTGGAATTAAAACAGCTATAAAAATGCCCTTCCAAACAACGATTTATTTACAGTGAATAGTTGTACTCACCTGAGTGTGCACCACACTGAAATCCAAGGGTAAAACACATAAAATTTTCAGACGGTTGAATTTTATGCTAAGGGATTCAAATCAACATTTTAAAATGTCATTCTACCTGCACAATTTTTTTTTCACAGCCTCAAAGTTTGGCACGAAGTTGTTTTTTCATATGCATTAGATTCTGATGAATGTCTGAGGTCATAATTGAGTCAAGAAAGAAAGGATTTCCTATTAAAGCAAAACAGTAAAGTTCAGAAGGTTTATTTTCGTACAGCAAGTGGTTTGACAATTCATGTATTCATCTGTCATTTCTCTAATTTTGTGGTTGAGAGTGTTTGAAATGCACATGTACAAAATTCCTTTGTTTAAATTTTGTCTTTGGTTGTACTTCTTATGTTACTTCCACGTGACAATATTCCACATTCTAGTTCTTCATTTTCTTGGTATCTTTCACTGATAATGCCTCAGGATGTAGAAGAAGAAGGAGGAAGTCAAGGTTCTCTTCTTAGGCCCTAGAGCTTTAAATGTATAACTGTTATTCAGTTTTCTCTCTCCTCTCTGTACCTTTCATCAGCAGCCATGTATGGAAAGAATCATTGCTCCAGCTGTATCTCTAAAAATAGTTTCAAGTTCAAAGATTAACTACAAGTTCATCTTTGTCTCATTTAGGAGTTATTGTATTTAAAGCTTAGTGTACTTGTACTAGAGTTTTAGTTTATTCCACCTTTGTAAAACAACAGAATTGGAAATGTGATTAGTCATTATTTTGTAGATTTGAGGCAGGGAATTTGTATTTGGGATTTAGAAATTATGATACTATTACCATTAATAACAATGATTACTTTTATTGAGCTTTTACTGGGGGTGAATCACCAAGTTAAGTGCCTTGTCTTATCTCATCTCTTCAAGAATCCTAGGAAGTAGGCCATACTAAAAATCAACATTTCACAGATAAAGAAAATGAGTAATTTCTCAAGTCAACAGTGAGAAAGTGGCCTGAGAGTCAAGCTCAGATTTGGCAGACTCTAAAGCCAATGTGGTTAAGGAACCATAGTGAGATGTACCAATAGTTCTCAACTGGGAGCAATTTTGCCCTCTCCCTGCAGGGGATGTTTGACTACTAAGAGGGTTGTTCTTGGCATCTAGTGGGTACAGATCAAGGATGCTGAAAAACATCTTACAATGCACAAGATAGCCTCCCACATCAAAGAATTATCCAGCTCCAAATGTCAATAGTGCCAAGGGTGTGAAACCCTGATATACTCAAACACTTTTCTCAGTCAACTAAAGGCTTGTCCTGAAACTTTGACTTTGTTTACCATATAGCCTTGAAGATAAAGCCTATCCAAATTTATAGACTAGAGCTGAACTTGAATTCATTGACTCTGGAAAATATAGTACGTTCCGTTATAAAGAAGCCATCTTTATAGTTTGACAACAGAAAATATATTTTATTTTATTTATTTTTTTAGAAAACATACTGAAAAATTTTACAAATATTTGTGAGTTGAAATTTAATCAAGGTCAAGAAGCCAAATCAAATTTGTATTAAATTTCTATTCAAAACCCATAAGCAACAAAACTGAGCATATCAGACAAAGGTGTGTGAATTTATATCTTTTAAGGTAAAGTTAAGAAACTCCATTGCTATAATTTTTTTTCAGGTAGAAAAATTACTGTTTTCTTCATTGATTTATATATTACACAGAATCTTCTATACTAATGTAAATTATATGATTAGTTCTAGATATTCCAACAAATGGTCTCAATCAACATAATCTTTAGGTTAAAACAATCTAGTTTAGATCAGAGTTTCTCGAACAGAACTGGCAGCATAATGTAAATCCAGACACCTCACTAAGCACATTGGTCAGTGCAGCTGGCCTCTTTTTATTGTATGATGTTATCAACAAAGCAGTAGTGTATTGAGATATTCTGGCTTAGTACACCTGTTTCAAGGTGGACAAGTGGTCTAGTCCATTTCTGGAGAAAGTCCTTCTCTACTATCTTGCAGAAATTCTCCATTTTCTAAGCTAGTCCATGCTTTATCAAAGCCAGAGTTTTCTTTCTTTCTTCTCCAGATCACTAAAGAGACCTAACTCCTTGATCAGTTAGGTATATCAGTTAGGATTGTAACATTGTAAACAATGGAAATCAGTGTGATCAAAAACCAAAGCTTCATATAAGTGAAATCATATAAACCTAAAAGCAACAAATGAACAGGACAAACAAACAGAGACTCATGGACATGGACTAAAGACTAGTGGTTACCAGAGGACTATAGAGTAGTGGTTACTAGTGGGGTGGGAAAGGAGGGGGGTAGGTAGATGGGCAAATAAATGTAGAGTAGTGTTTTAGGGGAGGCGAAGGGTGTATGGATCAAATATTTGGTAGCTGAAGGAAACTGGACTTTGAGTGGTAGACACACGGTAGAATATACAGATGTCAAATGATAATATACACCTGAAAATTATATAATCGTACTCACCAATATTACCTCAATAAACTTAAAAAAAAAAAAACAAGGCTTCAGAAAGAAGAGTAACTAGAACAAATAGAGATAGCTAGAGAGCAGAAACAGATGAACAAGTCTCTTCAAAACACCATTGTTGAGATAAATCAACTTGGAAAATCTTCAATCTTTGTGTCACTAAATTCA
Source organism: Pteropus medius (assembly GCF_902729225.1). Lineage (NCBI taxonomy): Eukaryota > Metazoa > Chordata > Mammalia > Chiroptera > Pteropodidae > Pteropus > Pteropus medius. The sequence continues at coordinate 10,273,456 of NW_024347791.1, forward strand.
CATTCAATGGAGTATCTGATTTTCCTTGGTGGGGCCAAATCTTTACTCTCAACAAGGGGAGGACAGGGCGCTGATTGAGACTCTCACCCATCTCACAGGGAAGGGGACATTTCTCAGAGAAAAATCATGATGCTGTTACTCGATGAAGGAGAAATGGTAGCTGTTCAGCACACTACATTCCGTTTTATCTCTTCCAATTATCTTGAAACCCTGAGAAATATATTTTTGCATCTTCCAACTTTCGTACTATACCTCTTGATGCTTCTACCAATTCTTTACTATCATATGCACATAACATAAGCCTATTTCTGCCGTCTCCTTATGTTACCCCATAGTTCCTCTTTTTTCCCACTACCACCTCCTCTGTGGAAATCTAAGGATAGAAATTGGATATACATAAAACTTGTAGAAGGAGGGTGAAACTATAGCTGAAATTTAATAATCTTCCTAGGTATTTGAGAGAGTGTTTTTCACACCATGTTTCATGGTACTTCAGAATTCTATGCTATATCTGTAAGGATTATATTTGCTTTTAATATAGACTCTCGCTGTTCTACCCATGACTGATTCCAATGTCACCCAGAAATTAGGGATCAAAAGCAGAAAAAAAGAGTGCAGCCTACCGTAATATAGAAGGCACACATCATGGAGGAATGCAGATATTAAAATATTCTGATGAGACATGATTCTTAATTTCAAAATAACCACTAAAATGAACCAAAAAAAAAAAAAATTAAAGGAAATAATAGTGCATCTAAAACCCTGGCCGTGGTACCAGAGGAGAAATGTGAAAAGCTGAGAAAATCTGATACAGTGTACTTTTGCAGTAACATCTTATGTGGAGCCAGAAATTATCATATATAAAAATAATGTGTGCGAGTGCTGTGTATGCATGTAGAGAACTAGGGGAGGAATTGAGGAAGGAAACTAATATGTAGCTATTTTTCCATGTATGATAAATCCCTATTTAACAACCTTGTTTAGGATTTGAAATGGTGAGAAAACATATCATAAAATGCCATTTACAAAGAAAGGAATTTTAAAAAAGCAGAGATAATGAAACATTTTCTTTCTATAAACATCTTATTCTTCCCTGAAATCACAAACAGCTGCAGTATATTCTGACTAATTACAACTGAATCATAGGAAACACAGCATGATAAGAACCCTGAGTGGTATCGGTATGATGCAAGTTGATTTTAAATGCTCAGGTTCAATGCAATTCGGGTGTTATTCATATTTGGGTCATTAATTTTAAAGAAATAATACTAGTGTTAATTTGGGTCATTTGCTAATGTAGCTAAATGTCTTTAGCGCTGTGGAATATTTTAATAGTTGAAAAAGCATTATTAGTTCAGATGCTGCTTTTAAGAGTTTATGGTTATAAATACTAATGGAGTTCATCTTTGCATTATCAGTGGAAAATGAAAATATTTTTAGAGAAATATTTGTTTCTTTAATAATAAGGGCTATTTTCAGACACCAATCTTGCAACAGAGGTTTGTTCTTTACAGATGGAATTATAAAACTGAAGAATTTGGAAGGTCCTTACGTATGAGGAAGTATAGCGATAGGGTTAATTTACTTATCTGATAAATGGATGAGCAACTAAATTTATCTGATCCTTAATCCTTGCCTTTGCAAACATCTCTAAAAAATGAATCTTACCTCTTAAAATGTGAATTTACAGCCTCAGGGACTAGGAAACATTTAGTTCTATTCTCCCTTCATTAAGCTATCACCAAGGGTCCAGGACTCCCCTGAACCCAATCTTATGATAAATATGCAGAGAAACACACAGTACAATAAATTATCCTGCGCACTTAACGCTGCTTAGACAAGGACAACTAGAGTTAAACCTGGAAAACATACAAAGTCCTATATAATTTAGAGTAGATTAGGACAGACAGGTCTAAATGCCGTATAGAGTGAGGTGACTCTGAAAAGCAGCCAGGGTTATTTCACAAAGAGCAACTTAAGCCACCTTCAGATTTCCCCTGAGGTCCAAAACCAGAAACTAAATTGCAAAACGTGAAAGACAATAAAGAAGTCTCAAGGCCAGTTTAGCCTTGTCACTTAAACAGCATCTTCTTTTTTTTACCTAAACTTCAGAATATCTAAGTATTTTTAAGTCTCTTCTTTAATCTTAGAATTAGTTATATTCCAATACTTCTGTTATTTCAACACACAGTTTCTACCCCAAGATTCTGATAAATTATGGTCATTTAAAAAAGGCAGTAAAATGTTTTGAGACTGTGATATCTTACCTAGAGTTCTAACACGTAATTAAATTCCAGACCTATGAAATTTTCAACTAGTCCATTAAAGTCATATTTTCTTTTCATCCTGAAACTAGTATGTGGTTGAGGTCAGGTACTTATTAACAAACCATTACAATTCACCCAGAGGGCAAAAACCATCTGGGACTGAGAAAGTGAACCATGGCTATATAATTTTAAATGAATTTATTGACTATCTGTTGCTTGTCTGTTAAAGAGATTCTTCTAATGCATCTGGATTTATTGGCCTTCCTACACTCCTACCTAGTTCCTTGATATCTTTTTGCTTGGGTCTCACCCCGAGTCCTTCCTGGGGATAGGACTCCTCAATGACAATTGCTTCTCCTCTCGACTTCTCCTTGTTGTCCCTATCACCATGTTCCATAAATCAGAACAATAGTAGCTGAAGTAGTTCTCCCTGCCAACATCACCACTTCCTGTTACTTATTTTTGTAAGTCATGACCAAATGCTGTAGATCCATAGATCTTTGTTTAATCAGCTTCATTATCAGCAACAACATCCTCAGTGCCTTTTTGGCTCTAGAAGGTGAAACTAGTGCTACCCTCGTATCTCTATATCATCAGCCTCTATCAACAGTCTAAGGATAGAATAGTCATGTTTTCCACTGACCCTCTACACAGTCTTCTTTATGTTCAGTCATATCTCATCCTATGTTTGTACAATGTTTTTAAACACATTTTTATTACAATAACTTTCAAAGAGAAAAGTTGAAAAACAAATAGTGCCATAAGCATATGCCCACCATGCAACAACCAATAATCAACAGTTAATATTTGCCATTTTTGCTCTGTCTATCTATCTATCTTTCTATCTATGTATTGTCTATTTATCTATCATCTATTATCTACCTATCTTGCTGAATCATTTGAAAATAAATTTCAGAGATAATGTTATTTCTAAATATTTCAGCATGCATACAGAAAAAGGACATTCTCCTACATAACCACAATACTGTTTAAAACATAAGATAGTAATGATTTCTTAACCAGCCTGTATCTATCAATTTACCTCATCTACCAATCTATCTAATTTACCCAATTTTTCCTAAAATATTGTTAACAGCTGTTTTTTCAAACCAGAGTTCAGTCAAAATTCACATATTTCATTTGGTTGCCTCATCACTTTAGCTTCTTTTAATCTAGAACAATCCCCCAGCATTATTGTTTTTCATGATGTTGACATTTTTTGTGTGAGATTAGGCCAATTGCCTTATAAAACATCTGACATTCTATATTTGTCTGATGGTTTTCTTGTTGGGTTTTTAACTTTTCCCTTTGCACCCTGTATTTCCTATAACCTAGAAGTTAAATCTAAAGTCTTGGTTATATTCAGGGTAAGTATTTTTGCAAGAATCATAGATGGTTCTGAGCACCTTATATTGCCTCACATCAGGAGGCATATAATGTCGGGTTTCCTCTATATTAGCTATGCAAATTTGATCACTTTCGGAGGTTACCACCAGCCCTCTCCATTGTTAAGGTCCGCTTTTCCTTTTGCAATTAGCGAGTGAACTGGGTGACAAATGAATTATTGGAAATGGCACCATGCATTTCTCAATGACATTTCACATAAGTGTTTATTATTCTTTGGTGATCCTTTATGTGTATAATTGTCTCATTGGGATTGCAAAATTGCAATTCTCTTATAATATCATTTCTTATACCTTTATTGGCTATTAATCTTCTGTAAAGAGCTTTCCATGGTAAATAGGTATGGGCAACAGCTTCTCCCAAAAAAGATAGAGAAATTCTTAATTATTTTCTTTTTAATTATCAACTTTTAAAGTAGAATGTCAGTGTGTTAGTTACCACTGATGGTCACAAATAGCTTATTCTTCTCCCGTCCTCCAACTCTATGTGTTCTCTCTCTCTCTCTCTCTCTCTCTCATTTTCTTTCCCTTTCTCTCTCTGAGAACCACTGTGAACCTAAGAATTTTTATATAGTTAGTGTTTTACAATCAATGGTAATGGATAGTGCAAGTACATTTTTAAAATATATATATATATATACATACATATGTACACATTCATATATACATAATATTTCATATGGGTGTTTCTAATTAAAATTAATATTACACGTTTTAAATTTTATTTTAGATTTGTATCTCTTTTATAATAATTTTTTTCCTAAGATATTTACTTATTTGTTTTATCCTATCTTATAGAATAGGTTCAAAGTTATAATACCAATAATCACTAATAATAATAAAACTATTGAGTGAATTTAAGATTTATTTGAAGTGCTTCTTGATCTTAGGATATATTCTAAGATGATAGTTTTAAAAATATCAAAACACTGTGTCAAAAGTCACTTCAAATGATCTTCTCTCTGAGTCATCTTACTAATTTAAAAGAGAGTTAGGTTTATTTATTTTGGTTTCTTTTTAATTTCAGAGTTTAACTTTTTCTATTTTTAAAGTCTTTTAATATGTAAGATATTTACTTAGCTTAAAAGTCAAAATTATATAAAAAGAAAGATGTACTCAGGAAATTCTTGCTTCCTTCCATCTACGCCCTACTTTATTCTTCCTATTCACCTGCTATAGGTCACCATCTTTAAGTTTTATTTTTGCATCACACACACACACACTATTCTGCATCTTGCTTTTTCCACTTAAGAATACATCCTGAGTGTTATTCCATATCAATGCATAGAGGTAGTCTTCATTTCCTTTAAGGTCCGCAGAGTACTTCACTGGGTATGTATATCATAGTTTATTCCATCATCGCTACTGATGGACATCTGAATTACTTTTAGCCTTCTGCTCTTACAAAACAAAACAAAACAAAACAAAACATGTCAGTAAATAACCTTGTGTATATGCTGTTTTTTATTTGTGGAATTGTGTCTTTTTAGGAAGATTCCTGGAAGTGAGGTTCTTAGGTCAAAAGAAAATGTGAAGATAATTTTGTTAGGCATTGTTAAGCCCCCCTTCAGAAGTGCTGTGCCATTTTGCTTTCTCATCAGTAATGTGCGCCCGGCCGAGTTGTTTCAAATTTTTGGATATGTGCCAATCTGATAGGTGAGATTATCTCAGTGTACTTTTAATTTAAATTTTTCTTATTATGGATGAGGTTAAGCATTTTTTAATGTACTCAAGAGCCATTTGTCTCTCTTTTTATCAGCTGTCCATATCTTTTGCCCTACTTTCTACTGGGGTCTTGAACTGTTCATGCACTATTTCAAGATCTTATGTATTAAAACAGAGTTGTGGTTCTCAGTGGGGGATGACTTGGACATTTGGCAATGCCTGGAAGCATTTTTGGTTGTTACACCTGGGAAGGGTGTAGAGGCTAAAGATGCTGCTAAACATGCTACAATGCACAAGACACCCCCTCCCCCCAACAAAGAATTATCCAGCCCCAAATGTTAATAGTGCTAAGGCTGAGAGGACTGCATTATACTTTCACCTGTGAAATAAATTGCAAATATTTTCTCCTGATTTGTCCTCTGATTTTCTTATAATAGTTTTTTTTTTCTTTTTTTAGTTCAATTTCTCACTCTTTCCTCTTATAGCTTCTATATTTTAAGTCATAGTTAGAAAGGCTCTGCCAGCTCTCAGGTTATAATAGAATTCACTGTGTTTTCTTTTAGAACTTGAGTGGTTTTACATTTTACATTTATGTAAAATTAATCTTGGAATTAACCTTGAGGTAGGATTCAATTTTTTGCCTTTTCTGAAGGTCTACCAAGCTGTACTAAAACCATTTATTCAAAAGGTCATCTTTTCCCCCAGCGATTTGAGATGTCATCTTTCTCTTGTACCCAATTTCCATATATATCTGAGTCTATTTCTGAATTTCCTATTTGTTTCATTGTCCTTATACCTATTCATGGACCAATAGCGTTAATTCTAGAAGTTTTACAACAGAGGGACTATGAAGCAGAGGATTAGTTATATAGATGATGGAATAGTAGAAAAGCCCAAGAAGGGGCAGTGATGAGTCCTAAGGACTAGCAAAGGCAGGAAGCCATTAACATTCCTAGGCTGAGACACAAAAGGAGATGGTGGAGTTATCGGAGCACAGGGGCCAACAAAACCAAGGGTATAATAATGGAACCATGGAAAAGAAACGGTCACTAATGGAGATGCCTCCCCACATAGAAAGAGATGGAGAGAAATACCCTCAGCTTTTCCCTTCCTAACACTTTCCCGTCTCTCATAAGAGTTTCCCATTGACCAATCATCTCCACCCACAAACCAGCTGATTTGGAATTTGGGGGGAACAGCCCACAGGGGTCAGGCCACGTGATAGAAAGGGGTACAGGGGAAGAGCAAGGGCGGAATCTTAGAGCAGGTGAGTCCAGCTCCAGCAATACTGGCTTTCTTAGTTCAGGGGTTACTTCTGTTGACACATGAAGGATTACTTTTATTATTTGTTTTGTTTTTCATTTGTTGATGTGTTACTGTTTGTCTTTTGTTAATTTTTACCCTTTTTTTTTTCAGTATGACCTTTATTTTAAGCAGTTTCTTTTTCTTTCTTCATAATCAAGCTTTCAAGGAACTCCTGAACTATCTGGAGTGCCACTTTTTCTCTCAGGAGAGGTACCAATAGAGAACAACGCTTCCAGTCTTGCCCATTGTCTAGGTTTTTTGCTTCCAGCTCCGCAGTATCTAGCCCTCTGATCTACCAAATCTCAGGCCTGTTCTCACTTAGAATTGGATCATACTCCACCCTTACACCCAGACAAGTGTGGCCCAACCTCAGAACTTTGCCTTCAGGGGCCCTAAGCTTTGGAGCGCCTTCTTCGAAACTTTTCTAAGGCTCTCCCTCAGTGCCTTGGACTGGCAGTGCCTAACAATGCTATCTAGGCATTGCTCAAACCCAGACCAGGATACACGTGGGTTCTGGTTTCCATTGCTTGCCTTTGAGGCACTCTCTAACTCTTTGCTCTGCACATGGAATTATCAGATGCCCCAAGAAGCTCTGAGACTGACATACTTCTGGGTTGTGTGGGGCCCCAAGGACAGTCCCAGTGCTAGGAGGATAGCCTGTTGAGTGGATCATTCCTGCTAGTCACTGCAGTATTTCTTTTGTGAAATCACATGAAACTGGTCCACCAGAATGGTGCCGACACACCGATTTGGTTGATTCTCACTCATGTCAGACACAGGACAAATTTCAGGGCTCTGGCCTACCAACCATCTGTCCCTCACCCTTAGGCACGAGCTGTGGGCCTGTGCATCAGCTGTTACTTGTACGTGTTTGATCACTGTGCCACCTCTAGCCTACAGCACTTGAGGGCAGCAGGGACTGCAAGAGGCATCCTTGACTCTATGCGGTCCCAGCCACTGGCACTCAGGATGCTCACCTCGATCCCTCGGCAGGTTTCATGTCACATGTCAAGTAGTTCCCTGGGGATAGCCATGCTACTCTCTGAGATCTTTGAAGACTCTTGCTCAGCATCGACAGTGGGCTCTCTGACTAATGTTGTCCAATTGATGCAGTGATATTACGCTCTCCGGGGGCAAGTCTAAGCCATGCTGAATGAAGAGTGGACGTTCCATTTGCACAAACAGAACTTCTCACATTTTCCCTAGGCTCCTTGCCTATCCGCCCCACTGGCAGCAGTTTGTGAAAGGTGAAAGTATAGACAACAGCAACATCAAAAGTGATCCCATTTTTAGGAACATAGTGATTTTGGCCTAAATAGTTCAAGAGAAATATGGTTGGAAGATATGTGGAGTCTGTGCTATAAAATTGAAATCAGTAAACTTAACATGACCAGGAAGCAAACTATCATTGTCATTTTCTGGAATATTCTGAGAATGACTTGCATTCATGGTTATCATCAACAAAGTAACAACTTTGAGAGAGTCATTGAAGTCAGAATTCACAGGTGGCGTGATAAGTGATACAGTGTCATGAGAAATGATGTAACCAACATTAAGTAAATTATATAAGGACTGCAGGTGCGAAGGATCGGTGTTGTTTTAAATATACACAGGTTCCAAAGAGCCCCGACAATAACAATAACCAATAACAATGACCTTTTTCTCATGCTGGGAAATATGAAATTGGCTAGGGGTGGCATCTATGACAATAAAGAACATAAGATATGGTTCCTGGATCTGAACTGGTAGAAGTAGTAACCAGGCATTATAAAGAATCTTTATGTGCACTGATTGTACAATAAACAAAAATGTAACTACCTTTTCTCTACCTATTATTTCTTTGATAAATCACTATACTTCACATGAGTCTGTGCTGTTTGTAAATACATTTAAATCAAACTCTAGACAGGAGTCCCATAGAAACAAAATATTTGCCCAAGGCCTTGCATACCTCACAGGTATGCAAGAGGGGAAAGGCTTGTGGATCACTTGTGTTTTACCACTTTGGGAAACTTGCCTCACTGTCCTCTCGTCTGTGCAATTTCCCTCCTCTTCACCAAGGGAAGGGCTCTGAAGCCAACTTCCTTGGTTTCAGATAAATATTTCTCCCTCTTAGATGTAAGTTTACTCTGTTCAAATTATGCTCCGGCATGAGTAATGATGATTTTATTTGCTCTCCTTCATTGGATCTGAAAGATTTGTTGAATAACAGTAGAGGGATTCAATTAGGAAGCTTATATTGTCCTATTAATATTGAAACTCAAGGATAAATTCAGATTTTGTGGAGCTTGAAGCTTATATCATTTTGAGGCCCTCTTTAAGAAAGAGAATATTATATAAATATTTAGGTACAGGGCTATGGAAGGAAGGTTTTATTTTAAATCAGAGATCCTGAAGTTTATGCAGCATGGTCTTCATTGTAAACTGTATTGTTAATTGCCGAAATGACAATTTTTTCTTTATTCTCTATTCAAAATATTATCTATCTCTTCTAAATTTCACCTTGTTAAGTTTCTACCTTTGAGATTCTATATTCGTTTTACACTATATTATTTATTCCTCTTGGCTTCATGTCATTTGTAAATGAGAATCTAACTTATTATTTTATTTAAATCACTGCAAATAATAATTAATAAGTCGACCAAAGACTTTATTCAGTAGGTTTTATTGAAATATTTGTTACTAAGGGAAATAATCTCTTTTTTCTGACCCAGTTTCTGTTTTCTCCTTTAAAGTTGACCTTCCTACCATACTATACTCATCTATTCTTTTCACTAACAGTGGAAAGTGGGCAGTTTCTTCAAGATTTATTTATAAGCTAAGTAAAGAAATTTATCCTTTATCTGTTTTGGCCATAAAGAGGTGAGAGGAAAATCCACTTAATTTTTGTAAAATACTTGACAATTTCAGGGAAGATTTAATAGTTTCTAATAATTCTTCCAGTTTTTAATAATTCTCAGACATCATTGAAATGTTCAATTTGACTCTAGTGAAATACATTATTAATTAATCTAAGATCAATGTACTTTAGATATGTATCTCAAATTCCCTTAATTTAGTAATCAAATATGAATAAGATAACAAAGACATCTTAGGAGTTAATTGTTTTTATCCTTCTAGACCCCTACTGGGATAAAATGTGTTTTTTTGAGGTTATTGAGGTCTTCAGGAGAGAAAATGTAGAAATTAGCAGATTAATTCTATTAAGGTATATGAGTACAAAAATTATACTGAAGCTTGGTAGATAAAATACACATTTGGAAATAAACTTTTAAGAACTTTATAGAAGATACTTTATTAACTATGTGGTGCAATATGTTAGAAGGCCATGGTAAAAGAAAAAAAAAATACTCATGTTCTTGTTTAATTTCTTCTTCTAACTAGTAGTGAAACTTTGGATGTGATATTTAGTATTTTTAAATCTAAGCTATGACCTGAAAGGACATTTTTATTTCTCCTGTTTCTTAGAATGTGCTTTAACATAAAGAGTTTGAATTCTGAAATCATATTTTCTGATCTTTAGCCATTTATCTTGGGCAAAGACTTTTATGTCTCTAAGCCTCAGGTGCCTTATCTGTAAAGTAAGGATCTACCTACCTCGCAGGTTTTTGTGTGTGTGTGTGCAGATTAAATGAGATACTTAAAGTGTTTAGCAGAGAGACTGGCACATAATTAGAGCTCATCCATTTCAGCGGTTATAATAAGGTTTTATTGTGTCCAATTAGGCATAGATAAAATTTCTAAGGATATAGCTGCCATAAAATGTCCTCCATTTTTAAACCTGCCAATAGATTTTAGCAATATGTCATTTAATTGATTGAGCTATACAATCAATAATCTTGTGATGCTTTAGGATATTGTCTACTACAGTGGCATTATTAGAATTTTCTTCATAATTATTCCAGATTCATAACATACTTAGAAAATGTCTACTATCTTCCCTACATAATATGTATGTTTTGCTTCACCTTTTTTTCTGGGATTTCAAATTTGCTTAGAGGCTTTTATGTGTTCACATAGGTACTTAGATAGTCATCTTCTTGATTACATAAGTGAATATAAAGATAAAATTTTGAACACATAATTTAAAATTAAATTTCTCTTGAAATTAAGTGTAATCAGATGCTTACTATTTCTTCCACTTTCAATGTTGTTATAAAGCATAAATAAATCAACAGTTATCCCAATGACAATGTAATTTTAGAGGTTTTAAATAATAAATTTCATCCAATTAGTCAGAAAACACTATATAGATATTCAAATTTGACCATTTGGACAGACAAAATTCACGAAATCATATTAAAGCTAATTTATCAACTAAATCATATTGGCCATATATTGACAACAGTGCTAGATGATTGACCCTAAAGTTTCCATCTGTTTGTATCATTAACATTTATATTCTTAAACACTAAATTCAGAGAAATATCTTCAGAGGCATCTATTAATTTCTCTACAAAGATACCTTTCCTTCCTTTTTTGCCTCTGTCTTATTTTAGCTGATCCAGTACAATACCTAGCATCAGGAAGGAACAAAAGCCCAGATAATAATGAATTGCTTAATAAAGTGTTTGGAATGAGACTTTCAAAAATAGTTTCTTTTAGTTAGTTTAATAAAAGGTACACCTAGTTCTTGATTAGTCAGCTATTGCTGTGACAACAAACCAAAAAATATTCATGACTTACAACAACGAAGATTTATTTCTTCCTCACAGGTCTGTAAGTTGGCCAGACTCTGCTGGGCAAGAATAGACTCAGTTGGGTATGTGTCAGTTGTTCTAGTCTATGTGTGTTTTTACTCAGGGACCCAGGCTCAGAAAGCAACCACTATTGGAGTTCCACATTCCATAGGTTAAAGCACTTCAGATGGCTAAGCCCAAAGTCAGTGGGGCAGAGATTATTGTCCACAGGGAAGCTGTGCTGAGGGAGGAAAGGAAGAATTTTGATGAAATAATGCAATCTTTTATAGTACCTATGTTTTTTAGAACATATAAGACATTTGGCCTTCAGAAATCCTTCCATTCACATGCAAATCATTAGGTCTTTTTATGTACAAGTTAGAGTCAGAAACTTTTAGCATTTTAGAGGTGGAAGGACCTTGAAGAGTCAGTAATCCTATTGCTTCATTATATTGATAAAATATGTGGCATTGGTGGTATAGTGGTAAGCCTAGCTGCCTTTCATTATATAGATTAAATAGTGTGGCACTAAGTGGTTCTTGCCCATGATTAGATTCTGTTAGTGGTAACCATGGATGTGAAACCCAGCTTATCATTCTTCACAGTCAATGCATTATGCTGCCATTTGGTTAATTATTTCATCTAGGTCACTCAGCCCAAACTGGAGAGGGGATTTAAACTCAGAACTGTGGTTACACCCACACTGTTAACCACTATGTAGGGATGGATATAATGCAGAGTGCATTATTTATAATGCCAAAAAGTTGTCCACCAATAAGAAAAAATAAAAGAAATTAAGCTATATCTAAACGATAAAATTTTATTTGGCCATGAAAAAAAAAAATCACACTTTCTAAAAGTTTTAGGGACATGAGAAATATTTATAATATTAAATAAATAAAGCTGAATACAAATCAACATACATAAAATGAATCAATTTTATTGTTAAAAAGTGTCACACATGTACATGTATATTATACATATTTATATAAATATAAATACATTTCTATGTACATATTCATTTAACAATTGGTTTTCTCACTAGATTCTGAGTTGATGAGGTGGTACTTCATTGGTTTACAACTGTACACCTAACAATTATCACTGTGGCTGGACCTAGTAAATATTAAATAAGCTTTGAATGAATGAATGAATGAATGAATGAATGGCAAAAAAAGTCTAGAAGAATATACACCAAAGTGATAATAGCAGTTTTCTCTAAATTCTGCAATTGTGGATTATTTTAATTTTCCTTGTTATACTTCTAAGTATTTCCACAATGCTCTCTATCAAACATGTATAGATTTAACTTATTTAGTTTTTTTTGTTGTTGTTGTTTTTTTGAGTGAAGCGGGTTGTAAAGGGAACCTGTATTTAAGAACCTGTATCTTAGATGGCTTAAGCATCAATCTGCTGGAAGACAGGAAATTAAACAAGATGATCCCTCGGAGATTACTGTTAGATATAGATAGCTAGTATACCAGGTATCGATTTATCATCTCTCAGCTGCAAATTTATACTCCATTGCCTGTTCTGCAAAAATAGAGGTGAGCCCTTTAAATATTTTTCCTTTGCTAGCCTGCACAATGTTAGCTTTGCCAGTTGAGGGCAATGGAGACACATAATAGGAGAAAGTGGGTTTCTCCTTCCTGGTTCTGGTGTACTTACTCCTGCAGTGCATGATGGTCAACAGCCTGCAGTGGACTCCAGCACCCACTTGATCAGTTGCACCGCTGTAAGAACAGTTTGCCCTAGCATCCTAGAGAGCAGATTTCCTGCAACTTCTGGAATGAAGATATTTATCAACTTACTCTAGCATGTCACCCTACTCAGCGCCTGCCATTCAATGAGCCATGACTGTGCCCTCCCTCCCTGACAGGTTCAGATCAGCTTTGGGGGTAGGGGATATCTTCCTCAGGACATCATCTACCTCAGTCCTAGAGTAGTGGCTGCTTCTTATTTCTCCTATTCCTATACTCCTTTTACTCCTTACTAGCTAAGTGCTCAATATGCAAATCCTCTGTTATGATAAATAGTTCTCTATGTATTAAACTTTTCCTATTCAGATTACTGTATGGTTTCTGCCTCCCAGTTCGACCCTGATTTATACACTTGGATTTTGTGAATTTCAGTAATTTTGTTATAATTTTCATCTTCCTCTCTTCACTAAAAAAAGAAGAGAAAGGTAACTAAATACTGAAAGAGGTATGTTTATTACTGACATCAAACCATAATTATTCAACTATGAAAAGGAGAGATATAAAGAAAGTCTTCTCAAAGTATATAAAATTCCAAATGAGCAGGTACGTGATATAAGCCAAGTAAATATCTCTTAAGCAGGAAAGGAGGAAATATAAGTATTAAAGAAAAATATCCCCTTCTGCAATGGTAAACAGCAGAAAGCAAAGCTATTCGCAAACAAGGTATTATAGGAGAAAAACTATCAGAAAACAAAATGATATATGCAAATAAGAAATAAAATTTAAATCTCCATATAGAGTCCACCAAATCAGAAAGCTAAGCAAACAGAAATGAGCTCCTTTTTTTGTAGGGCAGTGGTGCTTATCTAATTCTGAATAATATGATTCTTTCAAATTAGTATTACTCACCTTCTATTCAGAGGATAAGAGAAAAAGTCATAAAAAGGACAGAATGAACCCAAACTTTTGTTAAAGAATAAATTTGCCACAGAAAAAATAAGACTTTAAAAGTGCAGATCTGAAGTAATTATTAAAATGAATTACACAGAGAAATTTGCATAAAAACTAAAGAAATAATTCTAGAACCATTTTAGTCTGTTTTTATCAATTATGAAGCCTGAAGCACAGTGACTTTATTTCATGGGAATTATTGAGAGAATGTAGAAATTGCACTGGCTTAGGTCTTGAATGGACTGGTTGTAAAATTGGGTATTTAAAGAAGTGGTTATCAATTAAAGGAAATATGACATGTAAAAAACTTAACACATTATATTGCATATAATAAGCACAAAATAATGTTAGATATAAAACTGTTAGTTGTTAATAGTAATACAGCCAAAGATCATATTAACCTTTTATTGGCATCACACATTATTACTTATTTGTTCAAAATGCCTTTGAGCTGTTTTCTATAAAGAAACTACCCTACTAGAAATGGTGGAAGATAAAAAGATTATTGGATGTACTAGAACCTTCCCAATTTTCTAATTCCCTATCCCAAAGATTGTTTGAATCATATACTTATCTTTTATTAAACTTAAAGTCAGCAAAAACTGCTGAAGTTTATTCTATTTCTGTCAACTGTTGTTGTCTCACAAGACCTCTATCCTTTACTTATGCCATTAATTTGGCAACCTAAATCCACTGTCTAATCTTATCCATGTTAACATCGTGGGTGTTTGGCCCAGTGGTCCAGGACTCAAGGTCCTTTTGACATTTGTTGTATTAGATCTCTTTCCCAATGTTGTGGCAACCATAGATTTGATAAGCATTTCTTTTGGATATTCATTCAAGTGGCTCCTATTTAACGAGTGCCTGTTATATACCAGACACTATACCAATATCACCTCACTTAATGCTCACCATGAGGAAATACTGAGACTCAAAGAGGTTCAGCATCACATACAAAGAAAGAAACAAACTTTAAGTCTAAATCTTTGATTTTAAAGTACATGCTTTAGACATTGTATTTATGATTCCTAATGCATAAGAAATCACATGAGAAACAGTTATATATTTCTTAGGCTTTAACTAATAGTGTCTGATTCATTAGGTCTAGAGTAGAAACCCAATAATCTGTATTTAAGAGTGATTACACTTTTCCAAGTGGCCCTAATGAATAGGAAAGGGTCTATGGCTCATGAGACTCCTGTGGCATATTACTAAAGATCTCCTTCCTGGTTATATAGATCCATTTATTAAGACTCTCTGGATTCAGTGCATTGTATTATGCTATTATTTAACTTACATTTACTATTTAATTCATGAGATTTTTGTGACACTTCTTTTATCTTGCATGAAGTGGAAGAGAATCCAGTGTGCCAATAAGGAACTTAGCTGAAATCAAGATAATCTACATAAACAGAAATTCATCCTTTCTTTGGACTATAATCCTCATAACTTCATTTGAAAAAGAAAATTACTTTAGACTTTAACTAGTGACCTCCATTACAGTATAAAATAGATGCCTAAAGTAGTAGAATTACATTGAAAGAAGACCAGGCTCTGATAGGGAAACTGAGAGCGCCTTACGGACAAATTCCATCTTTTTCTAAGTTCCTCTGAGAGCCGACACTAGGAACTAGAGAAGAAAGCAACAGGCTAGTATCATCAAAGGAATGTTCTATAGAGAAAATGGATGGGACGTGAGCTGAAACCTTAAGGAATGAGCAGGTGCTGGCATAAAGATGGAAGATATAGCAAGCAAAAGAAAAGAACAATGACAACATCCAGGAATTGACATGCTGAGTGAAAGAGATCAAAAGGAAACTTGACTGACTGGAGTTATGGTTTATGACCTGAAATCTTGGAAGAGGAGATGAAATTGGACCAGAATAGAGAAAGCATTAAAAGCACAATAGAAGAGTTTAAATTTAATTTTATATGGCCAGAGAAACTTATTATAGGGTTTTAAGTAGGAGTCGACATGAGAAAACAATGTGTTAGATAGAAGGTGATGATAATTAACAGTCACTATCATTTATTATGGGCCTACCACATGCCAGGATTGTTATAGACAATGCATGCATTTACTCTCCTCCATAAATCATGAGACTGATATCTCAGTTTTGCAACTAAGGAAACTAAGGCTTAAGGGAGATAAGGGATATGCACAAGATTTCACAATAAAATAGAATGAAGCCCACTCATATATATCTGAATCTAAAGATCACATTATCCTGTGCTGCCTTGCATGAGATTGGCCTGCTATCCTTGTAAGATTTTTATGAGCAAGAAGCAAAGATTCCAGTTAGGAGAGAGGAAAGCTTGGCTTGAGTACTTAGGTTCAGTTTCGCACACATTGGACTTCAGAGGTAATGTAAGATCACTGTTTGGGAATCAATTTACAATTAGAATTACAATATAAAGAAGTTACAAAGCCAAATCTATGCTTCATATGAATGTATCATGAAGGAAGTTCTTAAGAATTATTGAGAATCTTTAGCTATAACTATCATAGACTCTATAACAAGAATATTTAGGAAAAAAAATCTAGATTCTTAAGAAAAATACCATTCATTTGCCTCAAGAAACATTTAGGATACCAATATTCAAAAAAATAAAATTTCCAATGAAGATTGAAGACCTCAAATAATTTCTGGATGCTTATTCTTTTAAGTAAATAATTAATGGATTTGTGAGATTTCTCCAAGATTTTTATAAATGGTATGACTTTTATCTTCAGATGAGTCTTTTGCCTGATGGGAGAGGCCTCTCAAGATACCCTGACTTCTTTATATTCTATCCTTTTGTATTACATGCAATAGAGATTATAACAGATAATGGAAATAAGAAACAGGTTATGGTTTAGTTGCAACATATTCATTACAGGCAAAGCAGAACTTTTGATGGCTGCAGGAAACTATTTATGGCAGGACTCAAGTCTGTTCTTCTGAAAGTTTTCAGTGTTTCTCTAGTAAGCTGTTCTCATAGCACAGATTCTCTCCTTCCAGATACTCACCAGAACATTTGATGTTTATGTCATTCTTATTTATGCTTTTGTTTTAAGCACTATTTCTCAATAACATTATGAGAACATAAACCATTCATTAAAATTGAATTATATACCATAAGGTATCCAAGTCAGTAGCAGAAAAAATGTTTTCCAAGCCAAGTGAAGCAGAATGATCCCAAAAATAATGCCAGCAGCCCAATTTTACAAACCCTATGTAGCTCTTAGGCCATTTCCACCCAGGAGCGATTAAGACAGGTGTGACGTAATTTAAAAGCAAGCATGAACTAATTTTATGAAGGTTATCCATACACAAAAATAAATTTACAAAGCACAGTTTTCTGGCCTAGACTGGGCACAAACCACAGCGTTTGGTTCAGCTCTGCAGGTAATGCCAGATGTTTTTTAAAAAGGTCTGCATAACCTTTTAAAGAATTTGCGTTTCTGGATCAGAATGAAAAGAGACCCACTTTCTTTCTTCTCTTGTGTATTTTTCCCCATCCCCACCGTAGGAACCCATAGACATTATTTTCACTAACTCTGTGTAACCTGGGTCAAGTGATTTACCCTTTTTAAAGGTCAGTTTCCTCCCCTTTAAAATGAAAGAGTTGAGTTAAAAATGATGTCTCTCTAAAGTCCTTTATACTCTTAAGTTCCATGATTCCTTCTGACACAGTTTAGAATAGTTGTATTCTTCTCGTTATATATATTTAGCAAAGTAAACCTCTACCTCATAAACTCTGCTAACATCACTTTCCATTGTTCCTGTAAACTATCTCTAGAAATTACAACCCACTTCCTAAACCATTTTGCCTTTCTTCCAATTAGTATGACCTTGCCTAAAAGAAAAGTATAGTACGTTTCTTCCTGTTAACAGATGTCAAACCTAGACAGGGCTGGAGAGAAAGAAAGGAGTTGTTTCTCAGGTCCCTAGAACTCGCCCATCTGACTCCAGACTGCTTCATTGAGCCCTTGGCACAAAAACGATTTGACAGTACCCCAAACAATGTCACTGGCCAGTCAGTACCTTTGAGAAAAGATGAATTAAGATCATCTTATCTGACACCTAAAAGTAGTTCTATTTTTAAATCACCCCTGAAAGTTATTAAATTTATTTGTTCTAAGCCCAGACATTTCCAGGTTGTCTTTTTGGAACTGGAAAGGACGTGGTCCACAGCCAACAAATGTCAAAATAAACATTTTCATCTGTTCTAAGAATTAGCTTAAATGCTTTTCTTCTTTTTAAGCCATTTGAAAACAGCAGTGATTACCATGAGGAAAGTGCTGTCTATTTAAGAGGTAATTATAAGGATATGAAATTGACAACAAAATTAGTGCTCGTGGTTGTTTTTTAAAATCCTATTAGCACTTCCACAGCAGACTGGATAAATCTTTTTCCTATTGCTTATAGCTAATTAAAATATTAATACATTTGGAATACAAAAAAATGTGACTGATCAGATGCAAATATTTGCAAGAGATAAATTTATTGTGCATAAAAAAATCACCTCTAAGAAAATTAGATACAAGGAATTTATTTAGTTTATGTAGTTTTTGCCCAAAGTAATCTTTAAAACCAGTGGTAGGTAAGAGTTTATTTTTTAGAAATTTTTAATAGCTAGTGTTTAACTAAGGAAAACAAAATATAAAACCATGAATGTGTTCTTTTTTTTGCCAGAATCTAATGTTCTTTTAAAATTTCATTTAAAGGTCCAATGTTTATCATTTTGACATCATTTAACACAGTATAGCTGCAATTCTTATAATATATATTTCACAAACCTGAGGTCCTCTTATCATGTGGCAGAAATAATGCTAGGCAGTAGAAACACCACCGCAAATACATGGTATCTGTCCCAAAACATTCAGTTGGGGACAGAAAACAATATGATTCAATATTATGAGTACTATAATAGAGGCGTGTCTTAGTCAGCTCAGGCTGCTATAAAAAAATGTCATAAACTGGAGGACTTATAAACAGATTTATTTTTTATAGTTCTAGGGGCTGGGAAGTCCAAGATCAAGGTGCCAACAGCTTTAGTGTCTGCTGAGAGCCTGCTTCTTAGTTCACAGACAGATGTCTTTTCACTGTGTCCTCATATCCTCATATGGCAGAAGGGCAAGAAAGTTCTCTGGAATCCCTATTATAAGGGCACTAATTCCACTCATGAGGACTTTGTCCTTATCACCAAATCATCTCCCGAAGTCCCCCACCTCCAAATATCATCCTATGAAAGGAATAGTTTTCAATATATGAATTTTGGGGAAACAAACATTCGGTCCATAGCCAGGGATATATGAGGTCCAATGAGAGTAGCTATGCTTGTCGGGAACAGGGTAACTTCCTCAGGGGCTGTAAGTGAGGCTAAAAGAATGAGTGTGTCAACAGATAATAGGGAGAAACAAATCAAGAAGAGCATGGGCACTAGCACACACACACATACACACATGCATGCAAAGTATTTTGTGTAGCTCTGTCATAGAGTTCACAGGGATAATGACAGTTGAAGTCAGGGAGACCAGATAAAGAATGACCTAAGAAGATTAATGTGTTTGCCAGGGTAAACAATGCTATAACAATTCATAAACCCCAGTGGCTTTACACAAGTTTATTTCTTGTACACATAATACTTCAACTGAGTGCGAAGTGTGTACACTTCCATGTTGTGATTCTGAGAACTCACCTTATTCCTCATAGTGGCACCATCAGATTCAAGAAGAATCTGGTTAATAATATTTAATGCTGCTGAGAGGTCAACCCTCAAAGACCTAAAAAGTGCCCAATGAGTATGGCAACTAATAGGTCACTGGTGGTGCTTTCAGAAGCAATTTTATTAGATCATAGGGTCGGAAGCCAGACCACAATTGAGGGGTGAAGGAAAGGTGAGAAAAAGGAGCCAGTAAATACCCACTATGTTTTAAAAATCTTGGATTTAAAAATCGTGAAGAATAAGATAAAACAAGGGATATAGATCAAGGTAGATATATTTGAGGTTTTGTTTTATTATTTGTTTCTGTCTTTTTACCACAAGAGAGAATGAGCATGGTTATATACTGAGGGAAAAGAGGAAAAGGTTTCCTCTAGTTTAGAGGAAAAGGTTGTAGATGCTGAGAGTGATAACTGATTAAGTGGAGTCCCAGAGTAGACAGGTGACCATGAGATTCAGAGGACAGATTAAAGGATTAGCCTTAACACTGGATTCCTTCTGCTTGTTTATTAACCTCAGAGAGAAGCAGATGGGAAAAGGAAAAGGCTGTTTCATGAATGTTAAGGACAGCGTCTGAGGTTCAAGCATAAGTTTATGATAACAAAACTCAAATAATAGAGAAATTAACCATCATTGTAAAACAATTACTGATCGTGAGATATTGGATCTATTCCACAGGAGTCCAGAAGGCTACTTAATTTTCCACATTGGATATGGCTCCTGCTCACTGAATGTGTTTGAACAGCCAGACATTTCATTTCTAGACTTAAAAGCTAGACATGCAAATTAATATATGATTTTAACCATTACTTTGGGATATGTAATAATGTAAATCTTTGAAAAGTTTGAAAGTTAGATATTGATAAAGTAATTCTGAGGGTTCTTCCTACATAAAGAAATGGAATATAATTGCATTTTTCTTTGGACAGATATAAGGCAATTTGATTTTTTTATTTGATTAAAAATATATTAAGGAACAAATCATAGTATTCCTAATGTAAGCGTTGAAAAGAAGCTTTAGGCAAAGTTCTAAGATTTTTGTTTATTCATCAAGACAAAATTTTATTTCAGTGGCCATTTAAATGTTATTTCAAAGGCTAAATTAACCACCGGCTTAATTTTATCGCTCCTAAACTATACTTTTAGTTTTACTCTTTTACTTTCAGGTGTTAGATAATTGGGTCCATTTTACTTTTCTCTTTGTAGAATCCCCAGCATCCACAAAAATGATTAACTCTAAAATGTTAAGGTAGACTATCAACATACTCTAATGAGTTTAGGGCAGTTTACCATTCTGGTCTCATTTTTCCTTTTTTAAACATTCAGCAATTCTCTGGCTCTTTTGGAATCATAGGATCTTCGTGTAAAAAGAAAACTTAGAAGACTTCACAGCAACCCCTCACTGGTTCATGCATATATTAATTCATTCAGTGAACATTTGATGAGTTCCCACTTCTTTAGCCTTATCCCTAGTTGTTTCACATTTTTTGTCTACATTCCAGCCACAATGGCCTTCTTTCAATTCCCTAACCTCCTTTCAACCTTGAGGCCTTCTCACACTCTATTTATTCCATGAGTCTGCAATAGTCTCTGCCCAGAATCTGTTCCTTAGTCAGATTGACACCTGCTCATCTTATAAGTCTCTATAATTCACATCACTAACCTAGAGAAAACCTTCTTTCTTTGCCTGCCCTCCAAAATTATCTTAAGTTGGCCCCCCCATTTAAATGCACTCTTATTTTCATATATCTTTCTGTCATATCATATGTAATAAAAGTTGCATTTAATTAATATGTAAATTTTTTATCTAATGGCTTTCTGACACCAAACACTAATCTTCACACAATCAGGAACTGTACCTTTTTTGTTCACCCTCAGATTTCTAGATCCCTAGAAGAGTGACTGGTATATAACAAATATTCAATAAAAAGTTGTTGAATGAAGGAAGGAATAATGACACTCAATGTTTGATAATGAAAAGTACTTACTGATTCTATTAGGGGAGAAATCATGTAAACAAGTAACTATTAGATATTTTAGTGGTTAAGAAGGCAAAGTTTGTATCAGAAAGCCTGGGTTGGAATCCTAGCTTCCTCCCATACTGCTTAACATTGAGCAAAGAACATAATTCACCTAAGGATCAGTTTCCTCATCTATAAAATTGGAGAAATTATAGTACCAACCTGTTGCAGATAATACAGATTGCCTTACTCGTTACGCATTCCAGTTCTGTATCTCACCTTCCTACTAGAGTCTCAAAAAAAGAAAATAAACAAACAAAAAAACCCCAAAAATTTATTCTAGATTCCCTTGAAGCTAAGTTCGTACTTCGAACTTGGTTCCACTGAGCAAACTTAGAGGTGGAAGGAAGCTAAGAAGGCAACAGCCACATGCAACAAACATGGTGGTAGTAATGTCTGGTTCTTTTGAGAAAGTTCTAGTGGAATGTCTCAAATCTAGGCTTAGATACTGGTCCTCATGGGTGATGCCAATGAGTAGTTCTTCTAGAATGGTCAGAAGTATGAGCAGTGGGCATTTCTTCTGTTGGCTTTAACCCCAGATGCCTTATTTTTTTATTGTAAAATTCCAAGCTTGGTTCTCTAGCCCTCCCAAAGATTCTGTAAGCTACTTAAACCCATTTCTGTTACAAACAGCTAAAAGACATTCTGCAGTCTGCTACAATGAAATCTGGAAAATCTATTCACTAATAGTTTGTTGAAAGAGTTAAATCTAAAAGGAAACTTTGTCCTTGAGATCTGAACACAAAGACTGCAGCAAATCAAACTAAGACAAGCAATGGTACATTTGTCAAACAAGCTAACATTACTTTCTCTGATTTTGTATCAATAGCCTTCCCGAAAATTTCTTGAGGAGTCTGCTTCTTCATTGAGTACATGTATATATAGGTAAAGTTTTGGCAAGTGCTTAAGTTGCTACTTTAGAAAAAAAAATAGAGAAATATGGAAGAATATACTGCTTAATTACATTACAAATTATTTTTTCTTTATATTTATCTGAAATTATGCTTATAAATAAACACTTAATACTTATATGTTTGTTTGTTTTAATAGCAGAAAAGAAAAGCTTTAGCAGAAGGGAAAACACACTTCCAGACGTGGAGGTGGAACTGAGCAAGAGAAGCGTGGCTCAAAAGGCCAATACTTATATATGTTAAAAAAGACAAGTTTTTTAGCTATTAATCCCTTCATATTGTATTGTCCTTCCATTTTTTTTAAAAAAGTTCTCACAAGCACTAATCTTATGACAGCCCTATAAGGTATTTAGTAATATTGACATTGTATAATATGCGGACCGAAGCCAAGAGAGTCTAGTAATGCAAGTCTTTTAACTTTAAGTCATGGGCTTTCTAGCTTTACCACAGTTGATCAGCAGTTCACTGAGAATAGCTCTTTGTAAAATGAAACAAATTTTGATATCGAGGTTAAATGAAAGACTTGAATTGGAGCCCAGACTGTACCTCTGATTAGATTTGCAGTTAGGGGCACACTAATCTTTTTTAGTTCATTTCTATCCATAAGATAGGGATACTACAAAATTCTACTCAAAATTCTACTCACAATGCGTAGCAATGAGAAATAAAATGCAAGATTAAAAATCTAAAAGACAATGTCGAGTTCAAAAACCAGATAAACATTTCTGTGAACCAGAAACGGAATAGAAGTCCAAGTACTCAGGCTTGAGTCTTGGGGACTGTTAGACTATGATCCAGTAGCTCAGTTTCTGTATGGCAAAGGGCTAAAAGTGTTTTCTGCAAAACTGGAGATGGGCTCTAATCTAACAGTTAAAAGCTAGGGTTGTGGGAGGGGGGGAGGAAGCAAGGGTTGAAAGTGTGGGCGCTTGAAAACCAAAATTCAAAAACATATAAAGAAATCTAAAACTAAGAAGTACAGCCAACAAAATCATCAATCAAATCCATATTTATTTCAGATAAGTTAATTTCATGGAACATTTTAACAGATATTTTTAAAGCCTGAAGAGATAAATAAATATGTTTCATTTAGAAAACATAAATTATTAATCAAAAACAGGAAGAAATAAAACTATAAGAGGAAAATGGTAAAATTCAGAATTAGAACTCTTAGAAGTGAAAAATAATGTTCACTGAAATGGTTCTAACAACCTCTGCTCTATTAAGCTTACAAAATTATTAGACCACTGTCAAGGCAAACAATATTGTGCAAGCCTGTTTTTTTGTGAATTGAAACATCCCATACTATGGGATGACGATTGGTAAGAATGGTCTAGGAGATCATTGCAAGAGAGGTCTCTGAACCATAGGTCTGGCAAGGAACTGAGGTAACTTTAAGAGAGAGAAAGACTATCGTAAAAGAGAGAATATATTGACAAATTTCACTTCATTTGAGAATATGCCTGAAGTAGTCTTCTTGGACATTCTGACTATGACTTACACATTAAGGAAGAAAGCATTCGTTCCTTTTTTTAAAGTTGCTCATAAAACATGCCACTTCTATTTCTCGTAGAGAAAGAAAAATGGGGAAAGATACTACATAAATCAAGACTATCGTTTCCTTTAGGGAAAACAAATCTTGGGAGGAAAATGTCTAGACATCGAGTTTATGCTTTTTCTAAAGTGCATTTTTATGATGGTAAGCATTTGAAATTGGACATGCAAACTTGAATTTACGTATGGTATATTTTCATGCAAATGTGTACATGTATATCTTAATGCTTGTTTTGTTCTACTCCAAAGTGAGTAGAGATATGAATATTATTGAGCAAGTATAATTTTCATACAAGAATTGTGTGGGCAGCTTCCATTCTAGCTAAGCATCTTAACAAAAATGAAAAGCTCAGATAGGAACAGTGGGATTTTTTAAGTGTTAATATTACAGCATAAATGTTTCTAATCATTCTCTAAACCTGTTGGGTCTTGAATTAGAAAGAATAGAGCCCTCCAGGCTAGAAGGAAAATTGTCACATGGGACAAATTGATAGTCAGGAAATAGAATACAGTGCTTTTTCTTATCTTTTTCATATATACAGTGCGTGTGTGTGTGTGTGTGTGTGTGTGTATGCGTGTGCGCACGCACATGTGTGTTTTAGAGAAAATGGCCATTTGGATTCTTTATTTTGAAAGTCAGGCCAAATACAATGCTTGACCCAAATTATAAATATTCTATATTGTGAAACTGAAACACTTGGAAATACATACTTTCTGAAGAAATTCAGAATAATCTAATACCAATAATACAGCTCCATAGCCACAAATCACGTGAAAACTGAGTCTGGCAGTGCTTGAAGCATATGAAGTGTGATCAAGTTGTATCCATCCTGCAACTCACTCACACTCTATTTTAAAGAAACTGAGAAGTGGAAATGTGACTCTGATCTCCTTGCTACCTAGTGGAATCAATGATTCTGATGTGTGAATAAAACACGCGGCAGTAGAAAAGGGCCTGGATGTGTGAAAAAGGAAAGGCCATTTTCCTGAAAGTAAGTAAGGAATAACCAAGAAAGTCCCCTGTAAACATATCCAGGGCTGGGAAACAACAAAAAGAGGCAAATAGAGAACAATTCTGCAACAAGATTCCTATTCTGCGTTTGAGGGCTTTAAGGGCATGCAGTTTCCATTTAAAACTGAGTTATGGGCCTGGAGCTATACCAGCAAGAATTTTTTTTTGCTTGGTGACCTAAAGAGACATTATAAAGATCTGATTTATGTATAAAATTGTGCTATCCTAAAATGAGTAATGAAACTGTTTATAATTATGCACCTGCTTCTTGAATATATTCCTTAATTTCTATTCTTGGAGTCATCAGGTTCTTATTACCTCTTGCCTAAATTATTGCAATAACATTCTAACTAGCCTTTTCCCTTTACTCTCTTCCCCATCTAAAGCATTCTTCTGCTTGGAATTTTTCAGTGATTCTCTACTGCCTATTAAGCACAAAACATGGCAGTATTTCCTATGATCTGGAGTCAAATTTACATTTCCAACCTAATTTGCCATGACTTCTCCATGTTCTTTATGCTGCAGCCAAGTAGGCCAGTTACCATTCCCCAGACATCCTCCAGAGTAATGTTTCTAAAACACAAATGCGATCCAGTTGTTGCCTAACTTAAAACCCTTCAGGAACTTCCTACATTGCTGTTCTGTAGGATCAATCCAAAGGTTATTAGTCTACAAAACCCTCTAAATCTGCTCCCTGTCAAGCTCTCCAACCTTTTCTCTGACCACCAGACCCCAATCCACCCTCCTTAAAACCTATGATCCAGCCACATGGAGCCACTTAACGTTATCTGAGTACAGCATCCTGTTTCTTGCCCTTAAACTTTTGTTAACGTTGTTACCTCTGCCTTGTTACCCTTCTCTCTACTCCTACCATCGTTCTGTCTTCAAAGCCTCATGGTCCACCTGGAAAAAAGAAAAAAATAACATTTTCCCCCCAAGATTCGGCTCAAGCTAATCTCCTTTATAAAAGCCTTTCCATTTCTATAAAACTTGATTACAGTCTTCCTCACATTCACCTCTTACTACTCCTGTAATCCCAGTGCCATGTGCATGTTTTTATCATTAAAATCATAACACTTCTTTTGCATTGACCATATCCTAATATGTCTATGACCTCATTAAGGGCAGGGACAATGTCTTATTTATCCTTGTCCCTAGCACATCACACAATATAGAGCACAAAATAGTGTTTAATAAATGGTAGCCAAGTGCTAACTCCTTGAGAATAGGGCCTGTGGGATATTCATTGTGCTTAATGAAGATATGTAGAGAAAATGAATAAATGATGGATACTTGTCATCTTGATGCCATCTTTGTAATAGTAACATCTCTCAGATTGTGTATGTTATTGAGCAGTGCTTCTCAAACTTTAACGTGCATATAAATCAGTTGCAGATCTTGGAAAACTGGTATTCTATTTCAGTAAATCTGAGTTAGGGCCGTGCTTCTGCATTTTTAATGCAGAATCCTTTAAGAAATGACTTGAAGCTGCTGGTCCTCACACCACACTGAGTGACAAAACTATAGAAGACTCTGGGGGAAAGGATTTCACATGGGAGGTTCAGAGGAGGGACAAGTAGCTGAAGAAACTCAGCAGAAGAGGGGTCTACTTAGCGGTGCCTCCGGGTTTACACAGCTATGAACATATCCAGGCAGGCTTTTTGTGAGGTTGTGCTCAGGGCCGGGCTTTTAACTTTACTGCTTTTATTTCTCTATCAACATGGCTCTCGGAGTCAGGCTTTCTTCCCATTCCCTCCCCAACCATGATTCAGCCTGTATTATTGTCTCTGTGTAAGAAATCCCCAGATTCCTTTTTTAAACTATCCTGAAGCTCTTCTCCTGTCTGCTTTTCATAAACTTAAGTTTTCTCTGCTTCATTACCCAAACCGTGGAAATTCCAGTCTTCCCAGGTTTCAGAAGCTTCTCCAGCTGCCTGTATAGTTTTGCCTCCATTTTAGTCAGAAACAGCTTTTCCTTTCCTAATAAATGAACCATCTTCACCTCTGCAAAGGCCAATTTCCCAGCTGCTGCTGCTGTGATTGATAAGAACCGATATCATTCTGCAAGACTCGCTGCTCTCCCCGCCCCACTTCCAAGAGAACATGAAGCAGTCAGGATTTTAAACTGGAGGGTGAACACCAGCGTTCTTACTGTTGACTGATCAAATGTCATAAAGCAAAAGCAAATGTAGGAGAGAAGCTGGAGATTTGGCTGGCAGCTGCAGGAGCTTGCAAATTCATGTCCCATCATGGAAACTGCCAATGCTTTGCTAGTGTCAATTTATAATTAGAGATGCCATTTTAAGGTGAATTTTGACATTTACTGCTACTCGTTGGCTTTTTCAGTAATATCTAGCTTCATATTATAGTACTGTCTCTTCCTTCAGAAAGTTAAGTAAATCCAGAGGTTTCAGATTCAGTCTGGGAAGCTACAAACACATTATAAAACCACTTTATGTCTTAAAATATAAGACATTATTATCACAAACATACAAATATAAGCATATACATGACTATAATTTAATTGTTACTGTAAAATTTATTAAAGTTAAATTATGATATTTTATTATTGGGAAGAAATTTAAGTGACTAGTTTATTTCCCCCAGCAAGATCCAAAGGATCCATCAATGCATTGTTTAAATGACCACATTCTATTATTATTTCCTTTAGGCATGGCAACCCTTGGTTGACCTCACAGATTGCAAGGACCTTGTCAGTTTACAATCCCTTGTTATTTTTTATTTTTTATGCCTACAGCGCCTGGTCTTCCTAGGTGGTATCCCATCCAAGTACTAACCAGGCTCCACCCTGCTTAGCTTCTGAGATCAGATGGGACCAGACATGTTTAAGGTGGCATGCCCATAGACAAAATGACCACATTCGATGCATAAAAATAATGTATTTGAAATCTGTTGTCACATACTTTAACATTCCCCTAAACTATGCACATAACCTAGACCCTAAGTATTAAATGGTTTACATGCTGTTTAAAAATAGGCATGCTTGATTAATTTTGCACTGATGGGATAAAAATTGACCAGATTTTTCTGTTGGTAATAAGCTGTCACATGCTTTGGCTGAGTTTAGAGTTTTCACTGACTTCAAAAGAGGCATCAGTTTCTATTAGTTTCTTGAAACGTGAAAGACCGAACAGCTTCACTATTTGAATGCTGGAAATTTCTAAGTATGAATTTATTTGCTCAAGAGTTCCAAAGCCAGCTATCAGGAGAAGCAATGTATTTTTAACATCTGTAAAACATCTACAGCCATTAAAAATTGACCATTTCCCACCCCCAATCTTTCTAAAGCAGATACAGGCAATCTCAGAAGATGACCCTTTGGGAGGAAATGCAATCTTTGTTTTAGAAAACAATCACAAATTGTGGAATTTCGGAGCTGGAGTCAATTTTCAAGATCATCCAGTTTGACTCTCATTTTATAGCCGAGTAGATTAGAGTTCTAGAGAAGTGGCAGAGCCACATCTCAACTGTGAATCCTGGTACTCAGGCCAGGAATCATTTCATCACTATTATTTACTGTATATGTGTATTGAGTAAATCTAGCAGCATTTAATTAGATCTCTGATAGACATTAACTCTTCTGAGAATAGGTTCAAGTGTAACTGATATATAGAGACCAAGAAGAATTAATGTCAAATAAAAAAATAATAGTTTTCATCAAATTTGGAAAAATTTTATTATTTCTTCAAACATTTTTTTCTGTGTGTGTGTGTGTGTGTGTTATTTTAGGTGGTTTTAGCTGCTGTGTCTTCAAGTTTACTAATGTTTTCTTCTGCAATGTCTACTTTTCCCTATATCCTATCCCATGTATTTATCATCTCAGATTTTGAACTTTGAATCATGTCTTTTTATATCTTCCAGGTCTCTATTTGACTTTTTAAGTGTATAAATATCATTTTAATATATGTTTTAATATTTTAATCTCCTTTAATGCAAATTCTAACATCTGTAAGTTCTGGGTCAGCTTTAGTTCATTAGTTTATCTCCTCGTTGGGTCATATTTCCCACTTGTTTTTATACCTGGTAAGATTTGATCAGATGCCAGACATTGTGAATTTTACCTGTAAAATTATTTTATTCCGGTAAATATTCTTGAACTTATTCTAGAGTGCAGTTAAATTACTTAAAAACAGTTTGATCCTTTGGGGTTTTACTTTTTAATTATGTTAGACCAGAGCACGGCAGTACTAAACCTAAGGCTAATTATTTTCTACTACTAAGCAAGATCCATTTGTGTGCTCTACCTAATTCTGATCTGGCTGATGGGAAAGGTATTACTGTTGGCCCTATGTAAGCACTGGGCACTCTTATCACTAATTCTTTCACGTGGTTCATTCCCCAGAATTGGATTGTTTCCTCATACGTCTGTGCCGAGTTATCCCTCAGCTAAAACCTGAAGTAGTACCTTGATAGATCTTTGAATTATTGACTCTGTGAAGCTCCCTCCTTAACATACTCTGTCCTGACAACTCTAGTCACCTGGGTGTTTCCAGACTTTCAGCTCCATCTCCTTAACTCCAGAGTCCAGCACTCTGCATGGTTGCCTTTCCCTGCATTGGAGCCTAGAGGCTCAAAAATACATTTACCCTTGCCTTGCCAGTGATAAAAAAGATTTACCCATCTATTCATTCATTAGGTTAATCTTTCTTTTTTTTGTCTTTTTTATAATGTGTTAGTTTACTAAATGTTAATAAAAGATAGGGAAGCTCCTTGGTGAAGGTTAGAGGAAAATAAATTTGGTCTATAGAAGTCATTTTGGAATAGCACCTCATGAAAGTCAGACAAGCTGGCTTACTGTTTCCACTGTAACTTGAAAGAGTTTGATCTAAAAAGCAACAGTTTGAAACAAACATTTATTTCACCATTTTCCGTAGTTACATGTAGAGCTTCTTGTTACCTACTCACCATATGAGCAGCAGGTAATAACAGTAAACACCTTCATATTATAAAATGAAAGGAGCAATGTCATCTATTGCCTACAAGTCCCTTAATGTGACCAATGTCTTTTGTTGATTAGCCTCTGACATTAACGTTTCTGACATCATTTCTTTAAGATCAGGACTCCTAGGTGCTGGCCCTAACAGATAGCCCTGGGTGCAAAAATGTACACTCATTGCAGAAAGGCAGACCTAATGGCTTAAGAAATGACTCATTTAACCTAGATAGCCTTCTGCCTAGAAAATCGTAGAAATAATTCCTATGATTTCTTTCAATGCCATTATCAAAATCCATTTCTAAAATGCTTCAAGTATGCTCTCTAATAAAGCTCATTATCATACCTTTTTTCATTTTTTTCTTGAGATAGGAAGTAGAGTAGTGTAGTTTACTTTAAGAGGAAAATGCTCTGAAATTTACACCCATCAAGAGGGAATTGTTCATTTCCGTCATTCTATTTAAGTACAAGCCTCCTCAACACTATAAAAAGATGAAATATATACATAACAGTAAAAAGCACCATGTTCCTCTTTCTCTCTCACCCTATTTTTATTTCTGATAGGGTTCTGACTTGTACGTTGCATGTACTTTAAAAATATTTTACGATTATATAATATAATGAAAAGCTCCTGAATATTTTTGACCATTCAAAAATACCTGGCACTTTTTAAAATGTGGGCAGATTATTAATCCAGCACCTTGAGCACTTTCCAGTTTGAGTAATTATATTCCACCTACCTAGGTTCCCCCTGGTGGTTTCAGTTTGCATACAGAACTGTTCCTTACTTCCAGTTCTCAATTCTAGTAGTGTTTACTTCTATACTGATACCCGTGACATCATTTTCTCTCCATACCCAGCAGTTTTTATGAAGATGGGGAAATTATACTTTATACCTTCATATATATGCCCCCTTTTTTGGATACAAACACATTTAAGAGATATATCTGATGGCCCTGTTTATAATGGTTGCATTTTTTTTTCTTTAATTTCATGGATGTTCCCACTTACCCACAAAGTCTACATTTGTTTATTTTATTTTATTTTATTTCGTATATATATTTTTCAACTTGCTAGGGTCTGGTAATGTTATAGGAAGCCTATTTAACAGAGTGTTGTAAGTCTATCCATCTGGGCTGTCTATCTCAAGATTAATATTGGCAAGGATAAGTTGCATGTGCTTAAGGAGTAGTGAGAACACAAGAAAGGATGGAATTTGTGATAGAGCTTTCTGAAAATACATTCTCTAATTTAAAAAATGACAACCAGCATAACCACAGCACTACTAATAAGCAGTCTTTATTGAACACTTACTATGTAAGTGTCTTAAATGTAATAACTTGTTTAATTCTCACAAAGCCCCATTAGGTAGGCACTATCATTTTTTCATTTTTAAAGATGAGGAAATTGAATCACAGAGATTTTAGTAACTTGCTGAGAGTCATATAAGCAGTAACTCACAGAGTTGTAATTCAAATCTGGCTAGAGACTTTATACTTATTTAGTCAGTGTTCTCTAGAAAAAAAAAGAACCAATATGATCAATCTGTCTATCATTTATCTATCTATCTATCATCTATCTATCATCATCTATCATCTATCTAAAACAGAAATAAGAGAGAAAGAGAAAGTGATTTATTATAAGTAATTGGTCCATGAAATTATAGAGGTGGGCAGGCCCCAAGGTCAAGGTCTGTAGGGTGAGTTGGCAAGCAGGATACCTAGGAGAACAGATAGCTTAGTTCTAGTCCAAGTCTGAAGGCCTGAAAACTAGGAGAGCCAATGGTGTAGTTCCTTTCCAGAGGCTGACAGCTTCTAGACCCAGGGAGAACTGATGTTTCAGTTTGAGTCCAAAGGCAGGAAAAGAGCCAATGTTCCTGTCTGAAGGCATTCAGGTGAGAAGAATTCTCCCTACTGGAGGGAGGATCAACCTTGTTCCATTCAGGCCTTCAAATATTTGGATGAGACGCACCCACATTAGAGAGGACAGTCTGCTTTATTCAGTCTAATAATTTAAATGTTAATGTCATCCACAGAAACACCCAGAATAATGTTTGATCAAATATCTAGGCACCCTATTGTCCAATGAAGTTGACACATAAAATGAACTAGTATTCCGATATTTCATAATTATGTGGTATCCCAATAATAAAAGACAATAGATTACATATTCTCCCGTTTCAAAGCATGAGTTAAATGCATATAATTATTTATTTAGGGAAGGTTGAGCATAACACATAAATTTGCAAATATTTTAAAGCCAACTCATCTCCAAACTATCTTAAATCAAATTCCTGATTTAGAAATCCTGGCCAGAAGAGGTAAGAGGCTTGGTTTTCTAGGTTTTCAAATGCTAAGAATCCATGTTCCCTAGCAACACTATGTGGATTCATATAAAGGAACTTTCAAATACTATTTATGGTAAGTTCTCTTTTTTTCCCCTACATTGCCACTTCACTCTAAACTCACGATTACTAAAGAGAAAATAAGCTTTAAATATTTTAAGTAATGTTCCCAGGAGGACACCATTGTGTTTAGCCAAATGAATGTTGTTCATAATATTGCTTAAACTTAATTAAAATTCTGTAGAGCATCGTTTTATTTTTTTCTCACTGCTACACTAATTATAATATATTGTTATTATAAATGGCTGTTAGAATTCAATGTTACTAGTGATGAGAATTTTAGCAATTGTCCTGAAATAAAATGGACATATTCTGTTCCATGTGTATATAAATACTTATGTATATATTTGTTTATATATGAGTAGATACATGTGTGTTTATGTAAATTTGTGTGTACCTATGCACACACACATACATTATGATGCACCACTTGATCACTAATGACATGATTCATACATTGTGGTTTCTACTTTGAAAAATCCTTTCCCAAGCAAGACTTTCAGCTGATAATATCAGAATTCATAGGGCCATAAAAATTAACTGGTCATTATCATAGCCATACAAGAATGTTTCAACATGTGGAAAATTATTAATGTCAAGCAGTTAAAGGAGAAATACGTATAATTATTTCAGTAGGGATAATAAAATGCATTTGATAAAATTCTACACTTATAAGATTAAACAGTAAACCATTAATCAGCTATGAATAGAAGAAAATATCTTTAAACGGATAAAAAATTATCTAAAACATATAGAAAATATATATTACTACTTATATTCAAATATACTGGAATCCTGACCAATGCAATAAGATAAGAAGAAATAAGAGATGTAATGGCTGTAAAGGAAGACACAAACTGAAATCACATGTGGTCTGTAAGGCTGTATGCATAGAATATCCAAAAGAAACTTCAAACTATCAGGGAGTTCAGCAAAGTTGCTAGATATAAGGTTGATATACAAAAACTTTTGTGAAAAAAACTGTAAACATTTTTGAAAGATATGAATTAGTGAAATAGTAGACCATATCCAAAATGGGCTAACTCAAAATCATAGAGATGGCATTTATGTCCAATTTAAATTTTAAATCCATTATAATATTTCAATAAAGTTTTTGTGGAACTTGATAAGCACATACTAAAATTAATGAGGAAGAACAGAGAGCCAAAATAAGTCAAAATGATTTTGAGATATATAGAGAGGGTTTGTCTTACCAGATACCAAATCTTATGATAAAACTGTAGTAATTAAGATGATAGGAATTGATACAAATATAGACAAAGTGATGATGACAAGGAAAAGGGAGTTAGGAGCAAAACCTGTCCATAGATGGACATTTAAGAAAAAACACTTGGGTAGCCCCTAGTTGTAATAATCAAACATATTTTGTAATATTTGCTTAATTAAAAATAAAATACCCTTGTGAAACTCTTCACCAATCCAGTCCATGGAAAATGATAGACAATAAATTTAGGATTGGAGGTGGAGAAAATAGGTTATACAGTGATACACAGGAAGCCACAGATGTATCTGTAATATATTATGCCTTAATAATCTGAGGCAAATTCATAAAGCTGTGTGGTGGCTGTATTGATTCTTATTCTCTATACTTTTCTATAGAATTATAATATTTAAATATTTTTTGTAAAATGTTAATGTAAAAACAAATTAAATAGTGCCCTCCACACCCAGATAAAGTTAAATAAGCTGTAATTATTCATTTGGTCATTTGACCACTTATTTAGTAAACTGTCAGCAGAAGGTAGGTTAGGTTGATAGAGAGCAAGGTGTTTTTTTTTAATGCTTAGCTGTTTGAACTACAGTCTTGGGATTCTTCCACAAGAAAGAGTACTGAACCAGTGATTGAGAAACATGGATTCTCTACTCTCAACTGTGAAATAAATTGACTATGTGACCTTGGGCAAGAATTAGCCTCTTTAGAATTCACTTTTTACTAAAGTTAAATTAAAAGGCTGGGCTTGATCACTTTTTGAGGCAGTAACCCCAATTTGCCCCTCATGAGGCTGTTGAGGAGAGAGTATACAAGAAACAATAGCAGGATGAAAATTAAAGAACCACGTTATTAACCTATTTCCCATTTAGGGAAAAAAGTGCAACTCGTTGCCAGCATAATTTGACATAAACACGCTCTTTGAGACTGAAGCAAATCTGACTGGTTTTCAATGTGAAAATGAAATATAAAAACTTCTTGGAGGTATTTCTAAACAGAACTTGTCTCTAATTCTAATGTAATAGAAAAATGTACATAAATCGAATTCATCAAATGAATCTTCAGCTAACTGTTCAAGAACGATGATGTGTAGGAATACGTTTTCTAGGATTTGGCATTTTCAGCGATTGAGAATTACTATATTTTGCAAATGGAAATACCACTACTAAAAACAGAATGCTGTAAATAGAATGCTGTCATTTGTTTCCAAAGACTATTAATATACTAGAGTGATGTGAAAATAATAATAAAGGCAAGATATTTTGTGGCAAAATTGGCGGCGGGGAGTAAGGTTAGGACTGTGATCCGTGAATTAAATGGGAAATAGGTTAACAGTTCCACATGAATACCCAATAATTTAGTGAAGAACTTAGGAAATTCTGGATTAGAGCACAAGACTAATGCTTCTTGCTCTTCCCACCTTGTCCCCATAACACCCTCCAAAATGTCTAAATTATGGGTCTGAAATCTAAATTATGGCTCCAGCAAAAGCTTGTATGTGATCAAAATGTGACATGAAAGTAAAAAGAATCTCCAAAAGTGTGGTTTAATTTCTGTTATGGAAATACAAGTTAAAGGGAAATAGGTTTCCACTCAACAAGGAGAACGTTTTACCAGTTATGTAGGCTTCCATTAAAGGAATGTGCTGCTTTGGGAAGAAATGAGTTCTTCAATACTAGAGTCTGAATATTTACACAGGGAAGTTATTCAGTGATTCAAGTCTTAAATGCAGAGTTGAACTAGTTGATTTTTTAGATCCTTTCCCACACCAGGTTTCTTTGATTTTAGGAGAAATTTCCTTGGTTTTCAAGCTTTCTTGAGTACCAATCCATGTAGAGAGAATGCCCTAAGACAGAGAAGTGACTTCTGATTTTAGCTGTAGAATGTTATTTAGCTTCCCAGGAAGAATTTCAATGAAATGAGAATTCCTCATTGTATCTGTATTTCTAAGGACTCTGAGAGTCTAAATTGCTATATTCCTTCTCTTTCTCTCTAGATATATTAAGAGAGATTTTCTTTCCCCTTGTAGCTGCAAGGAACTGCTTCTTTCCTATCTAAGATATTCCCACAGGCCTTCATCCTATTGCTAGTAGGCATCACGATTCTAAGTAAACAGTACTTTGAGACTATTACATTGTCCAAAGCTTTTGCCACAATTTAGTGATAGTCCTGATACATAAGTCAAAGAATTAATTAAATTGAAAATATGCACAGAATATATACAGAAAAAATATACAGAAAAGATATACTCAGAAAATATACAATATGTAAAATAAGTACATAAACCATTTTTATTAATTCAGTGGAGTCTCAAAGTACAATTTCAATGCTAAAGATTCAAGATGACTTCCTAGCAAATTTAGAGATGAACAAATTAAAATGGACTACTATACTATAATATTTAATGTATTATAAATGATCTGTGCTAGACACATCCCCAGAGTCTGTGACAGACTGAGATCACTCAGAAAATCAGGCAATTCTTAACTATCTATTGATACGTAAGCCCAGGGTGGCATAGGAAAAATATATTGTTAGAATCTAAGAATATCTCATTTTATCTATTATTGTCAGCCTCCTTTTGAACCAAACCTCTCTATAGAGCTGTCAGCAAGAACAACATTGTCAGACACCAGTTTTACCTCCTATCTCACTCTTTCAGCGCTGCACAGAAAGTGTTCGGCTAACAACAACAACAAAAGGATCTGTTAGAGAGAAGAAAGAACCCTTTGCTTGAATGAAACCTACCCACCTATGAAGGCCTTTCCTGGCCTCTTTATTTAAAACAGTCTCCATCTCCTCCTACTTTGCTTTATTTTTCTTTGTACAACTTATTTGTACAACTTATCGATACTGGGATTGTTTGTCTATTTATCTCTCTAGAATGAGTGTAGGCACTTTGTGTAATTCACTACTGAAACCTCAGGGTTTAGAACACTGCACACAATATACTCTAAAAACATATGTTTGAGAGAGAGAGAGTGCGCGTGCTAATGAGATGATGGATAGATGGATGGATGGATGGATGGATGGATGGATGGATGGATGGATGGATGAACAGGTTACTAGAGCTCCAAATAGGAAGTTGAAAAAATTTAGAATAGATTGTTTTTCTTCTTGAAATAGAAAACTAATCTAGACTAAATGGCCAATTGACTGACAGAACCCATATTTTTTCTATGATAGGTTTTCTAAATTTAGATCTTTTCGAGCAAGTCCATAGCTTCCAATAAAGTGCATGCTTCCCCATGTAACAAGTGTAATGTTTTAGATCGGCAGCAATTGAAGTGTAAATTTCCTATGATATGGCT
The DNA here is from genome assembly GCF_902729225.1 of Pteropus medius. Classification (NCBI taxonomy): domain Eukaryota; kingdom Metazoa; phylum Chordata; class Mammalia; order Chiroptera; family Pteropodidae; genus Pteropus; species Pteropus medius. The sequence goes on from NW_024347791.1 coordinate 10,310,529, forward strand.
CTCTTAGAGGTTCCTTTATTGCCATGGAAAAATATTATATGACTTTTATTCAGAAGTGACCATTCTGACCAGTGTGTGCATTTGCTAAGATTGCTTAATAACCATGTGGTCCTTCACATTTCACAAAAGCAAATATTTGAACCCAATTAGCCTAAAGAACATGTTAACTAATCTGGACCTCTCAGAGCACTAAATTTCTAAGTCCTTATGAAACTTAGAATTATAGGTAGCTTTTAATGTCACTTCCACTTTTAACATGCTTTGTATTCTATAAAATGTGTTTTATTTATTGATGAGTGACAAGAAGCAAGTCTAAACTAAATTAGTTTGTATTCATAACTTTATACTTTGTGTAAGAGAGAAAAAGCCAAATCTATATTGCCAAATTTTATTCTCTGGGTTACTTAACAATGTTGTGGTTGATAGGCAACATTGTTAAAAGCCGTTGAATGGAGAAAAATTGGAAAGATGCTTAGATGAAAATTGTTTTCTTTCAAGCCACTATAATAGTTCCTACGCCTAGCACATCATTGAAAAACAATGTCATATTTACTCTTCATTTATTCCCTCTCTAAAAGTCTGTATAACGAAGCCTGCAATGACCTCTGAAAAGTATTTTCAAGGGGAATCAAAAACTTACTTTAATTGAGCCTTTTTGACATGAATAGCTAAATAAAATAAAATAGTAGGGCTGCCGTTGTTTTATTGAAAGGATATATTCTTTTGTATAATACATGTGTTCCCAGAAGGAGAGGGCATAAAGCACATTTTAGAAAATAGCTTTATGTTCTTAATATGTAAAAGAATTCTACTATTCAAATAACAATACTGTGGCAAAATCTCCTTGTAAATCAAACAATTCTTTTGTCCTGTAAATAACCAGCACTTTTTTTTTCCTAAAAAAATCTGATTTTCACATATGAAATATCTTCACAGTGGAATAAATCTTCACTGTTGTCCCGTTAGAATGAGACTCTGCACTAATAAACATCATGTGACTCCTCTTCTGTATAGAAATTGATGCAGTTAACTCAGTGGTTTTCCACACCCATGGTCTGTGTGTCAGCTAAGAAAACCTTCACTTGCGCATGTTTCTCCTACCTGTTTGGCCTGCCTCATATACCATTCCCACTCCACTTGAACAAATTCTGCCTTTCCCCGCTTTTTAAATGCAGTCTCTCATTTGGCCTCTTCAAACCCACTGTGTTTGACCCTAGTCTCTCTGATGTCTTATTATTGGTTTATATTTTTTAATACAACATTGAACACTTCTTTATAAAAGTACTATTGAACAGTTGTAATTGTTTTTGTGAGTTTTGGTGATTCCTGTTGACTGTAACAGTTGTTTTCTTTTTGCGTTTATTTTTCCCAAGAGTTTACTACTCTACTATCTGACTTTAAGACTACATCAGCATGAAACCAGGTCTCTTTAGTTCACTCAGTTCCCAGCTCACAGTATACACTCGATGTTTTGAACAAACCAGTGAACAAACCAGAAACTATACATATCTTATGTATAGTTAATACATGCTCGTATTTTAACAAATACCTGGTAAAATTCCTTTTATTGCAGAGATTCCCATGATTCCATTTCCATAATCCTAAAATTGTACACTAAATGCATTGTAATAATTTCTATTCAGTATCTCTTTGTTTCCTTATTGTGTGGATGTTAATTCTATCTATACATTGAGATGATAACTCAGTTTTTCACAAATTTTTTTGGCCTGGTCACCAACTAGCACTTACTTTTTCATTTTTTCCAGTCTTTACATCTACTTTAAACTCTCAACAAAACTACACAACCAAGTTATACATCTAAATATTCACATTTGTGCATCAAACCCCACCAAGATTCACTCATAGACAAAAGAAGCAAAAGTGAATTTATGTACATTTATTTCCTTCTTATACCTACTGAGTTTTGAACACATTTTACTTGCTAAAAATTCTTCAGAACAGGTGGGCATGAGCCTTTTTATTAGTCTCTAGCTTCCTTTTAATAGAAAAGTAATTTCTAAATATGTAAACAAAACAAAATTATACAGCAGCCAAAATGTAGATGCTCCATAGAGTTTGTTATAATGGGTTTTGATTTGTGTATTTTTGGTTTTTGCATTTTTTTCTTTTGCTAATCTGAACTTCTGTGATGTTCTAACCTCAGTAATGTTTACTAAATGGGAGAAGTCAAAAAGCTAAATGTAATGTGTCATCCACATTACACTTAGTGTTGGAATGATAGTTCATCTCTAATTATCTGTACTTCATGTCCTTCTAAAATAGTAATGAACTGCATTCATCATAGTTAGTAACCACTCAATAGATGGATCTATAGGTCTATATAAAATCATTCGAGCATCTTACAGGGATCATTTCCTCAGGCCTAATTCTTTTGGGATTTCGATACTCTTGATTAGATTTTTAATTTTACTCTTCTTAATATAGATTTTTTTTTTTACTCCCAGGAAATTAATTATTTTTATTTTCTTAAAGCATAGTAGTTGTCAGGCTGTTGCATCGATTTCATCATCCATTAGGCTGAACTGTTTACATCAGACTTTTAGCATTCGGTGTGGCTTATTCCAGAACTGATTTGATTACAGCCATCTCTACTGACTATAAAGACAAACTCAATAAACAGATTGAAGGAACTGTGATTCTTCCCACTAACAATACGAATAGCAATAGATTCAGATCATTTATTGTTTCTCTCTAGAAGAAGCAAGAAATCAATAAAACAAGTACTCATCACTGTAACCATGTAGCCAGCAAGAAGTCAACATCTAATATCAAAATGAAAATACAAATGTACTAAACAAAAAAGGAAAAATTCTGTTTTAAAAAATTACTTATTAGGAAAAGTTGTTTTATTAGTTGATTGATCTTTTTTTCCCTGAATATGTGCATGCATATAGATGTCCTGAATTCATTGTCAGAGTGTGACCTTTGGAAAATTGGGCAACTGTTTACTCTGAAAGTTAGATAACTTAAAGTCAAGTGTATATAGTTAAGAACAACCACATAGAAACAAACACATTATTCAAAAGTAATAGGATAGAAGCTTAGAACTAAGAAAAAGTGAAAAGTAATTATAGTTTTTATTTTTATTACAGTTTGAAAGAAAATAATAAGGTAATTTGCAGAAAGGTTTTCTATGAAAATTATGCCTTTATTTCATATGACTTTGACACTTTTATGTATTATATTAACTCATAAGCTCTTCTTCCCACTCTATAGAAGCTAAAAACATGAAATAGAAGAAATGGCCTATGGTCAAAATTGCAAAAATAACTGAAAGGTCAGCTATAGCCTTGTGTTTCCAGATTCACAGAGGCAGAAATTGTCTACTAGCAGCTTGTTTTAAAAAACAGAAATGTCTGTGAAGGCAGAAGATGAACAATTTCAGTCTCATTGCCCTGGTTACTAAGAGCCTGGAAAAATGGAGTTGCAGAGGATATAGAAACCATTCTTATTTTTAATATTAGTATTTTCTAACTTGAAAGTGTGATTTCAAGTTAATATACTAAGTATAGAGGCTCAGACTAGACAGACAGGGTTAAGTTAAAATCCTATTCTCTTCACTTACTAATGTACTCTAGGCCAAATTATTCATCCTCTTCAGCCTGTTTGACAAAATGGAGAAATAAGATTCCCCACATCATAGGATTAATGCAAAGATAAAATGAAAGCAGGCATGTTGCCCAGTGCCTGGTACATAAGAAACATTCAATAAATGTTAGCTGCTATAATTATACAAGTCATGAGTTATGAGTTGTTATTCAAACATCCTATTAGCTCTCATCCTGACAACTTTAACTCTAGAACCTCTCTGGATGATGCAATCAGATAGGGGGAAAGAGGAAGACTGCTGAGAAGGGTCAAAGGTCTTTATTCAGAATCCCTGTTTAACACTTTAGTGTAAAAGGACACACACACACACACACACACACACACACACACACACACACCCCTTACATGGTAAAGTAACCAAAGATCATAAAAACATGGATTACTTTTTTTAAAAAAAAAGTAGAGTCTCTAAACCACAGGAAAATTTGGTTTAAAATCTGGAGATTTAAATTGATCATGGAGAGTTATATTTAAACATGATTACCATGTTGCCAGTGGGAAGCTCTTCTTAGAATAATCAGATTTGAGAAGACTAATAATAGAACACTGAATCTGTAGTTAGTTGCCTCTGAGTCACTTGGGTGAGGAAGGGGAAAGTTAAGCCCCTGGTGAGTGAGGCATAAGTATTGAATGAAAGCCACATAAAGACCATAATGAAAAGAAATCACCATTTTCAGGATTTCCAATTCTTTCAATAGTGGTATTTTCCTTCAATCAATTAAATTCTGAACCTGTGACTTCTTAAAGGATCAGAAGTCTATTTTATTCATTTCTTATCCTTATTGCCTAGTATAGTTTCTAGAACATAGTTGGTCTTCAGTAGAAGTTTAGTGGGTTAAATGAATGAAGGTTCTGAGAGAGGGGCTTAGCACAATGAGGAAAATTCTGTTTATACTACTACAAGGGGTCTCGAGCCAGCTTTAGGTTTTATATTTCCGTTGTATGAGCTTCTTAAGGATAGAATCCTGATCATACATTTGAAACATGGATGGGGCCAATAAGTTGATTTTGTTGTTCTCTGATACTTTAAACAATCGAGCACATTAATAAAATACCTTCTAATTGTTGCCTCTGCTGTGTCAAAATTATGACTAGTTTCTTTTCTTTTTAAACCAAATATTATTGTGAAAATACCTATAATTTCTCATGGACTTGAAACTTTCTACTTTTTATTTGTCTAATGTTTGGGAAAGACTTCGTCTGTTCCAATTTATTCATTTTCCTAAAATCATTTGCATTTTATTTCCCTCTTATTTGAGACCTCTTTTAAACTCTAATAACAAAGCTAATGAGCCTAATTGAAGATGTTTTTTAAAAAAAAATCTATATTTTTGAAATGCCATAATCTAGCTCAACAAACAGAATTGGCAACCTTAAAGAGAACTGCAGCTTAAAGTAACATACAAGTCCCAAACCTACAATATGCTCAGAGAAATATTTCATAATAATTTAATATGTGCTAGTTAATATTATGATATTTCAGTACTAGCTGAATATTTACTTAGAGGCACATTTGTCAGATAGTCAATCATTCATTTGACAAATAGGGTCTGCTCATCAAAGATACTTTTCGGCTTTAGGAATACAAACTACATAAGACAAGCAAGGTCTCACTTACATCCTAGAGTTGGATAGTCAGCTAATAAACAACTAAATAAACAAATCGACAAGATTAATTTCAGATGATGCTTAATGCTGTGAAGTCAATGAAGCAGAATGTTTTGGTAGAAAGAGATGAGGAGTGTTCATTTAAATTAGTCGGGGAAAGTTATCTCTGGCGATATTATTTTTGAGCTGAAACCTGAATGTTGTAAAGGACGCAATCATGGGGAAATCTGTGTAAAGAAAAACAAACAAAAAGAGTAAAGTTCTTAAAATGATAATAAACTTTAAATTTTCAAAAACCAAAAGATTCCACCCTAATCAAAACCCCAGGAGGCTTTTTTGTTAAAATTGACAGGCAGATCTTCAAATTCTTATGTGTCTAAAGGATGTAGAATAGTCCAAAACAACTTTGAAAAAGTTAAAGTTGCAAGACTTACATTAACTTGAAGACTAATTGTGAAGTGATAATCTCTAATATAGGTATTAGTATAAAGATAAATAAATAGATGAATGGAACAGAATACAAAGTCTAGAATTAGATTCAAATTTATAGAGCTTTTATGAAAGGTGCAATTCAGTGAAGAAAGGAAAGTCTTTTCAACAAATATTCCTGGTAAAATTAGATATCATTTTTTTTAAAATTAGAGTATTCACACCATGTAAAAAATTAACTCACATGGACTAAAGACTTAATGTAAAGCCTAAAATTCTAAAATTTCTAGAAGAAAACATAGGAGAAAATTTTTGTGACCTTGTATTAGGTAAAACTGTATCTAAAAATGACACCAAAAGTATAATCCATGAAAGAAAAATTTGATAAATTTGGACTTGATCATAACTAAAACTTTCTTCATTCAGAAAGATATTGCTAAGAGAATGATAAGACAAACTATAGACTGGGAGAACATATTTCCAAATATTATATATGAGAAAGGATTTGACCAAAAATATTTAAAGATCTCTCAAATCCAATAATGAGGAAATAAATAACTCAATTTTAAAAATGAGCAAAAGAGTTCAACAGACTCCTCTCCACAGAAAATGTACAGATGGCAAATAAGCATATGAAGAAATAGCCAATATCACTAGTCATTAGTCTAAAACACATCTATTACAGAATTTAAAATTTAAAATACTGTTGATGATACTAAGTGTTGATGAGAATATGGAGCAACTGAAACTCTCATTCATTGCTGGTGAAAATATGAAATGATATAACCACACTGGAAAACAGTTGGACAGTTTTTAAAAAATAATTAAACTTATACTTACCATGTGGCCCAGCCATTTACTCTTAGGTATTTATCCAAGAGAAATGAAAGCACATGTCTATACAAAAACTTGTGTATATAGCCAAAGCCAAAACCTGAAAGCAACCCAAATGTTCATCAAAGATGAATGAATAAATAAATTATACTATATTTATACAATGTAATACCATTTGGTAATAAAAAGGAATGAAGTATTGATATGTGCGACATGGATGAACCTCAAAATGATTATGCTGAGTGAAAGAAGCTAGACTGAAAAAGAGCACAGATTGTATTATTACATTTATGTAAAATTCTATAAAAAAAAGTAAACTTAATTATAGTGACAGAAAGCATATCATTTGTTCCCTAAGGGATGAGAGGACAAGTAAGGGAAATGAGTGAGGAATTACAAAAGGGCAAAAGGAAACTTGGGATGATAAATATGTCTAGTATCTTGATTGTGATTGTGTTTTCATGCATGGGTACAGATGTCAAATCTTATCAAATGGTACACTTTAAATGTGTTCAGTTTATTATATGCCAATTATATCTTAATAAAGAGATATATCTTTATTTACTTTTCTTTACTTTTAATATATATATATTTTATATCTATCTCTATGTATATCTATATCTCATCTATCTATATATGGAAATGTAAAATATCACTAATATAAATGGCTTTGGAGATTTTTAAAATTTTAAGATGTGTGGTTTGGAGTATTCTTTGCAGAGCACTGTTGCAGTCCAGGCCTCAGCTTACCCAATACACCAATTTCATTTCCAACAATCCATCTGACTAGTAGCCTGTTTTCTAAGTGCTCTACTCTGGACATTCAAGTACTAACACTAGATTAAAGCACCAGGCCTTCCTTCTCTCTTTCTTCCTGCCCAGTTCCTCCCTTCCAAACAGGTTACATATAATTTGAATCTGGCAGTTTGGAGAGGTGGCAGGAGGGGAGAAAGATAGGAACTTGAAATAGAATTAGTTTGGCCTGATGCTATGATCAGAGGATCCCCTGAGATGCTTTACAGGCTGCTTACTACCTTAGTAAATAAGTTTTGAAGTTACTCTTTATAAAAAGTATCCCTATGTAGCCATTCTTGTTGTGAAGGATAGACCCCCTCATAATCCATAACTTATCCAAAATCATTTAGGAGATTCTGACCAGAGAAAAATAGAAAGTCCGTTTATATATGAATTAATTTTCATTCATTTGGTTTTTCCATTCATTCTCTCAATGATCATTTAATGATATATGTTAAAAGCAAAGAAATGAAATAAAAGCAAGAGATTGTGGCTATTATTTCAGGTACTGCTCATTTATTCAGTAAACACTTTCGTTACCAGTCCTAAGTAAAGCTTCTTTTCTTTTACAGCTAAAATAACCCACATTTGCATCAAAGAAACCATAGACTTTCTTCAAAGACAAATGATTTTGAATCACTGCAAGGTGTCTAGCTACAACAATAGGTTTTAACAGCTGCAGCGAAAGGTCTACTTAACCCAGCTATTTATATACAGATAGTTCTTCCATAGCACTGAACAAATCTCTGAAATAAAATTATTTGGTGAGCAGTTAAATGTTGAAGTAATGGCACACTAATGCCAGGTGATAATGAGCCCAACTACCACTCCCCTTTCCCTCGACCCGCTTGACCCCCATTTTAGTGATCATTCCCTCCTTTAACCCCAAATGCACTTATGAAACAGGGGAAGAGAGGGAGGGGCAAAGGCAAGTACTAATAATAGTGAGATCTGTGATTCAAAAATGTATAACTAATAATTGAAGAATAATGAGGCTCTTGCTTCCATAGACAACACTGTTGAACTACAAGATTCATATTTGAGGATCTTACTGAGAGGCAAAAAATGGAGGGAACCATGAGAAATCTGGCATTTACCCAGAATTTCACCAAAGGTCAGGAATAAATATCTATGGGGGATTTTCTCGGCCTTGTGTCTGCTTTCCCTTGCTACCTCTTTTCAGACTTTGGCAATCCTATGACCTAGGAACTATTGTTATCTACGTTTTTTGTTTCTAGAAATTGAAACGGAGATATCACACAATAATGGAGACCTGCATTCAAAATATGATGGTTCTCCTCCTGCCTACCCATCTGCTCCCTCTCATTCTCTTTCACTGGTTATTTCACCTCTAAGCACCAAAATGCTCTGGACTTAGTTCTTGACTGTTTTTCTCTGTCTCTTTCTGGAGCTCAGTCAGCTTCAATAGTTTATTGTCTTACACATGCTGAGGACTCCAAGCTTTATATCTCTAATCTGGCTCTCTCTCCACTTTCTGCATTTAGCTGACTACCTGACATCTCCACTTGAATGTCTAACAGGCATCTCAACCTTTTCCACATCCAAAACTAAGCTCTTAATTGTCGTAGTACCAAAGCCTGTTCCTCCCACAGTTCTCCTTATTTCCGTTAACGACCATTAACTGCTCAAAACATCCTTGGAACCTCTTTTACTTTCATCTTTCACATTTAATACATCAGCAAATCTTGTTATTATTCCCTTCATAATAAAACAAAATCTAACCACTTCTCACAAGCTACATAATTAATATCTTAGACCAAGTTACGATCTTTTCCTACCTGGATTGTTTTAATAGCCTTTTAGCCTCATCTTTTCTGCAGTTTGTTCTCAACCAGAGTGATTCTTTGAAAACACATGTTACTTCTCTCCCAAAAACACTCCAAGATTTTTTTTCTCATATATTAATGAAAACCAAAGTCTTTATAAAGTAATACACAGTTTACGAGAGCTGTCCCTACTACTTTGCTAACCTCATCTCTTACCACTCTCTCCTTTGCCCATTTTGCTTCAGTCACACTGACCCTGCTGTTTCTTGAAAAAAACAAGGTATTGATGCTTCAGCAACTTTGCACCTGCTATTTCATCAGCCTAGAATGTTTTCCACTTCGGTAGTCATACAGTTTACCTACTCACTTCCTACAGTTTTCTACTCAAATGTTGGTTTATCAAAGACGTTTTCTCTGAGCACCATAAAGCAGTGACTCCTCCCCTTGCTTGCTCTCTTCTATCCCCTTGACCTTCTTTATTTTTCTCTGTTGCATTTCTCAATATTAGACATACAATACATTTGATTTGTTTTCTTTCTGTCTCTCATCACTAACACATAAGCTTCATGAGAACAGGGACTTTGCTTTGTTCTTATTGAATGCCTAGTACCTACAACAGTGTCTGGCACATATTAGGTTAGACCATTATTTTTAATAGTTCAAATAGAGTTAAATATCTGCATTATCATGAATCAATCGAATAAATAGATTCTCAATATTTACTTGTTTAATCAATGAATGAAGTAAACCTTTGATGATCTAATTCCAAAGCCCTTGTTCTGCCTAGTTATAATTTTGCTTCTCTGTTCATGAAGTTGCTTTCTGACAAAATATTTCCTACTTTTCAGAAGTTATTTTATTTGTTCAAAGTCATGACGTTTGGTATATTAGTTATCAGCATTTGCATAGCTAAAATAAAATAATAAAATTATTCTTGTGCTTAATAATTGTTATGAATTTACCTACCAACAGATAGGGTTTCTTCTTTGTCTCTTAAGAAAAGCAGACTGGATGAGTCAGGTCTGTGTTCAGCTAGTTGGGCTAGGCTCACAGCCTTCATGTAAGCTAGGAGCTGGCCATGGCAAGGCATTCCTCTACTATTGGTTAATGACTCGGATGTTCTGGTGGTAATTTTTTAAATTCACAAGCAAAAAGTTATTCATTCAACTGAGATAGTTAACTTTTAGTTACACTTTGACTTGGAAGGAATTTGCTTTCAGTTCCATAGAAATTCAGCATATAGTATGTATAAATAATGCTAGCTGCTATAACAGATAAACTCCCAAATCCCAGGGGGACAACAGTATAAATATTTATTTCTCATTTGTGTTGCAGTACAATGCAGGCTGTCTGGCTTGCTCTCTTCTGATTCTTTATTCAGGGACCCAGACACCTTCCATTTTGTTTTCCTACCTTCCCTTAGCTCCTTAAGAATCTGTTCCATTCATTCAGTAGATGAGAGAAGAGAGCAAGGATCTTCCGTGGGAGGGTTTATGTTCTAGGCCCATGTAATAGTCAGAGTTTTCAGAGAAATAGAATCAATAGACAAATGGTATACTTCTAGTTTGAAACCATGAGGCTTAAGATCCAGGAAAAGCCAACATTTCAGTTTGAGTCTGAAGGCAGGAAAAAACCAATGTGCTATCTCAAAGCAGTCAGGCCACAGGAGTTCTCTCCTACCCAGGTTTTTGTTCTAGTCAGGCCTTCAACTGATTGGATGAGGCCCACCTACATTAGGAAAGGCAAGCTGCTTTACTCAGGCTATTGTTCATCTCATTCAGAAACACCCTTACAGGCATACCCAGAATAATGCTTGATCAAAGATCTGGGCAGCCCATGATTCAGCCAGGCAACATATAAAATTAACTATCACAACTCAGATGTGGCACATATAATTTGTGTTTGTATAACTTATGCTCACATTTCATTGTCCAAAACTAAGTAATATGGCCACCTAACTATAAGAGGCTTAGGGGAAGGATCAAACTTTGTATCCAGAAGGGCAAGAAGATTACTAGTGAGTACTAGCAAACCCTGCCAAACTGCATAGCTGCTTATTTACTCACTAGTGTTCCTTAATGTTAGTGCTTGTTTTAAAATTAGTCAACAAAAAATGGAGAGAATTTTGCGTTTGGAGAAAATATCAATTGTTAGAATTATTTATAATAAAATTTCAGCTGCTGGTTCTTTTTACTGTTATGCCTAAGCAATTCAGCCAGTTATGGAAAACCCATCCTGTTTCTATTTTTGTTAATTTTAAGAACATATTTCATATATTCAACTGCATGTTAAAAAGATATCAACAATTTTCAAAAGATAAAACTTATTTTTAAAAACCCCCACAGCTTGCATGATTCCATTTATATGAGATGTCCAGAATAAGCAAATCTATAGAGACAGAAACAAGATCAGTGGTTGCTTAGGGCTGGCTGGGATGGGAAGAAGTGAATGAAGAGTAATTGCTACAAGCTTTCTTTTTTCGGGTAATAGAAATGTTTTAAAATTAGTTTGTGGAAATGGTTACACAATTCTTTAAGCATACTAAAAATCATTGACTTTTACACTTTAAACAGATGAATTTTATGATATGTAGGTTATAGCTCAATAGACATTTTTCTTATAATAGAACTAATCTGGTTCATTTAACTTTTCTTATAGATAAAATCTTTGAGATTACCTCTTAAACTATGTCAGTCAGCCAGTCTCCAAGTCAGCACGTCAGTCAACAGACATCTGTTGGGGGCCTGCACTATTTCAGGTACCGTGCTGGGATCTGGATATAGAAGCACAAATAAGACCATAGACTCTGTCTTCAAGAAGTTCACAAGCTAGTGAAGGAGCTGTACTTGTGTGAAGTGCAATGTGCTATACTTTAGGTGCTATAATTTAGGTCAGTATAAGTTAATATAGAGCTAGAGGAAGGCTTATAATACATAGTTAATATTTAAGGCATTGCACTTTCCACAACTGCTAGATATTTTTACTTACTTAATTTCAAGAAGGTTTATAGTTTTTATGCTTGTGCTTAAGTCAAAGTATTTCCCTTTTCCATTTATTTCATCTATTAATATATTTATTATATTAATTTTATATATTAACTCAACGAATATATGCCAGTTAGATTGTTAATTATTTGGAGATGGCATGTTCATAGAAGATTAGAGTCCACCACATGAATTCCACATTAAACTCAGCTTGGTAAAGTCTCAAAGACTTCTCAGAGGAGCTGGTACCTGACCTTGGTCTTGAAGGATAAGTAAAAATCGAAGAAGGGAATAAAGAGAAAAGAGGGTCAGTAAAAGCATAAGGAAACAAAATATATTTGGAGAACGTCTTTCTTTATAAGTCTCTTTCTATAATAGTTAAGATAAAAAATAGCTGTGGGAACAGATACATCCCCCAAATTGTAGTGGCTAAATATAAGAGCAATTTTTTTCTTGCTCACATAAAGTTCAAATAATAGTGCCTGGATATAAGGCTTCATTCAGAGACTTTACAATATTTAACATGTGGCTGCCAGGCTCACCTTTTGCACTGATATCCATTCAGCAAATGGAAAAGAGAGTGGAGAATTACCTGAGAGATTTTCCTGGGGCAGCCCTGGATGTGGTGTGCATCACCTCTGCATGTCTTTTCTTGGCCAGATTTAAGTTACAGGGGTTAGGAAAATGTAATCCTGGGTAGGTAGCAACTTCCTAGCGACATACTACCCTATTCCATGGGAGAAAACATAATTTTCGGTGGCCAGGTTTATTTCTGATATTACACTTGAATTGTTTATCTTTTATGCCACAAAGTGTAGAATTACATCTATGGATTATTATCATTGTCATCAGTATGTTTGTGAATCAAATGAATCTGTTAAGAATGACCACAAAGTGTGTTCAGATTATCTCTGAATAGAAAAGACAAATATCAATTGTGCAGGCTGCTGGATGAGACCTATTTGGGAATGATTTCTAGGGAAAAACTTCAAAATGATCTTTTCAACCCTGTAAAATGTGTATTCAATCTTACAATGATTCAAAACTCACTTCTTTATCCATCTGAGGTCAAATAAGACCCAATACTAATGAGTGACACACACCAATTTGAAGACACTTAGTACCTTGAACAAGATTCTCATTGCTTAGGATCTAATTTTGTTTCCCAAGATTTTGCATACCACTGAGAACTCAAGGATCTTCTGTATTACCTGATGGCTTCAGAAGTAAAAGGGAAAACTCTTTACTAAGCTAGAAGTGTATCTTTTGTTCTACCTCGCCCATTCCATGTATATATGCAGCCTCAGCCCCTCACTCCCATTTTATTACCTTAGATTTCTCTCTGATAAACAATATGCTTTAATTCATTCAGGTTCTTACTGCTGGTAAAATTAGTATTTCTTTGAATTCTCAGCTACTATTTTGCTCTGTGACGTCAAAATTACTTTGATAATGTGATTCTTATGTGGTCTGTGAAGGAATCAAATGACTGTTTTTATTTTTGCATTTGCTTTTAATTCAGATTATAGTAAAGGTAAGTAGGAATAAACTTTCATTTATTGTGGGAAATAAACAGACTCAACATTTAAAATAGGGCTTTCCCATTTATTAAGAGCTGCATGGCAGACAGGAATGAAGGAAGGAGAGTGCTCAGACAGAGCGTGGAGGTCATCATTATCCCAGTTTCTTTTTGTTTTTTGTAAAATGTATTTTTTTTCTCAATTATAGTTCACATTCAATGTTATTTTATATTAGTTTCAGGTATACAGTAGAGTGGTTAAACATTTACATAATTTACAAAGTGATCCCCCTGATTAGTCTAGTATCCACCTGGCACTATACATAGTTATTACAATATTATGCCCCAATTTCTTAACACATCAAAATTACAGGTTCTCTTTCCCATATGAATACATTCCAAGACCCCTTCCAAGAATTACCTTGTTGTCATCAAGGGAAGTATTTCTGCATGACAAGTAAGGGAGAAGGGATCTAGTAATATTCATCAAGAAAGGAGAATATAGACAAAACTAGCTGTCTTCAAAAAGAGGTCACAGTGTTTATCCAATAAAGTATTAAGGAAATATAAAGAGATCACATAACTTATCCAAAGAAGTAAAACAATGAAGAACTATAAAGTAATTGTTGAGACTTCAGCTTTATTTCTCTATTTATGGATATATCGCACAATCTTATCACAAAGAGATTGATTTCTTTATGTGTTCTCTATAGAATGCCAAGCACTGTTCCATATTTTATAAATGTCTGATTCCATCATCACAACAACACTACAAAGTGGGTATTATTATCTTCATTTAAATATGTTGCATTAGTTTGCTAGGACTGCCATAACAAAATACCACAGACTGGGTGCTTTAAACCACAAAAATTAATTTTCTCATTGTCTTTGGCAATGTAGTTCTTTGACCTTGCAGAGAACATTTGGCAAAACTGAATCAATCATGGAATTGTAAGATCATAAAGGAACATTTTGCTCAACTACTTGTAAATATTTACCCTCCTAGTGGTTCTCAGGAATTAACAGAGATACAGATGTTAAGAGACAGCTGCTCTTATACAGACTCCAGCACTGGATCCACAAAACCACACACTGTAAACCTAGCCCAATGTTGCCTCTAAACTACTGAATGCTTTGCCTGGCTTTTAACGTGTTGTTCCTCAACCACTAACAAAGTCATTTGAAAATAGTATACGGTTTACATGTCCCTTATCTATTGTACCTGAAAAAGATATGATCCCTGAGTTAGCTCTGTGAAAACTGGACAACAGCTTTCCTCTCTTACCACAATCACCTGTTGTCATTGTATATGGCCATAATAATACACCAGAATTCACTCATCTCTGAATCCATAGCCTCTTGCCTATAGAAGACAATCTGTTTATTGAATGAATTATCTCACGCTAGAGTCCCTGGTTTCCAATTTCTATTCTTCATTCCAAGTTAGTTGACTTAGTGGTTCTGACCCAGTTCCTGCCAGCCATTTGCCCTGGTTTCTACTGTGGTGTTATCAGGTGAACATAGATGATCATTGACTCAACCACCCAAGAGAAAGGTAGATAGAACCCCTGATATTTGGAAGTTTCAATGACATGCCTTCTACTATTATTCCCCTACCCCTACTCCCACATACATCTTTGATTAAATCCTCCAACTTGATTCACAACATTCTTAGTTCAACCCTATTCTCTGCTAACAGGTCCCAGCATGCCATGTTGCCAGGATGTTTCATTATTTTTTTTAACAAACTGGTTTTAAGTACCTATACTCAATAAGATTTGTTGAATGAATGAATGAGTGAATGAATAAATACTGCGTGTCTCATACTGGGAAGCAGTGTCAGTAAACACTCAACAAGTAATTATTGATGTTATGGTGCATGGCCCCTTTTCTCAATAGTTTAATAACCAATTATTTTACTTGAGGACCTATTCAGATCTATGATAGAAGCTGGAACTGCTTATTTAAAGAAGTCATTGACCAAGACCTCAGGAATTCATGTACCACTTGGGAGGACAGACACATAAATAATTATTTCACACTGCAGAAGGTATTGAGATAAAGGTTTTCATAGGATATTAAGAGACCAAAAAGTAGGAGTACCTAACCAAGCCTGAGAAAAATGAAACAAAAGGCAGACTTAATCTGAGATTGGTGATCCATAAGCTGAGTCATAAGGATGAGAAAAATTAACCAGGTGATAGTAGGGAGCAAACGAAGGGCCTTATAGACACAAGAGATAGCCAAACTAAAGGCAGAGAGGCAATTAATAGTGTGACGAATGGGAAAAACTGCAAATAGTTCGATATTGCCAGGACATAGAATGCAAGTCAAGGAGTAGTGGATATTATGCCAGCGAAGTAGGCAGGGACTAGAAGACAGAGGACTTGGGCTTTATCCTTTTGGTTGGATATATTGAATCCATATTATGGATTCCATTTGAGGACACATTCATGATTTTCTATGTCTATAAATAGATTTATAGTTTTAACTTTTTTCTCAATTTTAGTAATAATATCTGTGAAAGCATGAGCTTGATGTGCTATTTAGTTGACAGTTTATTGGAATTCACATTGAAATAAATAGAAAAGTAACTATTAAATTAAAATGTTCTTCCTTGAACTACCTAAAATGAGACTACCTACCACTCTGTATGCTTTGGGAATACTCACCTGGATGAAGAGGAATCACTGAATAGCTTTGAGTAGTAGAGTGATATGAGTAGATACATTATAGAAAACAACCCAGCAATAGTGAAGAAAATAGATTTCAGAAAGAAGATACTGACATCAAGGAGACCAGTTAGAGAACTCTTATAGTTACCCAGGCAAGATATTATAAGAGTCTGAATTAGGACACAAGAGGTAGGTGTTATTTCAAGTACTTGCCACATACCATATAATAATCTAGGAATTAGGGATTCAACGATTATCATGGCTGACAAAGTCGCTGCCCCCATAAAACTTACATTCTAGTTGAGAGTTGGAGTGGGGAGGTTGAGAGGAGACAGACAGTAAGCAAGAAAATAAGGGTAAGTAATCTCAAGTAAATATAATAGGAAGACCATATATTAGAGGGTAACCGACTGGAGGAGGTAAAGGCTGGTGAAGGGTAGATAGGGTGAGAGCTGGAGAGTTTGATTACTTTAAACTAGGGATCAGAGTAGCCCTTTCTGAAGAGGTGACATTTGAGCTGAGACCACAATAATAAGAAGGAGCCAGTCATGGATAGGAGAGTGAGACCATTGGATTTTAGAAATATTTAGTAGTGAGTCAGATGGGCTAAGGTACCAAGTATGTAGGAGAGAAGGAGAAGTTAAAGATTACCTAATTTTAAAGTTATATTTTATATTGGAAGCCAATTGATCCATATAACTGGGGCTTTTTCCAAGTTCTGTATGGTTTTATCTCATTTTCACTCCAATTCTCCATTAATTGAAGAACTTGATCATCTGTTACATTGAATATTGAAACTATCTCTTTTGAAAATTTTACTATTCATTATTCTTTAGTTTAATGCCAAAAATTCTCAACTGAAATGCTTCTATATTTCTATTTCAAGTGAAACAATGGCCGTTTGATTATCAAGTCCACCCTGGTATTGACCATATAAAATATGCTTTTAAACCATGAACAAAGCTTTGAATCAGTGAATTTAAAAGAAAACTTTTGATATTAAAAAAATCTGATTTCATCTCAAATAAATTAATCAAAGCCCCAAGGGCTTGTTTAATGCAATTTTATGCTAAATATATTCAATATTTTGTTGGAGTGATGGATTTCTTTAGCAGTGTTGGAGATTGCATACCAAAAGCATTTAATTGTGAATGCCATACTTTGCTCAATTGATGCTTCTCTTTTATCTACAAACCATAGATAATTTTCCCTAAATAAATTCAACCATGAAAATAATATTTAAAACAGGAAAATAAAATGTATTTGCTTGATATAAACCAAATACTGCACAGTCAAAATTAACTTCCTTAGTGATAAATAAGCATCTCAAATTCAAACTGCAAAGGTATCATCTGTTCATTAAGAGCTATTTCCCAGATAAGAATTAGAGGATGTATTTTAATAAGTAACTCAGGGATTTTATTTTCAATGTGAAACTGATTTTAAAGTAATATTAAAATTGTACTCATTTGTGTATTTTTTTTAGCTTCACAAATAAATTCAAATGTTTAATGCACCATTTTCCCCTTTTGTACATACTAAAGACATTTAATGAATATAATCTGAACTTATCACTGTTTTGCTTTAATGTGTCTAAAGACTTACATGTTGAACCTTAGCAATCATTTGTGTATATTTAACACTTTTTAACAAGCCATTACATAACAACCAAGGGCACCTGATTTTATGCACAAGAAATTCATAATAAGTATAAATTTTATTCTCCTCCCCAAGCTTGATTTTATTCCAAAGATGGAGCTTATTGTCTCAAAAGGAGTTTCCCAATGGAAAAGATGAAGTACAGAATATTTGGACATTTCAACTATCCTTGCTTTTTGTCTTGAATTCATTCCCTTGACTCTCATAATTGTTGAAATTTGCACTTGTAAAACAAGTCGTTTTTTTTTTATTATTATTTCCCTGTGTCTATTGTTCAAGTTCATTGAGCTATACTGTGTTAAAAAATTTGTAATATAATACAAAGAAAGTAGCTGGACATTGATAGAAAATGCTCCAATATCACAGAAAGAAAATCTGGGCTTGAGTCTCACTCCTGCTGATTATGTTAGTTAGATTACTTATACCCCCAAACATTATAACCTACCTTTGCACCTTATTTTCCACTGATTCTCCTCCACGTCTCTCCCAGCAATCAATTATAGCTACTCAGATTTCCCAAGCCATCTGGGTTTTCTTTTCTTTATATCTTTGCTTGTGTATGATTCCTCTGCTTGCAATATCTATCACTTATTTCTACACATCTAAGTCCCGTCCATCCTCCAAGTCTCAAATCTTTTCTCAGAGTTTATTCCTCCTCTGGAGCCCGCAAAACTTCTTTAGTGGTACACATGCTATAATGTATTTGCATGTTTCCTGACTATAATCTCTTCAAAAAGATGGACATTATTTAATTAACTTTTATTACTCCAGTATCTCCATCTGATATATGTATTTCTTGAAAGATTAGATGAATGAATGAATGAATGAATGAATGAATGAATGAATGAACGAACGAAAGAATGAACAGCCAAAAGAATATTTATTTTCTTTTTGGTAAAATGGGGGAAAGAGTACATACCTCACAGATTGTCATGAATATTATATTTAATTAGATATTATAAGTGAATATCCTCTGTTAACAATTGTGCTATAAAAATGTAAGATATTTTAATACTATCTTATGAGAGGAACTAAAGTAGACTTGACTTATACTAACGTAGAGTCAACAGAGAAAATAAATTCTATGAATAAAAGTATTCCTCTGTGTAATGAGTTAGGCTTCAGTAAGTGTCTTTTTGATCATGACTGTGGTGCACTGTATGGGAAATTCATTGCTTGGTCCATTGTAAGCAACTCTTCCTCTGAATCATTCATATCAAATTTGTTTGGATAGTAAATGCTGACACTTGGGGAACAGATACTCATGTTTGAATGTCACCGATGTGGAGGTAGAGTTCTGTTTTAAATTTGCAGATGCAGAGCCACAGTGCTCCCCACAGATGCCCTCAAATTGCCTATTTGTTTCAAATACACTTTGATGATACCTTAAAGTGCTACTGAAGTTTTGAGCGAATCTATCAACAGTAATGGTAACAAAGGCAGGTTGCAGGAGAGTTTAGCAGTAGCCAGGCAATTCCCCAAGCCTTTTGTCAGGCACTATTGCTCTGCAATCTAACGAATGCAGGGAACACAGCACCCAGCATAATGACAGGCATGCAACAAAATATGTAATAAATATTTAGAATGAGTGGGAGGTGGAAGTCAAGACTTGCATCATTTTGGAGATTCAGTCAGAATAAAATAGGCAAGAGATTAAAATTACAAAATACTAATATGTTTCTATTCACTACTAACCACATGACTCTGCACTTGGTAGCCATATAGAAAACAATAAAACAATCCACTGTGTGATAAATGATGAGATATGAAGAAACCCTCTGAAAATGTAATACATTTTACTTTGCTCATGCCATTTGATTACTCGCCAGACTAAGAAACCAGTATAGTATAGCCAGTAAGTGCACAGACTCTAAAGTCAGATACCTGAGCCTGAAAATTGGCAGTTTTACTGACTAGTTGTATAAGCTGAACAAGTTATTTAACCTCTCTAGGTTTGCTCATCATCTAAAGTGGAAATAATAACAGCACAGATCTCATAATGCTGTTACAAGGCTTTAAAAAGATAATGGATGTGAAACACTTAATGCAATGCTGGGTTCATGATAAAGATTCAGTAAATGTTATATCAGGGACCCTTACAGAGCAGAAAACTTTAGCCATTCCTCTTGCATAGGTCATTTAAACCATCTAAACCTCAGTCTCCTTCTCTATAAAATGAAAATAATAAAACCCACATCAGAGGAATATTTGGGGAATTAAATTAGCTGATACACTTGAAATAGCACTATAGAATTCTATGAGAAGTGAGGTATTCAGAGGGATACAAAGGAGTTTTTGGAAAAGCAAGAATGCATTGCTCTGGTTCCCCTCCTTTCATGTTGCCTCAACAATGACTAACAGATATAAAACAAGAGGAATAAACTTATATCAGCATGGGAAATTATAATGGGTAGCATCAACATGCCAGTAATTCAAGAGTTCGTGCAGGATAGAAGGCAAAGTGAATAAGATTGAAGACAGAGAAGATATATAATTCCCCATATGTGAAGCAACAACTCCCTAAGGTAATAAACTGAAGAAGACTTAGAAAGTTCAGTTCAAGAATCAAAAATATACGTGGAGGCAGTGAGGAGGTATCACTAGATCCTACTAAGTGCCACTGGGAAACATGCCAATGCCAAAAGTCAGCAAGCAAAGATCAGGTAACAAGCTCACGTCTGATTTATATTTAGAGGAGACATTGTCACATTTGGTTCCTAATGAGGACAACTGTAACAGGTAAAGAATGAGGACACTGTCCTAGTTCACTCCTGGCTACTAACCTCAAATACAGAAAAAAAAAAAAAAAAAAAAACAAAACATTGGAACAGAGAGAAAAGTCTCTCTTGTGACTGCTGCTGCTGGTTCTGATCTTCTACTAACTTGTGATCAGTAGATGAGTGGTTCTTAATTCTTAGTGTGCATTGCAGTCATGTGGAAGTTTTGTTGAAACACAGATTAGTAGGCCTCACCCCTAGATGTGCTAGAGTGGAGCCTGAGAATTTGAATTTCTAACAAATTACTGGGAGATGCCGATGCTGCTGGTCTGGGGACCACATTTTGAAAAACACTGCTCTAGACCTGTTCTGCCCTTCATAATAGCCACTACCACCTGTGACTATAAGATTTCGATTGACAAAATTAAATGAAATTGGAAATCCGATCCCTGATTTTCACCAGCTACATTCCCAGTTCATAATAGCTGTATGTGGCTAGCAGCTACCATATTGGACAGCACAGCTACAGAACATTTCTGTCACCTCAGGAAAGTCCAATGGACAGCCCTACTCTAGATTAAAAAGTAAACTTCAGTGAACAGGGCACCATGCACAACTGCAAGAGGCATATTTGTGCTGTGTCAATGGAGGCCCCTGGAATTGTGCAATATGGCAGACTTGGCTTTTATTTAAGCTTTTCCATTCTCACTTCCTATATATCCTAAAGACAGAAAGGACTCCCTCAATCTCTATCAGAACTCATCTCAGTTCTGCAAAAGAGACAAGCCAAACCTTCCTCAGCAAGAGTGAGCGTGTAGAAAAATAATTAGATGCATTAAATGATGCCTCGAAAAAAAAAGAAAAAAGAAAAAAAATGCTTGCTCTAAGGGATCAAAACAATGCCATCCCATGAAATAAAATTACTCTTAAGAAAAAGTTTTCCAAACTACTAATGTCAAAATGGATCTCAACAGTATTCAGCAGACTAATGCTGTATGAAACTAGAATAAGCAGTTATGAAGAGTAGAAGTTATAAAATTACAAAGGGTTCCATTGAATAATGTTCATGTCAAATTCAAAACTATAATTTATGGAGGTAAAAATACATGGATCATGAGAAACCCAAGTTAATGAAGTAAAGAGTAATTCAAGACATTCAGTAGGCAGATCACATGTACAGAGAAAGAAAAATTATAAGAAAAGACAAAAATAGAAGAAAAGTCCAAGAGATCTAATATGCATATGATACAGGAATTTCAGAAGAGCATAATTTTTAAAAAGCATCAATAAAAGAGAAAATTTAAAAAATTTCCTGAGCTAAAGAAAGTCATAAATAATAAATCACAGAAAATTTACTGAATATAAGTAAAATTTCTGAAAGAATCAAGTATACAAGAAAATTTGAAATATCATTAATTTAAAGGATGAAGAAACATTCCTATAAGCATCTAAGTAGACATTATCAAAACAATCAGGTCACCCATAAAGGAATAAAACATATTCTGATACTAGACACTCAACTCTAAGCACCCAGAAGACAATGGAGAAGAATTTGTAGAATTTTTAGAGAAACGGGTCAGGACTCCAGATTCAAGAATTACATCCCCAGCCAAGGTTTGCAAGATCATAGGAAGTAAGTCATTTTCAGATATGTATTTTAGAAAATAACCTACCCTTTTGAAATAATTACTCAGAGATATACTTTAGTTAATTAAGGGATAGATAATAATAAAAACCCCAAGAATGAGCAAGGAAAATATCAGTATTAAAGCTTCTGGAATGTAAAATGAAACTTGTAACACATAGAACATATTTTCAAATAATTGTTTTCAATATGGTTCTAAAACTTAATATAAATGTTTTAAAATTGAAAAGAGAAGGTAAAAAATATAGAATAACATAGTACAGACACTTTATCTAAAACCCCAGATTATTTTAATATAAATTGGCAAGGGTGGGAGAATTTGAAGAAGCAAGATAAGTATGCTAATTTTCTCATTTTAGGCATGCAAGATGGTTTAGCAGTCAAGAGTATAACTACCTGGTTCATATGCTGTTCCACCAATTAGTGGCTGTGTAACCTTGGGGAATTACTTAGCATTTCGAAGCACTGGGCTTCTCACCTATAAAATGGGAATACCATAATACCCCAGAGTGGTGTGGGAGTAAAATCAGATAATGCATGTTAAGTGCTTAGCACCAAAAAGCACTCGGTGAACATTAGCTACTAATTTATAGAGAGAAATCAAAAGATACTCTTGATGAAGGAAGAAATAGATCTGAAAATGAGTTTGGAAACATAAAAATAATGACTAAAACAACATACACGCACCCTCCAAATCATTCTAAAAGAATAAATGTACCTTACAAACAGAAACAAGATCAAATGTATTAGTCATTTGAATATGTCAAAGAAGAATACTATAGAGCCCTTAAAATAAATGTGTTCTCACTGTTTAGGTGATATTTATATTTTGAAATGTATTTAATTTAAAAAAATACACAGAGTGATCACAATTTTGTTGGGGAAAAATCTAGGTGCACAGAAAAAAAGACTGAAAATGTATACACACAAACATAAATATTAATAATCATTGCTAGGTGTTGGAATCATGGGTGTCCTTTTCTTCTCTATTTTCACCAATATCTGTAATCAATATTTATCATTTTCACAAACAGAAAAAAAAGATTGTTTTATTTCTAAATAACTTTCTTATTAACCACTGTTAACATTTAGGTAAATATTACTCTAGAATTTTTCTTTACATGCAAATATGTATTTATTTAATTCATTCATTCATTCAAAGAATATTTATTGGTTACCTATTATGTTCCAGGCTTTGTTCTAGTAAAAATAAATAAATAAAATTTCTGCCATCCTGGAACTTAGTTGAGGGGGAGCAGCATAAATAGGTAAAATACATATTTTTTGATATTGATAAGTAGCATGCCAAAAAAAAATATCAAGCTGGGGAGGGGATAAGGATTAGTAGTTGCTATTTTAAATAGGGTGACATGTGGAGGTCTCATTGAGAAAATAATGAAGTAAGATCTCACTAGTGATAGGCACTTAGAGGATGTTACAGGGCATCATGTGGCTTCTTAAGGGAAGACAGTCGCAGGTACAGGGAACTACAAGTACAAAGGCAGTCATTCAGAAGAATGCTTAGTGTGCTGGAGAAATATAAAGAAGCAGGATGGCTAGCTATAAGTAAGCAAAAAAGAGAGGACTAGGAGCTTAGATTATAAAACTGGGGTGAAGTGTGCACAGGGCTGAGATCACATATGGCCTCATAGACCATTGTAAGGGTTTTCAATTTAACCCAGAGTGAACTGAGGTTCCAGTGGAGAGTTTTGAGCAGAGAAGTGATATAATCTGGATGCAGGACAGGGCACATTTTCCCAAGTGGTGGGGAGACCCAGCCCTACACCGAGAGAAGAGAGTCCTTTGGCAGAGAGGGTAGAAAGAATTCGACATACACGCCAAAGCTGGGGTCAAAAGGAAAGTTTATTAGAAAAGGGATAACACTCCACAGACAAAGTGTGGTCTCCTCTCAGAGGCAAAGCGAGAGGGACAGTGAGATAGAGACAGAGTAAGGACACTGAGAGGGACCCTGAGTATTCAGGGAATTCAGTTTACATATCATTCTTTACTTCCTGTGAGTTATAGTTTAAAAGACTTTGTTAACCCATATCCTTTGATACAGACATGCAGTGAGAAACAGGAAAAGTATGTGGAGTGAAAAGGTAAGAATACGTAGAGTGAAAGGCCTGCCGGCAGTTCTCAGCCTTTAATTCATAGGTTCCCCATGGTTTTAGCCACAGGGAATGACTCTTGGTGCCTGTTTCCCCTTCACAGGAGTGGGGAACTGGTTGTTAGCAATCCCAGCAGAAATCTTCCTTTATTCTGCAGGTGTCCTCTTGGCCTGGCTGCAGGGCTGATCAGCATATTGCAGCCTCTGAATGCAGCTTGATTAACATTTTTAATTCTCTTGCCTCCTCCCTTCTTTAATCTGACTTGGATTTACTTTGGTTCCTGTGTTGAGAATTGTCTGAAGAGGTACAAGGGTGGAAACTGGAAACCAGTTAGGATACTATTACAACAATCCAGGGGAAAGATGGTGGATGATAAATAGGCAGATTATAGGTATATTTTAAAGGTATAGCCACCAGGATTCACTGCATGATTGAGTGTGGGGTGCAAGGAAAAAAAGAGACATAAGAATAACTCTAAAGCATCTGGATATAAAAGTCTGGAGTTCAAGGGAGGTCAGGCTAAAAATAAAGCTGCGGGCATTGTCCTTGTTTAGGTGATATTTTAAGCCCTGAGACTGAAGAAACCAGCAAGGGAATAAATAAACAGAGAAGGAAAGGTTCAACTATGCCATGCCTGGGGCACTTCAATAATTAAGACATTGGAGAGATGAGGAACAAGCAAAGGAGAATGAGAAGGAGCAGCATGTGAGGTAGGATAAAAACCAGAAGAATGTGATCATCGAAAGTGTTTCATACAGGAGAAATGATAATCTGTATTAATTGTATAGATGGCAGATCAAGTAGGATGGGGATTTAAAAATGTTCATTTTAGTAATGTGGAGATTTTGCTGCTGTAGATAAGGGGGTTTCAGTGGAGGAATATGGAACAAAAGCCAATTTGGAGTGGATTTAAGAGGTCAGAAGGAGAAAAATGAGAATTAGCTCCTCTTCTGCAGAGGTGGAACACTGCTTTCCATATTTTCTTACTTTAAGTTAATATCTCTCTTTCTGTATTAGAGTGGTAAAAATTGCAATTTGATTGCGTTTCATTTTTTCCTATCTATGGAAAAATCACATGATGCCCCCAACCTGAAAAATGCTGTAAGGCATTTTGTTAAATGAATATGCCATTTTCCAACACTTTGGCTAAAGTGGATCTCTCCTGCTTCCATAACCATCAAAAACCAAAACATACAGACCTTTTGCTTAGGCTACCTGACTGCTACTTTTGCAGTTCAAATTCAGGATAGATCCTTTGAAAGCTGAAGAGTGATTATTCATTTTAGAGTAGTTAAACATAATTTCCATTCTTTTTGTATTGTAAAATTACTTTCTTTTTTTGTGATTGTGTGAAAGATAGCAATAAGTAATCAATTTTTCTAGGCCACTTTACATACATTTGAAGCACATCAAGTTTTTCTGTCTGGATCTGATGGAAATATCAGCAGAGTTGAGCTATACTACAGTCATTGTCCCATCGTTGCTATGGCTATAGCATCAAACCCTTAGAGAGGGTTTTTATTTTACATAACATATTCTTAATGTTATAGTGCAAACGATTCTGAGACCCATGGAGCCAATTGAGATTAATTATGAGCCTTTATTAGTTGGCCGGCGATTGACTCTCTACCACACAGGGCTAGAGGAGATCAGCCCCGAGCTTTCAGAGGAGGCAGCTGATAAAGCTTAAGACCATATCCTGGTGGTCTCCTGAACAAGCAAGCAGATTACAGAAGTGGAAGTTGGCTGTTAGCATATCTTTGCCCGGAACAACACCCTGAATTAACAAGTAAATGGATTACGGAAGCAGACATTGGCCATCTTTATATCTTATACAATATACTTCCTAAACCACACACAAGCAAGTAGGACAACTTCTGGTATCTAAAGATATTTCTTCCCTGTATCTGACTTAGCTAGTTGGCTCACTTGAAAATTTTCCACCCTTAACACTTATCATAGCAACAGAAGTATTGATTTGAAACATAACTCACTAGATATAATTTATCTTTAACATTTCTGTATATTTTCTATGGTGTGTCTTGTTAATAGGATCACACTTTTGATGACTCTCCTGCCCTTTTGAAATGAGACACATCTTGCGAAGCAAGTGACAAAAATCTAGGCTGCTCATTGCTTAGGGGAATAGAAAATTTACAGGACATATTTGAATGCATTACATTCCCAAAGCTTTTATTGAAGATGTTTGGGTGCCTTTGAGTTCAAATTCAGGATAGATCCTTTGAAAGCTGAAGAGTGATTATTCATTTTAGAGTAGTTAAACATAATTTCCATTCTTTTGGTATTGTAAAATTACTTTCTTTTTTTACTTACAGACCTTAGATTATCAATCTGTTTTTTGTTTGTTTCGTTTCTCCAGAGCGGTGGGTTCTTCATTTCACTTTCACAACCAGTTGGGAGTGTATAAAAACAGTAAGCATTTTTAAAATGCTAAAAACCAAAGAACCTACACGCTTGAAAACAATAGACTTGAGTTAAAGGGATTCTTTTCTTTCTTCCCCCCAAACAGACTCTTCTGTTTGGGAAAATACATGGATACAGTGACCTCAGTATTACAAAGAAATACATTTTGGTAAGAGAGAAACAAAACCTCTTGGTTCCAAATGTAGTTATTCACTACAAGCCATTTATTCGTCTGGCTCTAGGCTATGGGAATTACTCCTAGCACAGACCTCTCTTTGAAATCTCTAACCCCCCAGGGGGTCGGAGATAGATGAGAAACTGCCCCTCTGAACTTGGCTTATACATGGGAAACAAAGAGGTTAGTGGTTGAGAGTAACAGAGGAAAGGCGTGTAGGAAGGGTGAATTTAGCTAACTTCCTTTGCTTGCAACAGGAGCTTCTTTCAATGTGAAGCGCATGCCAAGACAGATCAGGCACTCTACCAAAAAGATACAATAATTTAGTAATACAGTCTGCCCAGGCAGTTTAGCAGCTGGAAACGAAGGAGCCTTGGGATTTGCTATAAACTGTGGGGAAATTGGCCGATAGCCTCTCTCCTATACTGAGCAAAGGGAGCAAGAGAAAAGATTGTAAGTGTTTGAAATCAGAGCCAAATAGCATGGTATTCTGGTCTGAGAGCTGCCAGAACTCCAGCATTCTCTGGCTTCTCCATTAAATATTGAGCTTGGCAGTGTGGGGCTAACGGGGCAGGAAACAATAGACTTCACCTGGATGCATTTTCTGAAAGGCAGCTGCTGATCTTAAGTAGTTTGGGAGAAGGAATTTTATTACATGCTGGATCCAATGCCCTAAGCATCTAAGCATAGCAACCGCTTTTGGGCCAATTGTACAATCAGAAAAATACCCAAAAGTCACTGCTGATACCTGAAAAGGGACCCAAACTCGGTTTCAAACACCAGTAATACTCATATAGGACACCTTAGTGGACAGCACATTGTGCTGATGCTATAGGAAATTCTGGGGTAAGCCAGAAGCACAAGGCCTGGGAACGAAATGGAAAAAGGCCGGCTTTGGACTGGCCATACTGGCTCCTTTCTATATTTACTAACTATGTGATTCCTCTTCATTTTAAAGGTCATAATACAGTAGTCCCCCTTTATTCACAGGGGATATATTCTAAGACCCCCAGTGGATACCTGAAACCAAACCCTATATAAACTATGTTTTCTCTTATACATAGGTACCTGTGATAAATTTTAATTTATAAATTAAGCAATTTCACAAATAGATGATTTATTCTTTATAGTACCCTCAGCATATGATATTTTTTTCTTATTAAGTCAAGAGCTTTCACCTTTTTGCTTAAAAGAAACACTTTACAGCTTCTCTTGCATATCCAAATTGCCAGCATCACTACTCTTATACTCTGGGGCCATTATTAAGTAAAATAAGGGTTTACTTAAACGCAAGCACTGTGATACCACTATAGTGGAGCTGATAACTAAGAGACTAAGAGGTGGGTAGCTTATACAGCACTGATAACCCTGGACAAAGGGGTGATTCAAGATCTGGGTGGGATGGAGCGGAACAGCCTGAGATTTCATCACACTACTCAGAACAGTGTATGACTTAAGACTTATGAATTATTTGTTTCTAGAATTTTCTTTTTCTTTTTTTTTTTTTTTGGACTTTGGAAAGTGAAACTGTGAATAAGGTGGGCTATAGTAACACCCACTTTGAAGATTAAAAGCAATAGAATGACCTTGGACCTTAGAAAGCATATAATAAATGTTGGTTTTTCTTACCTAGTATTGAATCTTAGCCTTCATAATTTTTGAAATAAATTCCTTTCCAGGGAGTTTGCATTTACTTAATTTGACATATCTTTGGAAACTTTAATTGATTTTTGAACTTGGGGAATTAAGGAAAATAAGTTCTGTATAGTTGCCTCTGCGGCTCATTATTATTTGTTTGACTCACACTTCTATCTCAACATGTAGGTGAGCTGAAAAGACATTCTTCATATTCATATATAAATGGACATGTTAGCCAGAGCACATGAGCTCCATGACTAGGAAAACAAGGCAGATATATAAACTATAATAAGTTTATATAATTTACATTATAAATGAAAAATGTAGCATTCCTTCCAAATTTTTATAAGACCTAGCACTTCTTTAAAAGCTTGTTGAGACATGTTGACAGTATAAATTATCAAAATTTAGCTTTTTGTTCTCTTTAGTTGATCTAACTACAAAACACGCTCAATGATTAATTTGCATATTATCTTTTTTCCTGAATATCATAGAGTACTTAGAATGCTTTAAAATTACCATACCTCCATGAATTTCATTTGTGTTCTTTATAAATATACATTTTAGAGGGATCTTATATAAAAAGGATTTGTGCTATCTGAGTCCATACTTACAGTTAACTTGTTCTTCATTTACATAATTCTCAAGATAATTTATCGATTTCTATATTGCATCATACATTACAAAGAACTAACATGCAGGACAGGCAATTTATCATTAACTGTACCTATTTAGTAGTGTACATATCATTTAAAGAGTCATATTAAAAACTTTCAAGTCCTAATTAACTGGGTTTATTTAAAAACTGAAATGTTTATGAATGCACATTTTAACCATAAAAATATTTTGCTACAAAGTATTATGGCCAACTAAGTGCTCAGAAAGATCTTTCTGCAGGAGAACGAATATATTCCAAAGAGGATATGTTCTTTGAAACATCGCCTGCGCTCACAACCTTTGCTCTCTGAAACACCAGATTAGAAGACAAGGGCATCGATGTTGCTCTGAGTGCAGATGTCAGAAATAGCACTGCTATTTGTACACTGTGCCTTGGTTCAGGGGTAAGGTTGGAAGGCTGAGTCAAGATTTCAGGGAAACTAAAGGCAAATATAAATCTTCTGTAGAGAAAACCCTCTCTGTTCAGGTTGACAATATTCTGTAGATTAAGATCAACTATTGGGGTAACAATAAATTTGTTATCACCTTGAAAAGCAAACCACTATAAGTAGGTGTTAGCAAAAATCACAAATGCATGCTTAGTCCCCAATGACTATAGATAGTGTTACTAAAAAGGGAAAATAAAGCAGTCATTTTAATAAATAAAAGTAAAATATAAAGACATTCATAGTTGAAAAACTGAAAGCATTTACCACCAAGAGACTTTTTCCAAAAGAAAAATCTCAAGGATTATTTTAAGAAGAAAAATGATCTCGGACATTCTGAGGAGGGAATAGTGAATAAATAAAATGGTAAACATGTATGTGAATTCAAATAAAAATAGTCTGAATAAAATAATAATTCCAATTTGGAAAACTGACAAACAAAATATAAACGGACAACAGTATTTATTAGAGAAAGAGTAATTGAATTTCATGTGAACTAAAATCTTAAAATTGTTCAAGAAGAAGGTGGATAAGGTATTGTTCCACTTTAGACTGTTAAACTAAAAATATATGGTAACATTTTAAAGGTACCTAAAAAATAAAAATAAATTATATAAATTCCAAGCCAAAGAGAGAAAACAAATAAGAAAAAACAAAAAAGGGAATAGAGGCAAAAAAAAAAAAAAAAAGAATATGAAAGTATTAAAGATAGATATCAAAATGTAAAATAGGAGAACCAAGTTTAAATATGTAAATCATCAAAGTAAACATCAATTAGCTAAACCCACCAGATAAAAGGAAGTGATTGTTAGCTAGTAGGGAAAAAAATTCTAGCCTTATGCTCTTTAAAGTAGGCACATCTATAGCCAAGGGGTACACACACACACACACACACACACACACACACACACACACACACACACACAAAGATGAAACAAGTTCTACCTGAGAAATATTAGCCCAACAAAAGCTGAGGAAGCTGTATCAGTATCAAGCCAAATAGACTTTAACAGTAAAGGCATTACCAGAATATAGAGGGTTACTGTTAAATTATACAAGGTTCAATTCACCAGGAAAATATAAAAATTCTAAACACATATGCTTTTAAAAACTATATATATGATATACATCATATACTATACATATATTCAAGAGAACTACGTAGAAAAAATCATAAGTCCACTAAAGCTGTGAGACCAGCATAAAATAGAATGTTTTAACAGCTTAATTAATAAACTTAATCAAATAAAATGAATACTTTGTTTACAACAATTAGAGAATACCTGTTATTCTTATGATACTGATAAAAATTGATCTTGACTTGGCTATAAGCAAATTTCAACACATCAAAGACTCAGATTCATATACTTTCATTTTCTGACAATTCAATTAAGTTAAAGATTCCCATATTTGATCCCATAAATTTGTGAACTTAAATACACATTTCTAAATAACTCATGAAAAATGCATTTGTAGACAACATAATTCTAACTTTAAAATGTTTAGAGTTAAGCAAAAAAGTAAATACTAAATATCAAACATGGTAAAAGAAGCACAAGTGAAATTTCAGATCCTATGTAAGAAAAGAAGAAATGTTGAAAACTAATGAACTAAATGTAAATTCAAGAAATTTCATTAGAAATGATAGAAGAAACAGAAAAGGAAAAGATAGAAAATGGTAAAAAAAACAGAAACGAATGAAATAGAAAACTCATATACAAAGTCAGAAGTGTTATATTTTATAACACTTAAAAGTGTACTTTCTAGAAAAAATGGTAAAGAAAATAGGGAAAGTGTGCAAATGAACTATATTTGTAGTGAGAGGAGATATAATTCAGTTATATAAAAAGTTTCAAAAGATAAAAAAATTATCAACAAATTTTAATACTAACAGAAATAGACAAATTCTTTTCCCTTTGTAATTAATAGGTATTTCAGGGGAAAATGATTTTAAATTATTTAAATTTCTTATTCCTGATCGAACTTTTAAACCATTCATTTATTTATGATTTTATGGGCTCTTGTTTTTCTGTTTTATTCAATGGATTATAATCCATTACTGTTGTTATTTATTTTGTTCCTAAAATTGTCCTCAGTTTTACCAGTTGGAGTCCATTCAAGCTGACTTCTCTATCCTCTTGACATGCCTCATCATTCTTTGAGCAGTTCCTTGCTTTCTGGTACAAGGTGTTCCAAGCTTAGTTTGCATTTACCCTGCACTGACCCTGATATCAGTCATTTCTCAATGGATTCCTGTTTCTTTTAGTGGGAAATATATTTACTGGCCAAAGTCTAGGTTTCACTTATTGCCATTGGATGTCAATTTCCTAGGCCCTCTTAGTGGACAGAGTTAAGTAATGCATGTATGTATACACACATATACACAAACACATATTTATATCTCTATCTATCTATCATCTATCTTGAAAACATTGATATTGCCTATTCTAATTCAACATCGAAAGGTTCACTCTAACTTTCTCCCTCTTCGTATTTATAAATCTCTCCTTAAGCAGTGAGAAAGATGGTTCCCTTTAAGCTTAATATAGTTGCTTATTTCATCAACCTCTGTGTACCAATTTTTTATATCTATGGCCACTTCCTCCACACTCAAATATCTTTCTCACCCTAAAATTTGATTCCGCATGACAGCTGGGGACTCTGCAGCTTCCAGCAGGCCAAACCCACACATGGACACCCTCCTTTCTCCTACTGGGCTTTGACATCTCATGCCCGGCCACCCTATGTGTGCACACTTCCTTGGACATGGACATCTTCCTCGCCCTGCTTGAGTTCTGACCTCCCTTGCTAGGCTGCCACTTTGCAGGGATGCCCTTCTTGCTTTCTCAGTTTCTGACTCCTTCTGCCAGGCCGCTCTCTCTGCATGAATTCCCTCCTCGCCTTGCCCAGGCTACTTCCCTCTCAACCCTGCATGGGTTCTAACATGCCATGCTAGGTTGCCCACAAACATGGACACTACCATGACCCTGCTTGGGCTCTGGTACCTACTCTGGGCCCCTGCAAACTCCTCTCCTGGGCCAGTTCAAACCCTACTCTCCACTGAAGGTATGAATGTCATCTCACTCTTCTCCATCTAATGACCTGAGGACTGAACTGCTCAGGAGTAAAAGGGTAAGGGGACAGAGAATGACCAGCCATCTCACGTCTGAGCTCTTCCACTTATGGTTTAGGTTGTTCTTTCAGAACCTGGATCGTTTTTCTTAATTTCTTTTAAATAATTTAAAATTTTAGGTTACAGCTTTTGAATTCTTTGGAGTCATATTTTTTAATTTGTTTACTGTTGATAGCTGTTAAACATTCATTTTCATATCTTTTTCTTGCAATGTCTTTAAATGCTATTCCATCAAAATCTCTTTTTTGTTGTTTCCCATGTTTGCTGAGAAGAGATGTCCTCGACTATTCAGAAGAGGTTTTGTGTGAGAGCCAGCATGAGCCACAGTAGCTTTGCCTGCTTCTCAGTTCAAGGACTTTTTCCTTTGTTTTTGCCACGAAATATTAAGAAATATGGTTACATCTCTGCTTAATTTAGGAAGGCTTCCTGCTGTTAACCTCAGTATTCTCCAGAGTTCCATGCGCCTTGCCTTCCAAAGTAGTGCTCTCACATTTGAACATTATATTTTGCTATTATTACAGCAAATAATGTAATATGATTGCTTATTTGATCAACCTCTCTGTAAGTAACCAATTTTTTTTTTTTATATATCCATGGCTACCTCCTCCACACGCAAATATCTTTCCCACCCCACCTCTGGAACTTCTGCCTTCCATTCAACTCCCACCTTACCCTGATATGAAATATTTTACTCCCGGAGAGTGCTGGTGTTTTCACCCTATTCAATATTGATTCGGCTTATGAAAGTTGTCTTCAGAATGAGCCTCCAGCCTACTAAAAGCATGTATTTATTAGGAATTTCTGAGATTCTCAAGGGCTTAAGCTACTTCCCTTTGTCTTTTTGCAGGATTTTTTTTTCAAGTTCTGCTGGTGTTCTCAGTATTCTGCGAACACTAGGCCTTCTCCATTTAGAAATCATTCTGATGGCAGTTTCTGGGTCCCATGGCTTGTAGGCTCCATCAAATTTCCTTTTTTTTTTTTCCACCACTGAAGCTACACAGCTGTTAATCCAGTTCTAGATCCTGCTGCTGCCACATGATTCGGCTCTGTATCCATTTTCCAAAGCCACAAGATCCCTTGATACCTGGTTTATTGAAGATATCACCCATAGACTGGGTTTGCTGTTGTGGTGGTTGTTTTGCTATCATGGACTCATTTTATTCTTTCACCTTCATATGTATTGGGTTTTTTTTAAGACACTTGGGGGATTAGTTTTTTAAAATACTTTATTATTATCCTGTTCTGGGCATCAGAAATACTAGGTGATCTTTTAAAAGTGTAAATCAGATCATGTAAACTCTACCCCTACCTTCATCTCTGACCTCACCTCCAACCATTCTACTCGCCTGTGATGGATAATATTATGTGTCAAGTTAACTGGGCCACGAGGTGCCCAGACATTTGGTCAAATATTATTCTAGGTGTTTCTATGAGGCTGTTTTTGGATGAGATTAACGTTTACTTTGGTAGACTCGGTAAAGCCAATTACTTTTCCTAATGTGGGTGGACCTCTTCTAATCAGTTGAAGGACAATACAACCAAAAGGCTAACCCCTACCTCAATTCTGGTTCTCAAGCCTTTGGTTCCAGACTGTAACTATACTTTCTCTCTCCCTCCCTCCCTCTTTCTCTTTCTCTGATGTACCACCCTCTCACCCCTCTATTGTGGCTACACTGGCCTACAGAATAGCCTCTGGGACATTAATACTTTCTTCCCTCTGCCCGCAATAACAACTTCTATCTCATTACTGTGCTTTATCCTCCTTAGAGAACTTATCATCATCAGGAGTCAGACTATGTTTGATTTGCCTGCAGTTGTTTCCTTCCCTGGAATGTCGTCACCCTGAGGGCAGGATATCACTGTGGCGCTGCTGAAACTGGCATCTAGTACAGTGCCTAGCACACAGAAGGCATTTTACACATATTTGTGAAATGAATTTAGAATTTCTACTAATATCAACATCAGCACTAGAATCCCTGAAAATGGAGAATTTTTTTTTCTAAAGAGGAATGCAATAACCCAATAGACAAAAGCTATCATCTATAATAGAAGAAATTACTTGTTTTCCATAGTTTGTTTCCATCTTAACGTGGCATTTTTTGGTTTTATTGTTATTCAGGTATTTATATGAGTAATAAAGATCAAGGGCAAAACTGAGTAAAAAGAGATTGAACTGCTTGCTATTGGATACTTACTCTGACATTTCTTTAAAATGC
Organism: Pteropus medius; assembly: GCF_902729225.1. Classification (NCBI taxonomy): domain Eukaryota; kingdom Metazoa; phylum Chordata; class Mammalia; order Chiroptera; family Pteropodidae; genus Pteropus; species Pteropus medius. The sequence goes on from NW_024347791.1 coordinate 10,345,611, forward strand.
TAATGACACTTTGAATAACTATCGAACTGGAATTCACGCATATTTAGTTCTGTACTTTGGCATATACACTTATCAAAAGGGAAGTGTGAAATTAAATAAGTTATGAAAACAGTTTAATCTATACACTTTTCCTTATTTTTATCTAAGTAGTAAAAAAATGTTGAAATTCTTTCCAAAATATACTTTTAAAAATATACAAGCAGAAACAAAGAAGTAAATCCTATATATTTACCATGTCAAAATAACAATCTGTATTGAATGCCTAATACAATCAATTACTAGTGCATTTCTTTGTAAAAACAAAACCCTCTAGGTTAAAAATCATTGTTGTAATAATAGAAACATGTATTTAACAGGCATTGTTCTAGATGCTTTACTTCTACTATTTCATTCAGTCTTCACAGCACTTATAGGTATATATTATTACAATCATCATTTCCAGAAGTGAAAATACAAACGTTGCTAGAATTTATTTTGAAAAATGTATTAATTTTTTTTAAAAATTTGGCACATAGACTGAATCAGTTATCAATTGCTATGTATCAAAGTACCCCAAAACTTAATGGCTTAAAATAACAGCCATTGGTTTAGCTCCTGATTCTGGTGGGTGTTTTCATCAGGTCTGTGCCAGCCTCCGCTGATCTGGACTGGGCTTACTCAAGCATCTCAAGCATCTGTTGTCAGCAGGCTGATTGGCCTGGGGTTAGACGGTTCTGGATGGCCTCACTCGCATATGTAGAAGCATGTCCTGTAGTTTCAAACTAAATCTTTGCTGCAGGCATATTTACTGCATAACTAATTAGCTGTTAGGCAATTTGCTGTAAAAGATAAAATAACAAAATATAAAAGAGGGACATTTAAAAAGACATAATAAACATGAAAAAATTAATAACAAAATTTAAGACTTTATTGAGAAAAAAGAAAATACATTGTCTTTGAAGATTTTTGTTAATATTTTTGGGGTTTTTACATTTTGTTTTATTTTAGGGGGAGGGAGTACCTTATTGATTTAACTCATTCAGCATTGCACTTTTTTCCTTTTCACTAAAATTCTTCCGTTATATAAAGAGGTAGCAGTTTCCAACTAAAGAATTAATAGTTAATCCTCTGGAAGACCGTTGTGAATTAGCAGCCACCTTTCATATTTGCCATAGCTTGGTAAACTTTTGGTTTTGGCAAGTGGGAAGTATGATTGAGCTCATGGAAGGATTTGCAAACACTGATATGTTATCATTTTTTAGCAGGGCATACAATCTGGCTTTACATGTTGCTTTGCAATTTGGCTTCATATGTAGTTGTTAGCATCCATATTTTAAGATGACCACGTCTACTCGTCACCGTATAAACCATTATGAAGGCTAAGATTTATATAATATAAAAATAGGAGTACTAGGAGAACTTCCATCAATGGAAAATGAAACCAAACTGACAAAATACATTGTCTGTCAAATGGAAACCAAACTGGCAATCAATTATTTCATCTTTTATGGCAAAATTGCCTTAAAATGGCCAATTAGTTGTGTAACGAAATGTTTGAGGCAAACATGCTTGTGGCAAAACTACCTAGAACTATGTGGAGGTTCACTGGCTATCGACCGAAGTTATAGGGGTGGCTGGTGTATTAACCACGCCTTTTTTTGTTTTTTGTTTTTATTTGTTGTTTGTTTGTTTTTTGATGCTTTGATGTCTTGGGACCTTGCTGACTTTGGAGGGACCACCCCTCCCAAAGCTCCTAATTCTTAGACATAGTAAATAACTGGCCTGCAAACATTCCTTTCATATGCAAACCAACCAATCCACAGCCATATCCCAACAACATCTTTATCAAGCTGTCACCCACCTTTTCCTTCACTCATTCTGCCTCCTGACCAATCCTGGTGCTTCCCTGTGTGCCCTGCCCACCCCACTCAAAGTATGGCCTGCTCCCTTCTCTTGGGATCGAAGAGTATACAGTCTATCTTTTCAATGGCAATTGTCTCCTGATCTGCTAGCCTCTTTATACTTAATAATAAATAATAAAGCCTACAATTTCAACCCCCCGGGTAATGTATCATTTCATCATCTAGCAAGCCAACCTGGGCTTGTTCACATGACAACAGTTTTCAAGAGCAGCAAGAGAAAAAGCCCCAATGCATAAGAGTTTTTCCAGTCTCTGCCTATATCATGTTTGCTATTGTCCTATTGGCCAAAGCAAGGCACATTGCCATACCCAGAGTCCTATGGGAAGAATGGATAGAGGGCCATAACTGCAATCAAACAGGCATTTCAGGAGGTTTCATATCAACTTCTCCTTGTGTCTGACTTGAGTGAGTAATTCTTAGAGTTTGGTCACAGAAATAAATAAATAATATTTGCCTTTTCATATTTCTTAGCAAAAATGTTACCAACTGTCATGGTGCTAAAAACTATTATTCAAAAGACTAATCTCATAAGCTAACTAAATTCTCTTTTACTTAAAGAAGCCACTGCTTGTGACTAGAGGACTTGGACAGTAGAAAGTATTTTGGAGTTGTGATTATAGTCATTTTGATCAAACTACAGATGGGTTGATAAATTAATAATAATATTCACAGAAAACTTTAATATTATGCCCTTCAAACTCATTATTGTGAGCATGGTCAGAAACCTCTTGACTAATATTTACATAATCTTTTTCCCATAATAGGCCGATTCTTTTCAATTTTCCTTTCAAACTTAAACTTTTTAGCCTTGTCATCAACTTTCAAAATAAAATTCTAAACTTCCTTATTTCAGAATTTCTACTTCATTTTACATTATTTATCCATTACTGTCATTCCATACCAACCTGCTTACAGTTGTAAAGCACTGTGGGGGAGCCAAATAGCCTAGGAAAAGAGAAAATAAATTCGAACAGAATGCCAGGTTTCAATTACTCTTAGCATTAGCTTACTTCCATAAAGCGGAAAAAAAAAATGCTTTTAGTCCACTTACCCCAAATTCCAGACACAGTCATAAACAGGAGAAACAAGTCCATCCTCACAAAGGGCCTGCTTGCTCTTCCTTGAACCCTACATTCTTTTATCTTAATAGTGATACGTTTTCCACACCAGTGGGCATAGGAATCTGATAGACCTTAGTTTGAATCTTGGCTTAACCACTTACCAGCTAGGGAAACTGCAGCAACTTAATTTATGTGTCAATTTTGATTTCTAAAACAATGTACAGAATAGGCCATAAGCTCTAACCTTTAGAAAGAATTCAAAGCTGTCTTGCCTCACTCTCCACCCACTGTTCTATTCCAAGAAGGGTCTCTGTTGTGAGAGGAGGACAAAGTGAAGTTTTGTCAAGGTCGTAGTATATCTGCGCTAGAAAGGGACAGAGTTTTGTGGGAAGATAAAATGATTATAATAGTGCTGGGTAGGTGCAAATTGTTTCTCTTTTAGATTGTTGTCTCTTGGACCTCTCTTCCTGTCACTCTTCCTTCTTTCATCTCAGTATACTGTTGTAATAGGTCTGGGCAGTGGGCATCATCTGTTTGGAGAAGTCAAACAGGACCCAGGGTGAGGTCTAGGGATATGCAAAGCCAGGAGCAAACTTGTTCTATCAGCTCCAAGGTAGGGAACTACACAGGGACCTAGGACCAAACTTCAACAAAAAAAGTCAATTTGTCTATAGCATCCTCCTGGCAAATATCCATCGTGGTTGCTGATTTGTGTAAATATGTGAATTCAGTATTCTGGCTATATCTCTTTCTATCAGAAAATCATGATTATTATTTTTTCACAGGATTGCTATGAGAGTCAAATGAAATGATGTAAATATAACCCCTAATTCAGTGCCTAGTAAATAGCACATACCTATTAAATGTTACTTATTAATTTATAAAATCTTTGGATTTGTAATAATAACTAACTTCTTTAAAGGGTGAGTCAGCTTTGGACTTGTAATTATTATCTACTACATTGGCTACACAGTATGTAATTTTATTTCCACAAGATTGGGTTATAAGCTTATTGGGTAATTTAACTTTTGATTGTGGCAGATATTTAGCTATATGAATTAAAATGACCAGTCAAAGAGGTAAACTGACTTCCTTTGCTAAGTTTTTTGGCCAGGTTTTTACCTAGTGTATCTTTAGAAGACAAATTAGATCATAAAAACATGGTATATTTTAAATGTCAGAGAACATTTATATTTTGTCTTAATAAAAAATATAAAGCAATAAAAATTATCATTCTTTAGTTTCTAGTTTGCATTACATTTTCAAAGACCTAAAGAAATTCAAAAATAACTAATGGTATTTCAGAAAAGAAAGAAAAAGATAGCTTTATGTTAATAGCTTAATATCAGTTTCCTATAAGAGTCTCACTTTTTAGTGATATCGACAGTATTGTTTGCCTACGTTAAGCCTGAGCAAATTCTATTTGTCTAAGTTATGTAAGCTGTGTAGAATTATTCTTAATTTTATATTTAAAGTAACACTATTAGGATTATTAACCTTAAATTACTTTTCGTACTTTTCAAGATTTTGTTTTGCGAATTTATTTGCTGGGAGAAGGGCAGAGGGATGTCGTTATGCATGACCTCGATTTACTTGCTTGTTGTCCTACTGAACAATAGCTCATTTACTGGGAGGGTTTGGACATGGGTGTCTCACTTTAAAACACCCAGTTTTGTTATATTGTATATATAAAACATATTCTCTGGGGACAAGGGAGAAGGATATACAATCACTCATTTAATACCTAATTCATACTGCTGAAATACACCCTAAGGTGTATCAAGAAGATCCTATTTGCTCGCTAGCATGCTCTCATATTCTCTCTCTCT
>NW_024347791.1:10950430-11223711 GCF_902729225.1 Pteropus medius
TTGTAACTATCTGACTTTTGTGTTTTTCATCCTATGATAAAGATATGAATTTAGCCTGCAATCACATGATTTCTGAAATACTTAAGAAAAGAACTGAAAAGGCCAAGAGGCTGTTTGCATGGTGATTAAAGGACTGGCTCTAACACCAGACTGCTGGAATTTAAATCCAGCTCTCTATTCTATTAGCTTTGTGACAGGCAAGTTACTTTTCCTCCTCATGCTTCAGTTTCCTCATCTATGTAATAGGTTAAGAATAGTACCTCCCTGTTAAAGTTGTTTTGAGAATTATATGAGTTAACATATGTAAAACATTTAGAATAGCTCCTGTAACAATAAGTGCCATATATATTGGCAATAATTATTAAGCAGTTAAGGATTTTGACAACGATTCTTTTATTAACATAGAACTGATGTGTTTTCTAAAAATAAACCTCTTATTACATAACACTTCCTTTGAAACAAGAGAAATTAGGGGCTAAAAATATAGCTTGATTTAGTAAGTATTTGATAAATATTAGTCCCCCCTTTTCCTTCTTTCAAAAAAAAGACCCTTTCTTGACTTTTCTCCCAAGTCTTGTATATAGTCATCACTTCCCTGGGTTTCAACTAAGAATGTATCTAGGCCATACTTGAATCATTTGGTGCTGACAAAATGTTTATCCATTATTTTCTTTCATTTGAAAACTATGAGAATATTTGTCATAAACTTAAGATATTAAAGTTGATGCTATACCTATCTGGAAAATAATAAATAGAAATTGCTAAAACATCCTAATGTTAAGAAGAGCACAAGATATGATTAAAATGTTCATAATTTTATTATTCAAGAAATGGTAAGGTCCTCAAAAATTTCCTAGAGTCTTGAACAACAATTCATTATTTATTACCTTTGAGAAAGGAAAGATGTTGACTTTGGTCAGATTCAGTGTCTGGAAATAGGAGTGTGGGTTTTCTCTAGATGAACTTTCTATACAGTGTAACCATCTATTGGAATTTTATGACTCAGCTGAAAAAAGAAAAAAAAAAAGATTAATTGTATCTGGGTAAGTTTGTAAGAGAAACTATGTAATAGTACTTGATACCATGCAATTTATATACAGTTGCTCAATTTGTATGAAGTTGCTTTTATATACAGCAAACCAGGTGGACACCAGAGGTGCATTCCCAGACTCCTAACTCCACTAGCTTAGACCAGATTTCCTGTTTTATTCACCTCCAGCAGCTCGCATAGCACCTGATCCCTAGTTGCTGCTCAGTAAATGCTGCTTGGATGGTTGAGTGAATAATATCAATTAGCTGAGCACTGAGAATGCAAAGCTGAGCAAAATCACATAATATCCTTCCCACAGTCTAGGGAGAGACATATTAACAAAATGCAAAGTTGCAATTACAATGAATGCTCAGAAAAAAAGGAAAATGGTGCTATCAGTGTCTCAAGAACAGGGATTTCACCAGACTGGGGAAATGCTTCCTGAAGCCCTACTGTTCAAAATAATATCTGAAGGATAAATAAAGATTGATTAGAAAACTAGGGAGGTAAGAATAGCCTAGATGGATAGAATAGCATGTGCAAAGATTCTGTTGCAGAGGGAACGTGGCAAGTACAAGGAACTGAACAAAGACCAATGCTGGTAGGGTGGTGGGTGAAGAATTAGCTGATGACAGATGGGACTAGAAATGCGACAGGACCATACTGTGTAGGGACTCACAAGCCCTGTAAGGAGCTCTGTCTTTATCCTAAGAGTAAGGGGAAAGGCTTTAAAGAATTTTATTTAGATTAAAATTAAAATTAAAAAATTGTTCTGGCAGCAATGAGGGGGAAAAAATTGGAGTGTGCTAGAATGGATGCATGTGGGGTACTAAGAACTTTGTGGTAGTGTGAGCAGGAGATATTAACTTGGCATAGACTGTAGAGGCATCGTAGAGGATCCGAGGAGTGGATGGATTTAAGAGATATTTAGAAGGCATATTGATAGATGTTGGTGATGCATTGCATATATTGGGCAAGGTGTGAGAGATATCAAGAATAACTCCTAGGTTCTGGCTTGACACATGGAGGGGTTGTGGTGCCCGTCACTGAGATAGAGAATGCTGGAAGATGATCGGTCTGCAGGTGGAAGATTATGAGTTTGTCTTTGAAAATGATGAGTTCCTTTTAAAATTATCTTTTTCCTACATTCTTTTATACTTTTTTCAGCTTCCTTTTCTTTTTCTCAGCCACCGCCTTCCCCAACTTCCCACGAGACGTCTGTGTTTTTCCACTCCCAACCAATTTAAGTGTTGGTACTCTCCATGGTTCTGACCTGAGCCTCCAGCTTCTTTAATCACTCTAAATCTGCGCTGTTCAATGCGATAGCCATATGCAGCTATTGGGCATTTGAAATGTAGCTCATCCAAATTAAGATGTGCCATAAATGTTAAATGCACACAGGATTTCAAAGACATAGCATTAAAAATAATTTTAAAATAAAATTATTAATAAGATTTTTATATCAATTATATGTTGAAATGGTAATATTTTGTATATACTGGGTTAAGTAAAATATATTATTACTTTCTTAATGTGGTTACTAGAAAATTTAAAATTACATATGTGGCTCACTGTATATTTTCAGTGGACAGCACTGCTCCAGACAGTGACCCTATTATCACCTCATTCTTGTCTGTTTGAGCCCACAGAACTGCTTACCATCCCCAGAACATTTCAAATCATTTTATGTCTCATACACTTTCCTTTTCTTGAAGTTTGTTGCTCTTTTTAACTACTAGATTAGATATGATTTCTAGTTCTTTGTTCAGAGCAAATATCTCCACTGCTATAGAAAACTTTCCTGATTCCTTAATTTAGAATTAAACATTTCTGTCTTGGAGTGTTACGTGCTCTGTTAATATCGTTATTACAGCTAATTTACATAGTCGTATTTTGTTTTATATTTGTTTATCTCTCTAGCCAGATTTTGAGTGTCTGAAAAGTGCAGGTGTAGGATGATATATGTCTGTAATTATGTAACCGTGTACTTGGTATCAGGTTGGTGTTCAATGACAGTCTGTGGAAAACAATTGAATCTACACATATTAAACATCCACCATGTGTCTGAGTGGTTATGACTTAGGTGTTTTACAGACAATATCTTGAATCCTCTCAGCAATCCTGTAAGGTAGATATAATTGTCTTCATTTTGCATATGAGGATCTTGCAAAAGCTTAAACTCTTAGTAGATTGTAGAGCTAGGATTCAACTAGAGTGAATGACTCCAGAGCTATATTTTTTTCCCCGTGATTTCATACATGGTAACAAATGGATTAAAAAGTGGAGATTATATTCCTACATCATAAAATGGGAAAAAATAGCTATTTCCTAAGATTGTTAGATTAAATGAGATAATATATATAAAGTGTTCAGGGCAGTATTTGGAAATATTTGGTTTAATTAAACGTTGGCTTCTTGCAATCTTGAGGCCCATAGCATAGAGGTCCTTAATTTTGGAGGAGGACAAATTAAGCTAACCTTTGTGATTTCCCTACACATGCTCACTCACATTCACACTTGTACTGAAGTAGAGAAATAATAAGTAGTATCTGAGCATTCAATGTGCATGCGTGCCTGTGTGATGTGTGTGTGTGTGTGTGTGTGTGTGTGTGTGTGTGTGTGTGTGTATTGATGAGAACTGGGTCAGGAATAATAGCAGAAAAGGAATAAAGTCTGGAGTCTTATGCTGCCTTGGAAAATTCCCAGAAAATCATTCTGAGTAGAGTGCTGACTCTTCTTGTTCTGTCTTACCCAGCTATGGTATTTTACCATCAGGAACACTTTCTTTACCAATGCAGGAATCTTTGTAGGAAAGAGAAAGCAGAAATGTGAAAGGGTAAACATTAATCGTAGGCCAATACTGGTCTGCAGGTCCTATGTTGAGATACTAGTTTCCTGAGAAATAAACTTAAGCAAGTGAAATGTGAAGATATGTTGCTATGGAGCTGTGTTCAGATAAGAGAAAGTGATGCTTCTGTAAGCTTCATATCCCCGTATTTTCCCTGAAAAAGCAATATTAAGAAATCTCTCAGGTGCTACTGGTACTTAACCAAGGCTGAAAGGAGCTCCTGAGCTCAAAATTAAGACATTTAGTTTTCCTCTTGATTCTTCTGGTTTAAACATTTCAAGGTAACGACCAAACCAATGTCCCTGTGTTCTGTCAGAGGAAACTTTCTTAAAACTGTGTGCTCTTTTTAGATCAAATACACAGATAAATACTAAGTAGGGTAGAGTTTCCACTGCTTAAAAAAACTCAAAATGTCCTCCAAATGTATAATATGTACTATATAATATCATCCGTATATCACATACATGTATGTATATATGTGTGTATATATATAACATTTAAAAGTCTTCTGATCCATTTCTACCAAACTACAGATAAAAGGGACAGGGGATGAATAGAATAAGGGAATTTAGGGCCTATTATTATTATTATTATTATTAGTTTAATGGTATATTTACCTCTCAGACTAGTCCTTTGAATTAAGGAGAGCAGTCTTAAACTTCTCTGTATTTACTTCATTACCCTCCACATAGCAAGTACTTGATGTTTATTTGAGTAATGGAAACAGTCACCTACATGCAGTGTAACCCACAAGGATATTCCAACTTGAGTGGAGAGCACAAGAAGTGAAAATATTCACTTCTTTGAAGTGAAAACTTGGACTCTTTAGGAAACTGAATATTCTCCAGCACTTAAACCAAATTTTGAGATTAAGAATACAGCTTCAAATTTAGGGAGAAATTTTACACCTGATTTTATATTGAGAGAAATTTCATGGCCAAGAATATGTAACAAGTAATAATGGCAATATCCTGGCTGCTCCAGAAAATTTAATATTATAGAAAAATAAGCACAATCTTGAATTTTAAAGGGAAAAAATTTAAGTTGATTTACCTGCCAGACTGACTTGTACTCAAAAGGATGAACAGAAAGTACTTTTAAGTTCAATCCACTCAAATACCAAAGCACCATAAACACTCACAATTAAGTGATTTTGAGGTAACCTCCCTGGGACTCAAGTTTCTTACCTGTGAAATGCAGGCATTTGAGTGCAATGCCCTCATTCAGCTCTGTAATGCCTGAAATCTGTGATGGGCCTGCCGCACTGTAGACAGTGTTAATTGAAAATGTTTCTGACTTTCAGTACATCTTGACTAATAGTGACTTACATCATAAGAACTCTTTTTGTTGAGCAAACAGAATATTTGAAGGTAGATAGTCCATGACAGAATCGGCAGCTCAAAGAAATTGTCCAGGAACCAGACTCTTAAATTTTTTCTGCATCATCTTTTTCAACTGTTGGCATTCGTCCAAGAGGTTGTTATCTTATGGCTACAAGATAGTTATCATAGCTCAAAGCAGGAGAGAAGGGGCAGAGGGAAAGATCTCTCTTTTCCTCCAGTAAAGTCTTCATAGCTCATTTGTTAAAACTTGGCCAGAGGACCAACTTAGACTATCAGTGGCAAAGGGAAAAGAGAATCTGGACTTGCAATAGTCCAATTATCATTTGTTCCATACTCCTGAGGGCAAAGAAGAGCTGCCCATGACTTAAATAGATCAGAGTTCTCTAACAGCAGGGAAGGAAACAGGGGAGAGGATGGTCATTGGGTAGAAAACAAAATGTGTCTGCCAGAAGCACTTAATAAAAGTTTGTTGAATGAACACATGAGGGCTGCATTATGACTTTCATGGATCCTAAACACTTTGCCTTTGTGGGCCCCTTACTCCAAAATATGTATATGTATATTTGTCTTTATATCTACTCAGATGTGAAATACAGTTTTTAATATATATGTTATATCTACTCAGATGTGAAATACTGTTTCTATATCTGCTTAGATGTGAAATACTGTTAAATTAAAAAGGAAACATTTTTGTCAACCCTAAATACTGTTGCTGCTACACCTGGTGGATAATTCCATACTAGGTCTATGTTGTTCTTCTAACTGGATTGTAAACACTTGTGTGCAGTGAGAGTGTACTAGTTTCATTGTTTCTCATTAAAGCCTCAACTGCATCCTTATGCATCTAAAAGCTGCTCAACAAATATTACTGAGCTGACCTAACATATCACTGTTTCTTCCTCTAGGGTGAACCAGGTCCTCCTGGTTCTTATGGTCCTCCAGGAGTCCCTGGTATTGGACAGCAAGGTATTAAGGTAAAGATACTTATTTCTTTGACTACTGATGATTATTGAATTTATTGTAGGGGCTAGAAGAGCTGTGATTTGAACTCTGCTCAGCCTTACTCTCATAAATACAAGGAGGCTGCCTGCAGAAGTTACTTACAGTCAGGATGCTTGGACACTGAAGTGCCCTCGTCATGAGCAGTTACTACAAGAATAATAAATATACTTTTTTATTTGGTTGGAAGGAAAAATTTGTTTGTCTCCAAATACCCACCCTCTTGCCAATGTATATCTAGTTCTGCTGAGTTTTCATGAACTTTGAATGTTAACATGTAAAATGTTATTGGGACATGAAACATCTTAACATGTCGACTATCATCTGCTCACATTAAATAAGCCCACAGGGGCAGAAACCAGAAGAACTATGACACTGAAAAGTAAATGCTGACAGAAAGGTTTGTAGGGAATTAGAAAGGACTGGAACACCCAACACCCTGGTGTGCTGTGCATCACACAGGATGTCACAGAGAAGAACTGCTTATTTTAAATGGTTTTCTATGTTGTTGGGACAATAAGACTTTGATGGAGGACTAAAACAGAGCAGTATAAAACAGTGTACTTCGAATGTACTCAAATGTCACCATGGATGACATTTAGACAATGAGCACATTGAGACTTCGGGGAATGTGGAGTTTATATTGGCAGAGTTATTGGAGAAGGGTTCTGAAGGATAGCAAGTGTGAAATAGAACCGAAAGAAGAGGTGAAATGGGTGGGGTGGGGATGAGGAAAGGGCGGCATTCTAGGATGGTGGTGAGGGAAGGAAACAGCGTGAGCGTTGTTCGCTTGGGCATCTCAGTTACCAGAATGAATGACACACAGTTCATCCTGTCAATTACTACACAACAGTTTCTGAAAGCTGAAAGTGCCATATTGCATTCAGACAAGAAGGGATGATGAACATTTTAGGGTAATTGTTTACTTAAATTCAAGCCACTTCTCTTCTAGAATTTTTTTATCTTTATGAATGTGAAAAGTTTGGCTGTTCTGCTATGTATCTTTGTTGAAATCTCCAGAGTATTTTGTTATATCTTTATTCTTCACTTAAAAGCTCAAACTTTCATTCAATTATTTTTTCTCTTAGGGGGAAAGAGGCCAAGAAGGAAGAATAGGGGCTCCAGGACCAATTGGTGTTGGTGAGCCAGGCCAGCCAGTAAGTAGCAAGAAATTCTAATGAAATAAAAAAGGACAAATATAGTTCTTATGTGCTCCTTCTGGTTAAAATAAATGGTTAAATTAATCCATGTTGTATCTTTTTGGACAACAAAAGACAATAAATATGCGAGGGCCAGATTCAAGTGTCATTTTTCATAATACTTTAAAACAGAGACACATACACACAAACGCATGCACGCGCGCACGCGCTCACACACACACACACACACACACACACACACACACACACACACACACACACGGTATGTATAACTGGCTCTCTGTTACTGTAATCTTGTACAAGATTAATCAGCTTGTCCAAGAAGAAAAGAACTCTCATGTGTCAAAATTTCTTAGGAGACAGAAGATCTGGGTTCAAGCCTAATAGCTGTAATTTGTAGTTCATTTTTCTATAACCATGAGAAATTCACTGACAATGAGGACTTTGCTCATTATCTAATTCATGAGTATATTCTAAAGCTAGTATTGATAATGGTAGACAGGTAATACCTGTGTTATTCGCATTTTCTATCTTCTGTAGCTTTGAAGTTTCCTATTATTGGAGAAGGAAAAAAATATTTCTATCAAAAGAGATCTGGAGATAAAATGAATAAAACATAATTCTTGTAGTATAAGAATCTTCTCAACTTTTCAAGTAATCATTCTCCTAGGAAAGAATAGTGACTGACTCACTGGGGTACAAATAAAAATATAGGTAGTCTCCCAATTCGGTTTTGTAGCACATAGTTCCTTATGTATAAATAAAAACAGAAATGTGCTTTCTTGCTGTACTCCGAGAGTGAAATGGGAGCATACTATTTGAGAGTTAGGCTTTTCGCTAATGTCTGGATACACTAATTCAAAAAAGAAAGCATCATATGGAGGGAAGCCACACTAGACTAATTACCTCAAGATCAGTGATTGGATCCCAGATTCCAATAACTAGGTAGTGCTCTTAAAGGTGAACCACTGAGACAGAAGAAAACGAACTCCCTTGCGGACACTGCTGGTTCTTCACTGGAAAGGCTGGAAACTAGAAAACTAAAGGGACGTCATCCAGAAAGACACAAGCCCAGATATATGGCTCTGTGTCTCGGGAGTACAGCAGAGAATTTGGGAAGTTTTTAACGGGAATAAACAAGAATCTTTTCACAGTGCTCTGAATAAGGGGGAATAAAAATGAGCCAGATAACTAACTAACTAACTAACTAACTAACTAACTAACTACCTACCTACCTACCTACCTACCTACCTAACTAACTAAAAAATATAGAGAAGATAAACAAATCTTAACATTTTGCTACACTTGCTTCAGATTTTCTTAAGAGGACATAAAATATTACAAATACAGAAGACATAATCTCTTTCAGAAAATAGAAGAGGAAGAAATACTTTCCAACTTATTTTATGAGGCTAGTTTTTCCAATACCAAAAACAAGACAGTGATGATCCCTGAGAAGAAAACTATAGAACAATATTCCTCATCACTATAGACATAAAACTCCTTAACAAAATATTAGCAAATAGCCATATGTAAAAAGAATTAAACAGCATGACAAATTGGAGTTCATTCCATAAATGCAAGGCTGATTTAATAATTGAAAACCAATCGATGTAATGTGAAAAGAGAAAGATCAGAGTCATATAAAAAAAAATAGAAAAGCATTTAACAAAATTCAAAATCCTCATAAACCCTGATAAAAACTCTCAGAAACTAGAAATAAAGCAGAAATTTCTTCAACTTAAAAAACAAACAAACAAACAAAAAAATGAAAAAACCCTACAGCTAACATTATACTTAATGGTGAAAGATTGGATACTTTCCTTTAAGATCAAAAATAAGACAAGGATTTCTGCTCTCACCAATCATATTTAATGTAGTACTAGAAGTTCTAGCCAGCACAATAAGGCAAGAAAAAGAAATAAAAGGCATAGAGATCAAAAAGAAGAAATAAAGCTTGTCCCTATTTGCAGATGACATAATGGCCTTCATAGAAAATCCCAAGAAATCTATAAAAAGCCTAGAACTAACAGAGTTCAGTAAGGTAATAGGATGCAAGCTCAACATACAATATCTATTTTACTTCTCTGTTCTAGCAACAAATACAGAAACTATAATCTTTAATTCTATGATTACCACTAGTTTTGTACTGGTCTGAAAGATGACTGATTCGTAAAAAATAAATTGGTTCAGGGGCTCAGGGTAATCTGTTTTTTTGTGCAAGGTTATTCAGAGTGCTATTGGTAAAAAATTACATACTGAAGTAGAACTATAATTATTTTGAGGCTAAAAATAAAGTATGTGGCACTGTTTGAATATAATAGACAATTTTTATTTTTAATATATTATCTTTAATACTTGCAATGTACATTAAAACCATTTTATTGATTATTCACACTTTTTAGATTATTAAAGAAAGTAAGATAATGGATACTCATATTTTATCTTGTTAATGTCTCGAATAAAGCATTTCACTGATCGGTCTGTGTTAACTGATAATTAGGTGCCTCAATTATATTTTTTTATTAGAAGTTTTCATTACACACCAAATAAGTATGTTATAGTTGTAATTGGTTCTCATGGCCTTTGTAAAGGACACTGAGTTCTTTACAGAAGCATTTCTGTCTTTAAAAAATGATCTGTTAGTACCATCTTAATAAATTAAAACTATAGTTCATCTAACCCAAGGAGCTGCTCTTTCTCCTCTCTGGTTAACAATCTTCTATCCTGACTGCTCACTCAGAAAACTGGAGAATATACTGATGGTATGGAATATTACTCTGACAGTTTACAGTAACTAAACCTTGGCTCTCTATTTTTTAAAAAATGCCCTTAAGTGATTACTCATGAGCATTAACTCTATTCTCAGCATCTTGGAACACATGGCTCTTACAAGCCTCCATTATTTTCACTTTCACCTTAGCTGATGTGTTCTAGAAATGCAGAGACGGAAAGAAGATTCGGTTTATTCGTGCAATGTGCCTCTTTCCACATTGCTTAATATAAACCATTCACTATATTCTTTGTAAAAACTTCCATAAAAAGATATTTTTAGCAACTGCAGGACTCAAGTAAAATAAGTTTGATAGTGATAACGATATTTATTGAGTGTTTGATATGAAAGAGCTTTAAATCTATCTGACTTTACATTATATTGAGGTTGAGGTAGGTACCATAATTCTGATGAGGATGTTGAGCTTTAGAAAGATTGAAGGTCACACTGCTAATACTATATGGCAGAGCTAGGACTTGAACCTCAGTCCAAATGGCACCCAAATCAACTTTTAATTATTGTGCAAAACTATAAACACCATGAGACAGGGAGCAGGTCTGTCTTTTCTTAGAACATAGCAAAGACATCTATGGCCATATCACCCTGAACACACCCAATCTTGTCTGATCTCGGAAGAACCTAGCAGAAAGCCTTGAACCTACTAGGCATTTGGAACATATTTGTTGAATAAATGCAAAAAAAAAAAAAAAAAAAAAGAATCAGCTTGAAAATGGACTTCTTTGCATTTAATGTAAGTTACATTATTTTTATTTGTCATATCATTGGGGAAGAAGACAATTTGTCAATATTTTTTTTGTTAGAGTGTGTGATGTTTGCTAAGCACTGTCTGTTTAGTCTGCAATCTAGTTTTCATGTTTATGTTTATTTTTCCCCTAGTTAACTGCTCTAACATTAGAGTAAACTGTCATGAAGATTAATGCTTTGATTAAGGTCTCGGACAGTTAAAAGCTAGGTTTCCCATAAACACTGCAATTTAAATTAAATAATAGCTTTAAAAAAAATAAATGTACTAAATTGGCTAGGAATAAATACTAATGAAGATTGCCTTTTAAAATATACAATATCAGGGAAAGGCCAAAAAAGTTAAATACTGAGATATAGTTCTTGTAAACTTTCTTGTAAGCTTCCAGTTGTAATCTGTAATCTCTTTTTTTTTTTTTTCACAGATCCATAATTATGATCTATCACTGATTAGCATAATGCTCCATCCTAGTTCTGCTACCAGGCTTGAGTAGGAAGCATCTCTTAAATTACTCTGGGTTATTGCGCATTGAGCCATCATTCAGAGTGTCTGCAGTCTGCTGGCTTTGGAGCTTCTGAGCAATTCAGCAGATTTCGTTATGTCATAGGTTTACTTCCCTAGCAAGTGAGCCCTAATTGTCTTTTTAGTTTTATTCAAGGAAAAACTCCAGTTTGTTCTTCTAAAATTCTTGTTGTTAGTCCTTTTTCTACTTTTTGGCCTTTTGGCCAAGATACACAAGAGGGAAAATTTGTAGCCTTTTAAAATACCTTGCTGTTATCCTTTATTTTTTTAGTTAGTACATTTCCTGCCACTCCACTTCAAAGCCTGAGACTGCATTGTTTTTTTTTCCTTATGTGAGAAGTTCTCACCTTTCCTAGTGCCTTTCTGAGCAAGTTACATGGACTTCTTAATTTTAATCATTGAGATTGAAAATCATGTTTCCCCTTAATGATTCTATCAAGATTTCTATTTATGCTTAAACTTCCAATGGAGTAAAATAGTGTTTTTTTAAATTCTGTTTAGTTTTCATTTTTTAAATTATTTTTCACTTACAGATGACATACAATATTATATTTCAACTAGTTCTTGAAAGATTTCAAGTTTGAATCCAATTTTATTAAGATACAAATTAAAATACATGTAAACAGAATTCAATGTTTTAAAACAGCTGTGCAGTGATTTCTTCATAGGACTCTCCTCATAATTAAATTACTAAATCACTTTGCATCCTTCTCCAGGGCACACTGTCCCAGAGTTTTACTCTTTCCTCATAGAATTTATTTCTTAATTCGTATTCTGCAGCATCAGTTAATTTCTATTTTTCTCTAATTTGAAGACACCGGAATAGAACATCTTATGCCAAGTGGAATGAACATTTAATACAATGGGAATATTACTCTTCACAACTCTGTGATTCTACTGATCAGTATGCAGCTTAATCAAAAGATTCTTGCTAAATAGGACTATCTCGTTGCCATACCCACGTGAACTAAAATATAACTATTTTCCTTCTTCTCCTTCCCTCTTCTCTCTGCCCTCTACCCTCCTTCCATTCTTCCTTCTCTCCTCCTGCTCCTCATTCTCTCTTATCCTAACCAGGGTCTCCGTGGTCCTGAGGGAGCACCAGGAGAAAGGGGCTTACCTGGAGAAGGATTTCCAGGACCAAAGGTAACAATACCTTCTGTACTAAGAAAAAGTGTTTCATTTTGCATAGTTGTAAATTACAAATTTTTAAAAAATGTGTCCTAGACAATTATCAAAAGTGAAATATTTTCCTATCTTCACTCTATTAAATGAGAGAATATGTAAATTTCCCCTTAACCTGAAACTATAGGAAAATTTGCAATTATAAATAAGTAATTAAAACTTATATTTTATTGCATATGAAATTAGAAAAATCTCTTAAAGTAGTTTGTGGCCATTAAAGCCACGGTGATAGATAGAATCTTTATACCCAGAAGTTAAGTTATTGAGTGTAGCTATGACAAAGCTTTACTCAGATTTATTTTGTGAAACAGAGACAAGAAGTAGTCTTATAAATCAATTTGTAATAGTATTGCCATTAGTATAATAAAAAAGGAAATATGGATGGGAGGAGGGAACTGGAATTACCTTATTACCAAAAGGAGCACAATGTTATGAAAGACCTACCTTTTACTTGGCAATTCAGAATTTAAATGTTTCTATCTCTTCCCACATATAGTTCTTAGAGCTCAAGTTCCTTTAGACCAGGAATTGGCAAACTTTTTCTGTAAATGGCTGGACAGTAAATATTTTAGGCTTTGTAAACCACATGGCATCTTTTGCAACTATTTAACTCTGCTGTTGTAGCATGAAAGCAGCCATAAACAATGTAGTATAAATAAATGAGTGTGGCTGTGTTTCAATAAAGTATTTAAAAAAAAGCAGGCAATGGGCTGGATTTGGCCAATGGGCTATAGATTGCTGATCCCTGGTCTAGGCTGTTACTCAATATCTATGGTACATTTGCCAAAGGCCACACAGGAAATGATTTTCCAAAATACTTTGGTCTGTGTCAGCAAAATTTCAGAGTAAGTAAGGATACGTTTTGGAGTCCTTTGTCCTTTTTTAAAGTCTTTCCCCCAAACACACACACATGCATACACACACTGCCCAGAGAAGTACATGCTCTTTTATAAGTGTCTAAGACCTTCCACTTCAGTC
Source organism: Pteropus medius (assembly GCF_902729225.1). NCBI lineage: Eukaryota > Metazoa > Chordata > Mammalia > Chiroptera > Pteropodidae > Pteropus > Pteropus medius. Next base: position 10,964,032 of record NW_024347791.1, read on the forward strand.
ATTTAGTCAGATCACTAAGATATTCTCAGTATGGCCTCACACTCTAAAATTGCCTCTTCTTAGCATCTTCTATCATGATCAATATTCAATGATCTATGAGAAACCTGAATATTAACTAGAGAGAAATTAATTAGGTAAAACAAATAATTCATACCACATTGTGAGTGACTGCTGGGTTGAATTTTAAGAAAGGCCTTTTTAAACAAATTTTAATTTGATGTAATAAATGGAAATAACATGTTCAATAAAGGTGATATTATTAATGCCCTTGACTAACAAAAGTGTCACTATCAGAAGACAGAGGCCAGCAATTTGGCATGACACTTCAGAAAATTTTATAATATACAGTTTCTTGAATTTTTGGACAGGGGGAGGGGGCATAGAGTAAATTTCTATTTATGTGTAGCCCAAAAATATCTGAAAATTTCAAATAGCCAGAAGTATTTCTCTTTTCAATCTGTGGGGTTTTAAGATGAATAAATAAGTGAGAAATGAATAAGTGAAACACTAAGAAGCATATTGCAGGGCATGTCTTAGTGACAGGTTCAACTGTGTGATATAACGCTACACTCCTGTTGATGATAACCCACAGCACAGCATTGCCCTCTATCTCATCAAAGAAAGAACACACTATATTCAGTGTTGTTTTAGGGTCGACTTTATGCAATTATACACTGTGGTAGCGTCAGAATATTTCACTCCCCAACAAGCAGGCCCAAAGGGAGTTTTCTTTTTGTGCTACTTGGGTTTGCTTTGCAATGATGTAGGGCTGACGTGAAGATATCATATAGAGAAGCGAAGGTATATTTTTCTGTTTCCTAGGTTCCTTGAAAATGTCCTTTGATTTTACTCTCCATTCAAATGAATTCATGAAATGAATGCTATTTCTGATCGCTTATATATATTTTTTCATGTAAAAGCACAAATTGTTACGACTTCATTGATATGACATTATGACCAGAGATATTCACGTGGGTCATGTGACTATATCCAAGAATATTTTATGTTAATTCTTTTAAAACTAAATTTTCAGTGAATGTTCATAAATTCTGATATAAAACATTTAATATTCAATCCTAGCAAGTAGTAGTTTGTATACTAATATCAGAGACGAATTTGCATTGTGTGATGGATCCAGTTGCAGTAATGTTAAAGAAATGAAAGATTGATTCAGTCAGTTGTGCTATATGATTGATTAGGTCCCGCATATCCAGATATTTCTGATTATATTGAGAATAGAGCTCTATTTCAACTTAGTGATGCTGCATATGTGTTCTGCTTAGATAAGAGTCCTTCCTGTTTAAGAGTGTTAAGATACAAATCTTGGAGTTACAAATCTTAGAATCAGTAAGAACTACCCATTTGCAGTGAGCAATGAATTTAGTTGCTTTGAATGCTTTGACTGTTTTAAAATCTTGATTTCTATAGTACACTGATATTCCTCCCATATACTTTCAGGGTGAAAAAGGTTCTGAAGGACCAATTGGTCCACAAGGATTACAAGGCCTGTCAATCAAAGGGGACAAGGTACTGCGTATAAAAGATGCCAATAAAATTATTTTTAAGTTTTTCTTTATGGATGTACATTTATGAACCGTATACAACTTGACAGCCATACCACACAGGTGTCCAGTTAATTATAATGCAAGTATATATAAGATATATTATTATGTAGGATGAATTATGATCTAGAAAATCCCATTATGTGTATTTACAGTAATGTCTCATTTATTTGGGTTCTGACTTCCAATAATCTTATCATCAGCCAAGAAGATTTGAAGCTAAACGTTAGCAAAAGAGACCTCTACTTAATAAAAATAGCTGCTAAAAACGTACTGACTTGACTTTATTACAGCAGTATATAGCCATCCATAGGCTTTTGCTAAAAACTATTACCTTAAAATGGGGCTAAAATAAGAAAATTCATTTAAGAAAACTAGTTTTGATGCCCTTCAGCAAGGACCAACAGGAATCAGCCTGTAGTCGAACAAATTTAGGTTTATTGACTCATCGCAGCAAGGGAGACCATATACCATGGGGAACTGATCACAGCTCAGTAAGTAGATAAAAGATTTTTTCTATGATTTGGACTTGTATTAGGTGATTTGGCGAAGTGTCTCAGAAAATACAAATTGGCTCTGGATTGGATGCTATCAGGAAGTGGGGTCATTTTAAGACTGGCTATTTTAATGAATCTTATCTAACAGGTGGGAAAAATGGAGCCAGGCTTATTTGTAACTGGTAAAGAAGTAGCAGTTACTCATTTTAGCCAGTATTGGGGAATGTTTGATCTTTCTTTTAAGGGAGAGGTGTAGACATTGTTTTCTGGTTTTGTCTGAGCTCAGACATGACTATGAGAGATCTTGCTTTTGTCTTGGTTCACTGTACAGAATGGCCATATCTGATACTGGTATTCTGTAAAATTGTTTATGTTCAACACCATGGCCAACTTGCCACTGATTTCTTTTTCACTAGTTCCTTTTTTTTTTATAAATACCTGCGGATTATAACCAGATTATACCCAGATTAGAAGTAGGGATAAGGCCAGTGATAGTAGCTACTGGAGGCCCTAAATACCAGTGAGAAGGGACAACTGCCAGAGGGGAGGGAATATAAGAAATGAAATGTGCAAAATATACAGATGTATCAAGTTGGAGTAATTACATGTCAATTTCAAAGCATATATATATATATATATATATATATGTATATATATGTAGGCGTACACAAATATCATTATTCTAGCATATATGCTAGAATATATATATATGCTAGAATAATGATTGATATGCATGATTATCTTAGGTGTTGTTTTTCAATCTTGAATGACTTATTTCTTTTATTTACTGGTAGCTGTCTCTTCTGGGGACTCTGTATTCAAATAGCAGAGATAGCGGTAAATAGTAAGTTATACCAATTTTAGATGTATTACAATTCTTGGTTCAAATAGCTCAGCTTTGATTGTAACTCCAGTTCCAATGTATTCTAAAAATATGTAATATGCTGTTTCTTCCTTTGGAGCAGTAAAAACTAAGTACAATAGAACTATTGTTTTATGAGTTCAGTAAGATAACTTTTCAAGGTATGATTGACATGACATTTGTGTTTTTACACCTGGAGCCCATGCAAAGAAAATACGTTGAAAGATCAGGACATTATCACATAGTAATTGCAAAGCTTTCATCTGCTAGTCCCTTACCAAATCAATACCGTCTTCCTTTTCCCTTCGTCCTTTGTTGCTTTTTTATTCTTTTATATATTATATAACATTAAATTTAGAGACTTTGGCATCTGTTTCAAGTGATAAGATAAACACCTCTAGGATAAAGGCTTTCAAATATAACTGGTACAAAACAAGGAAGTAGTTTTGATACGGAGATTTAAATGTAAATATCTGCACAAAAGAGGATCTCACTTGTATGCTTATTGAATATTTGCGGCATAGGAGTTATGAGTTGGGTTCTGGAGTCAGAGAGAGAGTGGGCTTGAATTTTGCCTCTGCTATCCAACAGTGTGTAATTGGGGCATTATTTAACCTCATCTGGAAAATGGGGATCCCTACTTTCAGAGGGTTGTTGTGAGGATTGAACGAGTTGAAACATGAAAAGCATTTAGCACAGTGCCTGCTGCATGATAAGCAACCAAGTTCTGTCTAAATCAGAATAATTCAGCTCTGAATTAGAACTTGACTCCATTACATTTTCCTTCCATAATATTTATTTACACTGAGGAGTGATAAAAAGTGGAACACTAAAAAGCATATTCCAGCACATGTCTCAGGGATAGGTTCAACATACTTTTTAATGTCAGATAGAGTGTGATCTAATGATATACTTTTGTTCATAAACATTTATTTAACCCAGGCATTGGCAATCTATGGGACTGGCTGGCTGTTTTGTAAATAAAGTGTTATTAGAACACAGGTACACTTGTTCATTTATGTATTGTCTATAGCTGCTTTTCAAACTGCCAAAGCAGCACTCATCAGTTATGAAAGAGACCTTATCATGCCCTCAAGCATAAAATATTTGTTGAAAGACACAAGGATGAATGAATATTGTTCTTCATACTAATAACGTGCATTGTTTCCCAAATTTATTTCATGAAAAGGAAAGGTAATCTTCTTTAATTTTGTTGCATTTACCTTAGATAATTTCTTAATTTTCAAAATGCATTTTAATAAGATTTGGAGAAAAATGGGATTTAGAAAATTTTAAAACATTTGTCCTCAATTTCTCAAATCCAAGTTTCCTTGTACCCTATGAATTTTACACTTTTAAATATTTCTGTTATGATCCTAACAGGAAGTGTTTGTGTCATATTGGTTCTTGTGAGAAAAATGATCGATAAATATAAGCTGATGCAAATTCTCACCAATTTAGACTAAATAGTAGAAATATCATTCTGACAGATTTGAACTACAAACTATTTAAAAGGAGTGGAGTTGGCTGACCTTGTCGAACCTTTTTACATTGTACAGATAGATTTTATTCCAGCATAATTCCTGATTAGCGAAGTATGAAAAAATTAGATTTTGCTTTATTGTTATATTTCTGGATTATTTTCTATACAGGGGGATTTGGGACCTGTGGGACCTCAAGGACCAATGGGCACTCCTGGAGTTGGGAGTCAAGGGGAACAGGTAATCAGTGCTTTTTACCCCTTGCCCTTTGGTACAACCTTCACTGAAGACCAGTCCTGCAAACACCTGTGAGTGTATTGGATAGTCAAATTGCGATGGAATTCACATCCAAAAGTGAATACAGGGAGGAAGAGTATGGTGTCATGAGATCTGTTTTTTAGAACTTCTAAGACTTAAAAAATAGTGTGTTTCTAGGTGCTATAACTTTCAATATTAAACCCTAATTAACAGTATAAGAGGTTGGGGTAATATTTTCTTTTTTAGTGTCCCTGGGGAGCAATGATTTATTTACTTGATGGTATGTGTGTGTATTTTCCCTCTTACAGCTTTGTGAAAGATTAAACCCCACTCTCTCCCAATGCCTGTAGAGCAACAGTTCTCAACCCCTGTCCATGTACCAGTCTAAAAAAGTAGTAAACTTAAAACAAAGTCCAGAATCAGAGGTAACTACTTAATGGAAGGGGCACCATTCCAGCACAGACGCAAGCCACAAACAGAGTTTATACAGACACTTGGCCCTTCTTGGTCAGAAGAAATAAAAGGTTTCTGATCTTATCTCTACATTCATGGTTGAAACTGCTTCCAAAATTTTCTGACCAGAACTACTGGAAAAGCTGGGCAATCTTGTTAGATCTAAATAATATGAAGATAATATACCAGTACTATCTACAGTTGTTGATCATATACATTTACCTACATAATCTTATTTATCAAGTGAAAAATAAATCCAAATTTATGCTGACTATCCTCCTGCACAGAAAATGGCAAGTCAGTTTGATTAAAATTTGTGATTAAAGTTTGATTATTCCTTTGCCCCGAGAATGAACAGTGCTTCCTTTATCTGGGATAGTGGGAGAAAGGATAAAAAATGAGATAATTTCAAATTTTATTGTTAACATTAACTCTACGTTTATTTCTAACCATCTTTTAAATAATTAGTATATTATTATTGCTGTTAATCCAGGCAACAGCAAAGTTGGAGTTACTCTCCTTCGCTGGTAAAGATCCTAGTGTAACAAGTCAAGAGGATTAAGGTGCAAGAGAAACCAAGATAAATCTGTAAATAAATATTTAGATAATAATTAAGGCTGGATATTTTGACTACCTGAGGATCATGATTCGATGATGTCACCAGGCATTTTCAAGCTTTGTAGTTTATTTGCTGATTCCAGCAGGGCTTACATTCTGGTCCCCGGAGTGGCCGCACAGTACTGTCACATCCTGGGTCTTGTGGTGTTCCTGGTGCTGAGTCACCACTATAAGACTGAAAAAGAGGTTCAAAGAAAGCCAAGTCTTTCCAGATGGCCTGTGAATTCTGGACCTCCCACCTGCAGCTTCTTATTGCCTTTAATACTGGTTCTTGGTGAAGGTTGTCATTTAGCTTAAACAATAACAACAACAACAACAACAACAACAACAACAAAACCCCAAACCTTCTTGACTTGTTTTCTCACCTCCTTCTCTTCTTTACCAAGGGAAAAAATTTTTAAGGTAGACATGCCATATGGAGCTTGTCCTATTGGATAGGAGATTGAATGGAATGTACTATTTGTAAACTACTCTGAACAAGAAGAGAATTTGTTTATCCTTTTAAGACAAATTCTTTAAATTCTACTTAAATTTGCCTTAATTTATACAGTTAATCATTTTTCTTCCTATCTTTAATTTAACATGTTTATCTATTGAATTCCTGTTATTACTACATCTTCCTATTCCTTTTATAGAAATGTTTTCCCACTCATTTGTTTATGAGGAAACTACTGTTTTCATTTTCAGCAACAAGCTTATAATATCCTTCAAGTGGCCTGAAGATTTTCATTAACTAATTGGAAACCTGACCACCTCAAATATTTTATAAAATAGAATATAAATAACCACATACACATGTGTATGCGCATCCCTTTGAAAGTTTTTGTTTCTTACCCCATTTCATGCTACTTGTAGACTACTATAAAAGTTAGGAAGAATTCCTTCTCATAAAGCATCAATATTTTGAACCTTGGCTTCTTTAAATTGTTTAGAGTGCCTCACCTTTATCAACCAAAGAAAGGAGAATATTAGTTTTAATTTAAAAATGAACAAGCAGTTCTATCATCTAGCTAGAGAAAGGACATAACATTTGTAATTTTAAAAATCATGTTTCTGCAACCATTATTTGCACAGTCAAGGCTTGTGGTATGTAAGCAAAATAAAAATCCTAGTTTGTTTTTTTCTTCATCATCTTTTAAATTGTTTTCATTGGAGGAAATTTTTTTTTTTCCTACCATGAAAAGAAATTACCAGCAGACTATAGACTTTTCTTATCACTTTTAGTTAAAAGAGAGTAATAGGGTCACTGTCAGTTGCAAATCACAGTTTTGAGTATCTGGTAAAAACTAGTCAATATATTAATCTTCTTTTTCCATCTTTACTTATCTGGTACAAGCTCCATGGAGAGCCTGTGCTTCATGGGAAGAAATATGCTTCTCATTTCTCCCAGTCTGAGTCAAGGGTGGGAGGAAGAGAGGGGGCATAGAGGTTCTTTCTTGGCTGGTCTATTGTCAGATGTCTTCTGGTCTTGGCAGATGTTTGATGCTGACACTCTTCCTTGTTGGGTTCTTGCACTGGCCCCTCTGTTTGACCCTCCTGGAATATGAATGGAGGACTCTCTTCCTCCAGTTGTTTCTCCCCGTCAGCCTCTGCTTCTCTGGGAGTTTACTCTATACTGACTCTCCTGTTGGATTTCCATTATTCTTCCAGGTCATCTTGGGCAGGATTTGAAAACAGTTCCAGGCCTGCTCTGTCTCACACATAGAGTACATCTGGTCCACAGAAAAAACTCGTGTGGCTTTTGCGCAAACTCTGGATGCACAAACTGATTCCACCCCAACTCTCTCTTGGCTATTACAGTCCATTTTAGTATTCTCAGGAACAAGTCACACACTGGTCCCTATGTCTCCAAAAGAAAAATCAAGGTCTTTAAATGGTTTCATTAAAGTTCTTTTTTTAGAATGGGGTAAAGAGAGAAGCAACTTAAACTACTCTCATTTTATCTAAAGAAAAATTTTTATGAGTACTTTCTCCAAAGAAGAACTTCAAAAATGCTCTCTCCTCTCCTTTTTTATACCCAAAATGCGAGTGATAGTCAAATGTTTGACATTTGTCAGTGTGTTGCCCATTGTTTATCGCTTCTTATAGCCTGGGTCAAACCTTCATTTTATATATATATATATATATATACATATATATATATATATATATATGTATATATATATATATATATATATGTATATATATATGATATAGGGTTGTTTGTGTGTGACTGAGATGTGAAATAGGTTAACAAGATGGAATTTTATTTCCCTTATTTAAAACTCCAAACTGGCTCTATTCTTCAGGGTCATCAGGGATTTAGCCTTCTTCACTCTTGCTAGCTGCTATTCGGAGTGTGCTCTCTTCAGCCACATGGTGCAGGATAACCACCATGTCTTCACTGCAGTCATGGAAAAAGGGTGTAGAGAAGGAAGAGGCATATCTCTTCCGTTATCTTGACCCTGAAATGACCCACATCACTTCCAGTCACATTCCATGGGCCAGAATCCAGTTCACGTGGCAGTATTTGGCTGCAATAGGGACTGGGACACTCGGTCTTTATTCTAGGCAGCCGTGTGGACTAGCTAAAATTTCTCTTACTATGGAAGAAGGGGGGAATGCATTTTATGTTTCTATTAGCAGCCATTGCCATCTCTTTCAACAGATATTAATATGAGTAAGCCATTATGGGATACCAACTAAACTCACTCTACAGAATTTGAAACTACTCTTTATCATAATTGTTTTAACTGTCACTATTTTTTAAAATTTTATTTTAAAGGGAATCCCAGGTCCTATTGGTCTACCTGGTCCTCAAGGACCCCCAGGACAAGGCTCACCTGGTCCTAAGGTAACTTTCTCAGTGAGAAAGGAGTTTAATATATTTACAATCTAATTGCTATTTTCTGACCAGTGGCCAGTGCATTTGGAAGGCAGCGGATAAAATGAACTTAAAAATCAGAGCTCTCTACTTAATGTAAATATTACTGATATTCCTATTGGTTTAGAAAATGTAATATATATTCTTTATGTTCTTAGAAGCTTTCATTTATACAATCTCCATTTATTGTTTTATTACTTTTATTTATGAGACCATGTTCAGTAACTCAGGCAATAGTATCAGTAGAGACTACCTGTGGTCACATCTCTCTCTGGATTGGCTTATTTTCTTTCTTGCCAACACTCCCACAGTAGGGCCAACTATTCAAACATTTAGTTAAAGATAAGGAGTCAGAAGTGGCCCAACAAATAAACATTTTCCATGAACTTAGGAATCAAATTATCTCCTAAATTAGAACTATTATTTATCCCTGGGGGAAAGGCATGGTACCTGTTCTTTAATTAGCTGTCCTTGATATTGCTTCAAAGAATCACTAATCATTGTTAATAAATAAAATACTTCTGAGAGGTCTCACTTTCAACTACACTCTTCAGTGATGCCCACGTAAGAAGCACCTCAAAAGAACACTGTTACTGTCCTGGAGATTTATGATTTGGGGCACATCATCAAAAGCTCATGTTGTTCTCTCTGGTGACAATACTGCTCTAGGTCAGCAGTCATCTTGGCTTCTCGTGTGTCAGTTTTAGTCATTGTGGAATATAACTGCCTATCATATGAAGCTCAGTTTTCTCTTATTTTGTTGATGTAAGAGAGCTATTAAGAGATCAAAGACAGGAATGCATTACTTTTATTTTGCTGCCGTAGTCAATACTCTTCAAATGCTCTTTTCTTACTAGGGAGAAGTAGGCCAGATAGGACCTACAGGCCCTCGAGGACCAGTGGGGCTTGGAGTACAAGGCCCAAAGGTGAGTCGACTATGCTTCTCAGAGCAGTTAGATAATTTACGTAATATTATATAAAGTTTCATTTATATCCAAATGAAATGCAGATCATGCATATGTCAACTAACTGTTACTTTACCAAAGTAAGTTATTCAGAAGAGGGTCTGAGGCTCAGTATAACTCTTATTATTTAAGAACTAAAATTTTGGTTTATTTTAATGACTGCTAATTGTTTTTTTTCTTCATTTACTTATTAGCATCAGAGGTCCTCTTTTGGCATAGAGCGATTCTTGATTCTTTAAGAACATTATTGCCTACCATATTATAAAACAAAGCACCTAGAAGGATTTAAGTAAAGGTTATTTCCCTTCTTTTGTTTTGTGGCTTCCTAAGAAATTCTTTCCCTAAAGCCGAAGTAAGTCCCCTGACTTCTGTTATCCAGTAAATTTATATCTCAGCACACTGTTTGTTTCTCTTCCTGTTACCACTTATCTCAACTTACATTTAATTTGCATGTTTGTTTTGAATTACCATTGACTCTTGAACAAGCAGGGTTTGGGGTACTGACTCCCCTCCCCCATGTATAACTTTTGAATCCTTCAAAACAAGTCATCCTTTGGTGTCTGCAGGGGCCGGAGGTTGGTTCCAGGACCCCTGAAGATACCAAATTATTGGATCTGAAGTCCCTTATATAAAATGGTATAGAACAATGCAGACAGTTGGCCCTCTGCATCTGTGGATTCCCAACTGCAGATGGAATACTGTTTCAATCCCTGGTCAAACTCATGGGTGCTAGACCCAATGATGCAGAGGGCTGACTGTATACCTATTGGAAAAAAATCTGCATATAAGTGGAACTGCGCAGCTCAAACCTGTGTCATTCAAGGGTCAACTGTACTTTTCATCTTACTATACGCTCTGGAACTGCACTGGGTAATGCTGCAGCTACTAGCCACATGTGGTTATTGAATGCCTGAAATGTGGCTAGTATGAACAGATATGCCGCAAGCGTAATACACACACTAGATTACAGTGCTTGGCACACACACAAAAAGTAAAATATATCATTAAGAGATTTTACATTGACTACATATTGAAATAATATTTCAGATATATTAAATAAATTGTTAGAATTATTTTTGTCTGTTTCTTTTAACTTTATAAATATGACTGCTAGAAAAGTTATAATTACATTTATGTCTTACTTTATATTTCTATTGGACAGTGCTGCTCCATTGGGGCGGGGACCTTATTTCTATCCTTTTCTTCTTTATTATTGAATCCTCAGTTTGGGGGACATGCTAAGTGTTAAATAAATGCTGTTGAATAAAAGAATAAATCCTTTTTTAAAAATTTTTAGAACTATTTGTATAAGATAGTAAATATCTGTTCTTCAAAGGTTTAACAATTTATTAAGGCTTGACTGTAAAACCAACTAAGCCTGTGATCATGGAATGAAGGAAAGTGAGAGACTTTCAATTATTGATTCAATTTATTTAATGCCATTTGCTTATTTAGCTTGTCCATTTTTTTCTTATGTCATTTACATAATTTATATTTTCTTGAAGATTATTTGTTTTCCAACATATTTTTTGAAGTGGTCACAAAAATTTTTATGATTTTTTAAAAGTGTTTACTGTGTGTAATTATATCTCTCTTTAATTCCTAATACTGTTTATTTGTACCTTTTTAAATATTAATCATTTCTGCTAGAGATTTATTTTTTTTAAGTATTATCTTTTAATTTTGTTACTCTTCTTACTCTTTGTTTTCAAGTTTATTATTTTTTTGCTCTCATCTTTATCATACCTTTCTACTTATTTTTAGGTTCAACTGTGGTTTTTCCATTTGATCTATTTGAAATGACTTTCAATTATCTTTAAATATTTTTTACTATTAATAAATGCAATAAGAACACTTTTATACTGTTTGAAGGTAGGATATGTTTTCTCTGAACATATGAAAAAACTTAATCATAAATTAACTTGAAAGCAAGTAGAATTATTGAGTATTAGAGCTGGAAGTGATGTTAGGTCCCAAATTTTTTTTATGTCATTTTTATATTAGTTTCTTAGGATTGCTGCAACAAAGTACCACAAACTTTGTAGCTTAATACCATAGGAATTCATTGTCTCACAGTTCTGGAGGCTAGAAATAGAAAATCAAGGTGTGTGCAGGGCTGTGCTTCCTCCAAAACCCATAGGGAAGAATCCTTCCTTGCCTCTTCTTAGCTTCTCATGGTGGCTAATCCTTGGCATTCTTTTGCTCACAGTTACATCACTCTAATCTTTGCCTCTGTTATTGCATGGTGTTCTCTGGATGTGTCTGTCTTCACATGATGTTTTTCTCTTTTTATAAGGACACAGGTCATATTAGATTAGGGCCCACTCTAATGACCTCATCTTAACTTGATCACATCTGAAAAGACCCTATTTCCAAAAAAAGGTCACATTCACAGGTATCAAGTGCTCGGACTTCAACATATCTTTTTGAGAATCACAATTCAACCTATAACAAACAACAATGCAAAACGAAGATCCAGAGAGGTTAAATATCTTGGCCAAGGTCAAATAGTTCAATTTCTGTTAATTACTACTCGAATTTCTCCACTCAGAGGCTTTTCTCAGACAATGTAAAATATATCTAATTGCAAGTACCTCAAAATGGGGGTGCATGATAAACATGAACTTTGGAAAATAAAATCTTTGCTTATCCACTAGGGGGCACCAGGCTCAACAGGGTTTCCAGGACAGCCAGGAGTACCAGGAGAAGATGGGGCTGCAGGGAAGAAGGTAACTATGTTTTTCTTATCACTATTGAACCACACTGATATCTTGGTCCAGTGGGAGATCAAATTAAACCATCCTAGGCAAACTTAGTATTTTAAGGAAAAAACCCCACAACTCTAAATTTCCTTTTTCAATTACTTCAGAGAGAAAAGGCACTAATTCAAAGACTGAGTAGTGTCTCACACCCTCTGCCTTCTCTGGTGTTTTGGCCATGACCTAGTCTCTTTGGGATTCCTAGAAAGCACTTTAATTTAAACTTAAAGAAAAATACTTTTTCCCCCTCTAAAAGGAGAGTCTGTAAATGCATTTGGAAAGTAAGGCCATTATAAAGATTTCCTGAAGCATTTTGAGTTGAAATATTCATTTTTCAACAGCAGTAGTAAAATGCAGCAGATGGAAAGGTTGAAGGTCTTTCTTGTTTTTTAAAATAACAAATCATCAAATATGAATGACACGTCAAAGGAAAGTGAGCTTATTGCTTTGGAAGTTGGCTGAGAAATTGGAGTTTTTCATGATATTTCAGTTGCTCTGAGCTAAATTAGAGTTTGATAATTAATTTATTCAAGTTGGTAAACTTCCAAATTAATTTTGAGAGTAGAGTGAAGGTCTGGTCTGTTTTAGAGGGTCTCAGCAGAGAATCCACTGGCCATAGGCAGGGACAAGGTGGGATTATACGTACTATCTATGAAAGGTAAGCTAAGACACCAATGTCATTTCATCTAGGGAGAAGCAGGGCTTCCAGGAACAAGAGGCCCCGAAGGACCGCCTGGGAAAGGACAACCTGGCCCCAAGGTATGGAACTGACAGTGTTGGAGGTAGCAGACTACCTACATTCTGGCTCTGATACTAAGAAGACAATTTAGGAGAAATTTGACCACTATTCTTCCTATGTCAAATGTGTTTACTTCTGGTTTAAAATTATGGATACTGGCTTGTGAGCTTTTGGAAGGCAGCAAGTATGTATTTTTCATTTTTATTTCCTAACATCTATTATAAGACCCAGGTAATAGGAAGAGTTCAACACATGTTTTTCTCAATAAATAGCCAGGTTGACATTTTAAAAACACATAAGAAGGTAAAAGAAGCCTTGAGATGCATCCTTGAGACTTGAAAATCCATAAATTTTCTCCAAATATTTATGGAATTTCACATAGCAATAAGAAATATCACCTTATTAAGGGGCAGTTTTACTTTCACAACTTGGCATAAATTTGTTTTATACATTTTAGAAATGCTAGTTGAATAATATTTTTATATGTCAAGATGAGAATATCCAAATTCGTCAATGAGACCATTAGTGGCAAAACCTACAGACTCTAAGGTGCCAGATGTTCCTGTAGTTTTTATGTATAGTAATCAATGCCCATATAAAGATTCTGAAGAATTCTATATGAGTAAAGTAAAAAAATCTATATACTTTTAGTATTCTACTTACAATTGTTTTAAAATAGAATTCATAGCTTAAGAAGTCTATGTCTTGAAAAATATTGGCTGAATTGAGTCCTTAACCTTAAATGTAAGAATTTGAAATTTAAATATATTTGTAGAATTTCAAACAAATTTATTTATCGACATACCAGACTATGAGATCCTTTTTGACGGGGGAGGGGAGAGAGAAGACAGAGAATACTTTTTTAACATCATGAAAAATACTTATAGAAATGCTTGCCTTCTTCCTTGTAGTTGGTGGAACAAACTGATCTCTTCACTATGGGGGCAAAAAGAAAAAGAAAGAAAGAAATGTTTGCCTATTAACATTCAGGAAAACTAATGTATTCTAGACTATACTTTTGGAAAGTAGACCCTTGAGTTACTAATGGAAGCTGTAAGAATGAATGATATCTCTGAGAAAGAGAGCCGAAGTTTAAATTTCATATGGTACAGTAGTTGAGGAAAGAACATTCAGAACAGCACAAAGGCAAGCAATAGTTACCATGTTACGGAAACCAAGGAGAAAGGGTTTCAAGAGAAAAGCAGTATGGAGTGTCAGACGCCACCACAGAGCAAGGAGAATATGCATAGAAGAGAGAGCCCACTGGATTTGTGGCTCTGAGGTGATTTGCAGCTTATGGAAGGCTATAGGAGAACAGTGGTAGGAATGTGATGCATAGCCCGGCGTCCTCCTATGGTTCAGTGTTGGCACTTTATTACATTTAGTTGGATTCCTACTGTTGTCTTCTGGGGTGATTTAGTTCAATAAGTTAAATTTAGTAGTTAATAGAAGAAAATAAATAGTTTAGCTTAGATTTTGTTTCTATTGACGAATTATAATGATACAATAAGTGATATTTTGACATTCAACTGTTACTTTTTATTACCTGTGTTATTGCTCTCCATTAGTATGGACCTTGAGGAGTTAATGATATCTCCATAGATCCTACAGGGGGCCACCTCTTCTTCTTAGTGCAGTGTCTGCACTGCTGATGACCTTGGTATAGTCCAATGGTTCTCAGGGTGTGGTCCTTGGACCAGCACCTGTGAATGTGTCAGAAATATGAATTCCTGGGTACCCATGAAGACTTACAAAGTCTGAAACTCTGGATGGAGGGCCCCACAATCTATGGACTAATAAGCACTCCAGGTGATTTCTGATACATGCTCAGGATTGAAAACCGTGGTATAGTTGTTTATGTCATAAATGCTTAAAAAGTCTCAGCTGCAAACCCCAAGGAGTCATTTCTTTGTCAAGCTAGGCACACACTTGGATATGGTGCCTTGTGATTGAGCCCTAGTTTAAGGACAGTTTTGTAATGCTCAGAGGATTTTTGTTGAAAGTAACAAATTCTTTTGAGGGAGCACTGGAGAACAGCCAGTGGGTACTTTCTAGTTCTGCCCCAGCTTAATGCTCACATATCTTTCTACCAATAGCATTATTGGTCTCCTTTGGGAGGAAGAATTAGATGACTCATTGAAGAAGAAATGGGGCTGAATTTGAAAAATGTCTTATTTTATGTTTTAAAACTGAAATAGCAGGAAAGCTAAAAAACAGCATGAAAAAGCATAGATAGATCTCTGTTTTGAAACAGTGACTGTCTCAGAATCATCTGTTTATAGATCAAGGGTGCAAAAAACCCTGTAAATTCGTATAAAGTTCCCAAAGAAAGATATTGAACTTAGATTTTTAAGAATATTAAATAGCATTGAATAATGGTGAAGACTGAGCAATTCTGAAACATCCAATCTGCTTAAGAACAGTGACAAAGCCTGTAGAACTGAGCTGGGCTCGGGGCATGTTGCTTTAAAATTGATATTAGTTAAGAATCTGGCCCTGATATGACTGTTGCAAGATGAAGGAAAGTTTGTTAATACAACTGTATTTTTATATTTTGTCAGGGTGACGAAGGAAAGAAAGGGAGCAAAGGAAATCAAGGACAGAGGGGATTTCCGGGGCCCGAAGGGCCAAAGGTAAGGTTTTAATTTTCTCGTTTCTCCTTTGGGGAGACTGTAATTGTGTCTGGTTTTAACGGAATATTAGATTTCTACTGCAAATTTGATTTCCCATTTATTTCTCAACAAATACAAAACAAAAACCCCCAAATGAAAAATGCTTTAGAAAACATACTATTCTAGACCATCATGAAATGGAATAAAGTAACTGCAAAAAATATGAAATCTTCATTGGAGTATTTGTGTTTCTAAGAGAGAATCTGTATGTCAGTCCTCTCTACTAGCAATCAAATAGTCAGAAGTTGGGATAAAGTTAGGACCAGAGGAGATACCAATTCTCTTTCATCTTGTTTTACTGGACAACAACAACAAAAAAGTCCTAGGCTGAGAGGCAGTGCAGTGATTATAAAAAGCTGGGCTACAGAAGGCAGGAGAGTGGTATTCTCATACTGCTCCACCCTGGAACCTTTTGGGGCCAGTCACTTCAATCGCGGAAAGAAAGTAATAATATATTTATTTCACAGGATCATTGTGAAAGACTAACACAGTTAATAAAATACTTAGCACAGTTCCTGACACATATGAAGTGTTCAATACATGGAGTAATTCAGAGAGGAAAAAAAAATCAATACTGTGAAATGGAAAGTAGGGGATATGTGTCCTGACGGACAGGGTGCTGAGGAAAAAGTTAAGGAGATTGTGAGGCAAGCAATTAGGTACGTGTCCTGACTTAGCAGGAGAGAATATTGAGGTCATTTGGATGTGTCAGGAAACAGAAATTGCAAACCTAAGAGAATTCAGGCCTCTAGGAAGGTGCTAATTGTTAGAAGAAACAAGGAATATGTTCAAGGACCAGACTATTAAAGGACAACTTTAAAAAAGTACTGGCAAGATGAGAGCAGGTTCAAAACAAAGCATCCCCTGTAGACCAGTGATTCATAAAAGTCGGTGTCCCTCAGTGTCCCCCAGGGAGATTTTGTTACAAATCTGTGTTTCTTGGCGCCATGCCCAGAGATCTGAACTTAGTAGGTGAGTAGGTTCCAGGAATCTGATTTTTCAGAATAAGTACCCTCTGCTACAGGTAGTTAAAGGTGCACATGATGAGAAATGTCATTATAGAAGCAATGTGTTGTATTAGTATTAATAACAGTGATTATTCTTTATGTCTTAATCTTATTTAAAGTGAATATTTTTCTATTTTGAAATAAACCTTGTTTTGATGAAGAACTTATATATTTTAAAGCATAATTGCACCTTAATACAAGGTCTTTAAAAAAATTGTATACTTTCTATGTATTTAACTTTGTATTTTATAAATACAGTAATTGTTTTTTTTTTTTTTTTAAAAAGTAGACATCTAGAAGCATAATTTCATTTACCCTGGTCTTAGTGAAAAATTAGCAGCTTAATGTTTTATTTCTTTGTCTTAGGATTAAATAAGGTGGTTATCTTTTGCCAGAATCCCAGTGTGTCATGTGCCATTGCCTTATAGATTTGGAATTAAAGATTGGCACATGCATATGTTGGCATGATCCGGGCCCCAGAAGGGCAATGTGCTCAGCCTGTCAGTCCTATTGGGGATTCAGCAGAATAGGAGGCCTCAGCTGTGAAGATGAACATGGCTCAAGACAGCGGTCATTATCAGTGAATCTGATTTATAGAGTCCCTCCCAAAGGAGGCAGGTGATCAAATGGGCAACTCATGCTATTGAGAATAGTTCATTCTCTAAGGCAAAGGGAGGCAAATTTTTTTTGGTAAAGGTACAGGTAGTAAATATTTAAGGCTTTGTGAGCCAAGAGACAAAATTGAGGATATTATGTAGGCACTTATATAGTGATCATTTTAAAATGTGAAAATCATTTTTAACCAGATGGCTGGTGAGATTTGGCTCACAGATTACAGATTGCTGCACTTAGTCTCCATTAGTCGTTTCCAAATTGTTTGATTATAGATCTCTACCAGTAAAAAAACTTTGACCACACTCCAGTATGTTTGTTTTTTAATTATAATTTTTATTCATAAACAATCATACTAATATGTTTATGTAAAAAAAAAATTGAAAATTTAAAACATGAGAAAATATATACAGAATACTCAAATAGGTCATTTAAAACACCTTGTGGAGTGTGTGCACCCTATTTTAATGATAATTGCTTTACATAGTGTTTTTAGGTGCGGTAATGGTACTCTTATGGGAATCATCAGAGGTACTTCATAAAAATTCATATTCTTGGGCCTAGCCCCTAGATCTATTAAATTAAAGTATCTGGGGCTGAAATCCTACACTCTGTATTTTACCAGATTCATCTGATGATTTCTCCCTAAAACTTGAGAATAATTGGACTAGACTAGGCGAGACAGATATTGCTTGCTGTACCAGATTGAGTCTTTACTAAGACTCAGTATAGAGACACCAAAAAAATTTGAGAAATATTTTTTCTATTCAAACAAAATTTATTTTTACCATAAATTCACTACTTCTAAAAAGGGATATGAGAAAGCTTAAAATGAAGACAGACATACCATGGGACACAAAATAAATAACAAAGGAAAAAGCTGTAAGCTAGAAGAAATATTTATCTA
The DNA here is from genome assembly GCF_902729225.1 of Pteropus medius. Taxonomy (NCBI): domain Eukaryota; kingdom Metazoa; phylum Chordata; class Mammalia; order Chiroptera; family Pteropodidae; genus Pteropus; species Pteropus medius. Next base: position 10,982,287 of record NW_024347791.1, read on the forward strand.
CTAAGTATACCCAAAAACTTATGCTGAAGATAATTGTTATAATTGAACAAATATTTTCCTCTGAGCTTCCTGGTATACAACAAAAGAGAAACACCAGACCTGCATCATTTTTTATTAACTAATTAAAGGATGCACAAGAGATAAAAGTTTCCTAATGCAATGGAATTAATTGAATACATTTATTAGAGGCATTGAAATCTTAATTATCAATAACTTTAGAAGTGGTTTAACAAAGATGTTAAAATATTTTCACATTGGTCTGTGGAACAGATAGGCTATAATATTTTAAAATGCTAGAAACACATTTTTTACATTTTTCCTAATATAATTCCTATATATAGTTGGTTTTTTTTTTTTGCATTAAGTATAATGAGTATTTTGTTCTTTTTTAGGGTGATCCTGGGGTTATGGGCCCTTTTGGAATGCCTGGAGCATCAATTCCTGGACCACCTGGGCCAAAGGTATGTGTTCTTGGGACTATTATTTCTCTTACTTGGACATTTGGTGTGTGTGGGGTGGGGGAGTGGGTGATGGCTAGTTAATGATATCAGTGAACTAGAAATTTAGTTTTGCAAGAACCACAAGGTATTATCTAGTTCAACCCTGATACATCACAGTTAAGCAAACTTTTAGACCATACTCTTATTCTCTAAATATTTGAGTCCAGATAGCCACCTATTATTTCAGTGGCCTTTCTCTAAACAGCTTATTAGTCTTTACTGACAGGTTTTATTTGCTTAGGATTTGAAATTCTCGAATATATTAGACTGACAGATTAAGCCCTTTACAAACTAGCTGATCGCTTTTTTGCCTCATGCCATTATGATTTCTCATGCAACCCACTCTAAAACTGTGAACATTATTTGTAATGTACAGGGAGACAGAGGAGGACCTGGGATACCTGGATTTAAAGGAGAACCTGGAATTGCTATTCGAGGACCAAAGGTATGCTTTACTCATGCTCTTTTTATTTATTGTTTCTGTATGCGAGAGAATAAAAGTCAATTTAATGCATAATAAATTGATGATTGAGATGGGTTTACTTGCAGTCTCCACATTGATGAACTTAACTGTAAGAATACACTGTTCCCCTTTTGAAAAATCAAGCCATTAGATATTTTTTCATAAATGTGGGGGATAACTCCTATTAAATTTTTGCTGACTAAACAGTGGTTTGAAAATGCTCTTTTTGTAATGTTTGTGATATTAGAGATTACACGGCCTCTAGCCTTTTCCATTTACGTGTTAATGGCCAATATGTCTCCCTCTCCCTCTCCCTCTGCAAAACATTGTTCAAAATGTTCATGGTCAGAAGCTTTATTGAATCAAATTTCTCTGCTTTGTTATCCATCTTTCAGAGTGATTTTGAGTGAAAATGCAAATAATTATAGGAGACAGCTTTAAGTAGTCATTTCTATTCTCCTTAGCAACATCCAGCATCACAGCAATATTTAACATTCCAAATGTCAACAAGCACATCCCTGTGTATAAAAGCAGGCTGCAGGGCTCCATAATCAACACTGATTAAATTAGTAGCATGTTGTTATATAGCTTTGAAGCTGGCTTTAGTTTTATCAAATCATCTCTTCCAGATAAAAGGGTTCAAGTACCAACCAACATCATCGATTTTCAAATTTCAAAAAAGCAAACTTAGAACCATCTTTGAAATCTAATGCAAAACCTAATATATACTGATATAAATTGGACGGGTTCTTTTTGAAGGTCAAGGGAGGATCCTGACCTCCACTGTTCTTAATCGCTTTAACAGTTGTCCTTGTTAGAGTGGCAATGTACAGTTTTACTAGGGACAGAAGAGGTTCCCAAGATGTGGGATTTTCGAATTGAAAGAGAGAAAAAGTCCCAGGCAAGCCAGAATAAGATAGTCACCTTACTTTCCAGACTTTGAGGCACATGGGAACCCACATTGTATAAAAAAGACTCTATGGGAACCCAAGTTATATAAGACTCAAGGGGAAAATTCCAAATTTCCTAATGCTAAAGCTACAGATATGACCTTGATCGAGAACACTTGGGTCACAATTTTCATACTGTTTGATAACTTCCGTGATCTGTGTATTTCTAGTTCTATGATTTAAGTTACTTCTCTCTACTTATATTATTCTTTACAATATTAATAAAATGCAGGGTTTATAAGCCCTGCCTGTTTTCTACTGATCATTCTTGGACATTGTTAGTGATGGAATTTAAAGTTATTTGCCTCTTCACAACAAGCATTTTTCTAATCTCTTGGCTTCTAAAGATGCTCTTTCTGCCATTCTTCCCCAATTCATTGGTGTTTAAGTGTTTGGAAGGTTAAAGGTCTGAATGAAGTTTTGGCACATTAATTCGGTTTGTGTATTACTTTAGGGAGCTCCCAGATCCCCCTAAAGCTCATTTCAAAATAGCAGATTAAGATTTCTGCCTTAATTTCTGTTGAATGAGACACACACTTCAAAGTGAATCACTCTGCAGGACATTTTCTTGAATCCACTGCAAGAAGGCTGAGTGGAAAAATTCCATCTAAAGATATGTTGTGAGAAATTCAGAAGAAAAATCTGAAAAGGAACACTTCCCTTATCCACATCCCCTGACACTTCCTATTAACATTAGAAGTGACAAGTTAACTGAAATTTATGCAGGAGAAAGGACAAAGATCTCTAGGAAAAATTATAAACTATGAATATTTTTATGCTCCCCCCAGTGTGAGTGCCAGAGAATAAACAGTACCAGCTGCTGATAATTTGTTATAGGCTTGGAACTTATAAATAAAAACTGAAAGTGAATTTTTATTCCAATTTTCTTTTCCTTTCAACTTAACCAGGGAGCAGTTATTACTTTGCTTTGTTGCTGGCCCTCTTCTCATGTAAGCATGGAAAGAAATGGCCATCTTTTTGGGGGGACATATCCCATATGGAACTTTTAGAGCTTTAACCTTGAACATAGTTGGAATAGCATAATAAATTGCTTCTGAGACCAGTTTCCTGTAGTTGGACATATACCTCTCCAGAAGACCTTGATTTTGTTCTCTGTCATACAAATTTATGAGATTATCTTGGATCTTTGTTGATGATAAATAGTACATAAGTTTTTATAAGTGGCTACACGTGTTCTGAAGATGATCATTCTTAAGATTAACCATGTAAAACCAGCCTCTTAGATTTAATAGGAAAAAAACAGTTGTTGCAGTCATGGTTTTCAAAACAAATTTAACTTTCTTATTGCTTAAAGCAGCGGTCCCCAAGATTTTGGCACCAGGGACCGGTGCCTAATGCCTGATGATCTGAGGTGGAGCTGAGGCAGTGATGCTAGCGCTGGGGAGCGGCTGGGGAGCGGCTGTGAAGCTTCGCTTGCTTGCTGCGGCTCACCTCCTGCTGTACGGCCAGTTCCTAACAGGCCACAGACCGGTACTGGTCTGGGCCCGGGTTGGGGAATCCCTTGCTTAAAGGATATGCAGATTCCCCCACCTGCCCCACCATCAATTATCTTTTGTAGGAGTAGAATTAGGAACAGTTTAAGGGAATTGGATTTTGGGCAACATTTTGGCTTGGTATAATGGCAGTTTGATTTCAGCGTTTACTTGCAAATAAGAAAAGTATTGAGAGCCCTACTACTTTTTCCAATCTTGGAAAAAAAAGGTCTGTCTACTAGTAGAGTTTCTTCTTAATGTAAAAAGCCATAAATATTTTAAAACATGAATAGCTCTTTATCAAAATAATCAATGTATATTGACAAGGGCTGTTGTAAGAATTATCACAGTAACAATGGAATGTAGTATAAAAAGTATTTCAAGCTTTAAATATAAGTGTAATAGATATTAAATAAATCTTCTAAACAAGTCTTCCTCATTTTTCCTTTTTCTCTCCATTTTACTTTAGCCAAAATTTTCTTTGATTTCCATTTATAGAGATTACATGTCTCAGAAAATTCTGTTGTTCAAAAGGCGATAATCACCTTTCCCCATTCTTTGTATAGGAGGACTGTAGTTTCTATTAAAAGTTCTTGATGCTTAAGGTTATTACTGTAAAGCAATATTTATAATTTTTTCCTAGGTCTGAACCACAAATTCTGTGTCCTATCCCTTTGTAAATTTTAAAAAAAATTAATCTGTTTTAATTTTTATTTGGGCTTATTTATTCCTCATGTAATTTGGGCCCCACTGAAGAAGACAATAGATAAAATGTATAATTATCTTTACATTTACAATTTCATTATGTTTTCTTTTCTACTCCCTTTCTTACATGAGGCTTATTAAATGCTCTCATTTTTATACTTATCCCTGATTTATGATGCACTAAAATTTGTAATTATAAAAATTAAAATATCAGCAACTAGCCATTTTCTAATTCCTCTTTACTGTGTTCCCTATACAGCACTTCATAATGATTCATATACATTTCCTACATGTATTCCATGCTTCCTACTGAACCCAAATGGATAAGACTTATGATGAGATAACAAGCTGCCAGATGTGGTAGAATTTCCTTCTAAAATTTTTCAAATCATTCCTTTGCACTTATCAAATCCACCTTTAGCATATTGAGTTGATATTATGCTTAAGTTTTTCCAGCTGTTTCATAATTTAGTTTTATGATATCACATGGTATTGGAATTTACCCAGGGTGCTCAAGGCCCTCAGGGACCAGTGGGTGCTCCAGGACTCAAAGGCGATGGCTATCCCGGTGTGGCTGTAAGTGTGGAGATCTTTTTCTCTGTCCTTTCCTTATTCCCTCCCTCCCTTCACTCTTCCTTCCTCCTTTCCCTCCTTCCTTTTATTCCTCCTTTCTTCCTCCAACCCCTTCCTCCCACCCCATCCTCCCCGCTATTTTTAGTTTTTTCATGAACACTATAAACAACAAGGTGGCTCATTCTCTCCCTTATTATGTCATCTCAGGGACCTCGAGGACTACCAGGACCCCCTGGACCAATGGGTTTACGTGGAGTAGGGGACACTGGAGCAAAGGTAAGATTTTAAAGTAGGTAACACAGTAGCTTCTAAAAGGTACCTGTAGGCAAGTGAATTTGGTAAAAGTAAAAATTTTTGTCAGGCATGATAGAATAGTAGAGGCATCTAAAGAATGGACGAAATTATTTATCTTCATCTGTGAGTTTCCTGCGGACCTTGCTCTAACTGAAGCATGTAGATCAACTTTATGGTTTTTTACCTGCTCCCCTTGGGGCAACTTTCGCATTCCTTGCTGCTTTGTCTTCCTGTACAATGATCAGAGTTTGGGTTCCCCATGTAATTTGGGCCCCACTGAGAAGAGCTCTCTTCTCTCCAGCCATACTCTTTCCTAGGTGCTCTCATCCAGCCCCACGGCTTTAACCACTATCCACATGCTGACGGCTTCCAAATTTCTATCTTCCCTCCTCTAAGCTCTGGTATCACCCATTTAGTTTAGCGCACAGCTCCTCTTAGATTTCTCACAGACATCTCTAACTTAACATCCAAAACAGAACATTTGATTTTCACCCCATAAGCCCGTAAATGGCACTACCATGCACCCCATGCTCACGCTATGACCTGAGTCATTCCTAGTCCTTCCCTTCCCTCTCCTCTCTCCATGTCTAGCCCTGTGGTAAATTCTGTCAGTCCTACCTTCAACATATATATTGCCTCTGGCTGCTTTTCTGCTGCTGCTTCCACCTGGGCTTAAAATCTCTATGTGGCCTTTTATTTTCTGAAGAAAGCTTGGACATGCACACACGTACAAACAGAAGCTGGTAAAGAAAGAAAAATATTTGCAAAAGTCTAATTCCCACTTAACTTTGTCCTTCTCGTTTGGTAAAGTGGAGGTGAAACTCTCAAAATACCTAAAGTTGTCAATGGCAGGACAAGCAAAGGACTTAAATGTGTGCAAAATTCTTCTCCTTCCATTTTGACTTAAAATGGCAGAAAATTCTAAAATATGGAAAAGTGTGTGTACGTATGTGTGTGTGTGTAGTTGTAGAGACATTTATAACTGATATGTTTTTCATTTAAACTCTATGTAGTCACCTTAAAATATTGGCCTTAGGGCATTAACTTACAAAACAAATGTGTTTTAAAATAAGGAAACCATTAAGGTTGACGATTAATTTATGGTGGGTTTTTGTGATATTTAGTTAAGGTCACATGTGTTTAGCATATGACACAGACATTTGAATCAAAGCTTCTATGTTTCGAGACATATAAAAAGCGGTCCCTGACATCTTGCACCCTTGTGGTGCTCCCTGGCTTTTTTCCAAGTCAAAGAATTCCATATGACATCAGTGGTCGTGGTACTTCTATACACATTACCTTGAATTTAATCTAAATTTTGATAAAAGCTTCCGAGCAATTTCTAAAATTCTTGTAAGAACTACAACGTCCAAGGAAATAGTAGATATAGTTCTAAAATCCACTTTGGAAATATACTGGGAAGAGGAATGGACAGTTTGGTTTCTTGCTAAGTGAGAAGTGCTTATTCAGTGCTCTGACCCCTGAACCCCAAAACTCCTTGCCCCTTGATGGGGAAGGGAAGCTCAAATATCCTATCTAATACTGCCTGCATTGTTTCAGTGGACCCCTAGAAGCTAGAAGGATGCTTTGTGATTTGGGGACAATCATTATATAAATCTCATCTCCTTTTGAGAAGCTCAAATAACTCTCTGCTCCTGTATTTTCACCCCCAAAGTCTCATGAGGTGTATGTTCCCCCAGGGCTGATTCACTGACACCTCTGAGGTTAAGAGTTCGTTCTTCCCCTCTCAGAAGAGGAACACAGAGAAGGGCTCTCCTGAGGTGTGCATGAGCAGGTACATCCTGACATGCACCTCTTAGCTCCTTCAGCCCCTTTCAGTGGCTAGTTCATCAGAGAAAAAGCCATGGCCTCCCCCAAAGCTTTGGAGCAGTTGAGTTAAGGCAATCCTTGCACAGAGGTGATCAAACCTGGCTTTTGGGGCCCTCAAGGGACCTCTTAACCATTGAGTAGTTGGAATAAGATCTGTGAACAGAAAAAATTTGATATGTTATTACCTAAATATTATATATTATACACTATCTAAACATTTCCAGTATATCGTGACTTTTTTTTTAACAACTCCATTATTTTATAAAGAAATCAAGAACCAGAAACATTGAACAACTTGCCCCTTTATAATATAAACACTTTTGATACTATATTGTGCTTGTGTGTGAGAGGGAGACTATGAGTATGGATGAATGAATGAAAAACTAAATAGATGAATAAATTGGAGCAGAAAGAATGACTTGGCCTGATCTATAGACGCTCAATCTCCCGTGTTGTCCATCTTCTATCTCAACACTGTTTAGTATAGAGTTGGATTGTTTCTCTTTCCATTCTAGCTTTTCCATTGTCAAGACTTAAATTATGTAAACATTAATGAGAAGCATAAACCCAAACCCCAAAGAGTTAAACATTTTTCAAAAGCTTTAAATGTTTAAGTATTGTAAATACATGCTTTATTTGACAAAAGTGGCCCATAGTCATAAATTAAAATGAAGTCTATGTGAAATTCCACTGAGTATCATTATTCTAAAAATGTTCCCAGCATCTGAATTGCCCCTCTGTTCTCGGCAATGGCTCACATATGTGCATACCACCAAAGGCAGCAGCAGAACAGAGGAGCAATTCACACAGAGATGCATTAGGAATTTGTAGATTCCATCAGTGGACATGGAACTCCATTTTGAGCAGTGTCTGAGAAGAAGGGCTGGCCTAGGATACAGATTTAATGATAGTAAAGTTAAGGGTCCATGATTCCAAACTGGAATTGAAGAAAACCGCCTCCCATAATCTGACGGCAAAATTGCTATGGATAGGACAATCAGCTCAAAAACGGGTCTAATTAAAGCCAGAGCCATGTCAAATTTAAGTGCCAGTCAGTTTGACCTCCAGATTTCAGTAAAGGTCACATTCAAACCAGGAAAACTTGACTAGCTGACTTCAAGATTCCTCCCTAATTCAGGTCTCTGCATGATCTCTAAAATCAGCTGTATTCCAGTCTATCTTAATGATTTTCAGTATTGCTTTCATCTCTTCTTGCCATTTTCCTAACTCGGCATTTCTCTCTCCAGGAGTACATACATACCTTTTCTTCAGCCCTGGAGATGCTCACTAAATCCTCTTCACATTCGCCACCCACACCACCATCAACACATTTTTATTTTTAATCATGCAGACTGGAGGAATTTCCCCCAGTGGGAAATTATACTGAATATCAGTACAAGAGAGCTGTCTCTTCTCCCTGTCATTAAGGGCAATATCAAGGTTTCTATTTTCAAGTTTTCTAATTCAGCTAAACAATACTCTCCCTCTCCAATGAGATTCTTGGCACAGGGGAATCATTTGCTCATCTTTGATAAATTAACTTTGAGAAAAGGAAGAAACAACACAAATCTCTCCAAATCCTAAAGCAAGATTTAAAATTATCAGAGACATTGAGATACTGCCGCTTTGGGATGAGTATTAAAGTTTTAGAAGAGAAACGGATTTGAAAAACTGCAAACATTTTAAATATTTTGAAATTTAAATCTGGGAAAATACTCTAAAGAAAACGTTATAGCAATTTGAGTGCTTGTTTTCCAGTGTCCTCCTTATTTCCTCGTACCCCTGATAATTGTGCTGGTAATTGTTACTGTCTCCCTTTTCACATTAAAGGCTGTCAGTGAGACGTGACTGAATGATATGACAATGGCCAGTCAATAATCAATACATGTGGTCAATGTCTGGGTTGTCTGTCCATAAGCTTAGAAGAAGACCTCTAAAATTTCCATTGACATTCCAGCAACACAGGTGAGATAGCCAAGAGCTACTAAACCATCATATATAACGTCATTCATTCCAGAGTTGTGCTATGTTTGTGGTAGCTGGAGCCTCAGTAGTCATATCTTAATTTTTGTTTAAAAGCCAGAAAGAAAGAAATATTAAGCAGCTGCCAATTATTACTTTGTTCTTCTATCTTATTTTAAAACTCAATCATTCCTTGGTTTCATCACTTAGTAGAATCTTCAGTGTACCATTCCTTGAAAAATTCTTAAGAGGCTAATTCTTTTCACAGTAAATTCAATTTGCTTTTTATTGTCCCCAAAGTAAAAAAGCATTGAAATCACTTCTAGAGCAAATGTAACTTGCTTCCACAGTCTTCTCAAAGAGTGACAAGGGCTTAAAAGACACAAACAAAAGGAGAAATAGTGATTACAGCCTTATTAAGGTGTGTGGGGGCGGGGGAGGGAGAGATAGTCTATTGGACTGTTTTATCTCTAAAACCACTCTCTTCTCAAATGTTGTATTTAAATCTTATAGAATATAGAAGTTATAACAAATTGTTTCCTTATCACTACTCCATTTGAGACCTCTGCCACTTATTAGCTGTGTGACCTCAACAGGTCATTTAATCTGCCTGAGACTTAGTCTCATCAGAGATTGATTTGGGATAATAATGCCTACTCTGTCACAGGGTTATTCTGAGAAATTCATGGAATAATGTCTATAAAACATTTTTATGAATTCTAACATACTAAAATATTAGTAGTAGTAGTAGCAACGATAGGATGTATTACTCTGCCAAATCAAATATATTGCAGTATGGATAAAAGTAGAGAACAAGAATTTGTGTAAGCAGGAGATCTGGAATGAGACCAATTAAAATATTGGGGTAAACCACAAAACTGAGGAATGGCAATGGAGAGAGAATGGACAGGGAGGCCTTAGACAGCTGGGTACTTGTGCAGATTGTGTGAGCCTCTTAGGAATCTTGTAATCAGGACGTTTTCTTTCTTCTCCTTGAGAGACTGTGTTTGACTCAGTATAGGAAAAGAATTTTCACAGCCACACAGCCATGTCTTTGCATTAAGTGGCAACTGGAAGGAAGTGTATGGAGAAGTTAGCATCTTTCATCTAGCCCCAGACAACACCAAGATAAGAGATGAACTCTGGAGCCAACCCCTGGTTTGAATTGCTTCTGGCTGCATGGTTTTTGACAAATCATGTAATCTCTCTAGTCTCAATTTTCTTATGTGTAAAATGAAATAAGTTGATGTTAATAGGATCAGATAAGATAATGAATGAAAAGTACCTGTCATATAATAAGCTTAACAAATTATTTATTATTATTAATTACAACAGTTTTAATATGAATCCAAGCAAAGACTTACCAGTGAGAAAAGGAATAAATGTGATAGTGCTTTATCTTTTTTTCTTTTAAAAAGTGAATGTTTCAATAAATGATTACTAGAACCATTGTAAGATTATGTATGTTGTTAAAAGGGTTGAATTAACCATTTTGCAAGGTTATGGTCTTGATAAAACTGTCACGAAATCCTTTGTTAAGTTCACATATACAAGTAACCACAGATAGTCCTAAACTTGGCCACTTCCTATGAAAATAAAAAGAGTGTCTCTTGTTTAGAATCCTTTTTGTGGGCCAAGAGGGAACTGTAGGCAATTTAAACAGTTATTCTTTCTTGTAAGAGTGGAGGTGGGCGGGTGGGGGTAGGGTTTAGGCTATGGTCTTATGAAATTGATGGATATGGTTATAAATGGCAACTACAGAATTTGCTTTCTGGTTTGTTGGCTGTCTCCTAATGCAAGAGCTCCCTCTGCAGGCTCCAATAACCTTCAGCTTATGCATGGGAAGCTAAATCCAGCTACGTGAGTGCCTGTTGAAAAATCTTTTTATTTGTGAATGTTACTCTAGCCACTGACAATAAAACTGAAAATATCATGGTAAATGCACTTCTTAGGTACAACTAGTGCTGCATTGTGGCAGAACCGGTCCTATCAAATGGTGAAGTGAGTCTCGATCAGCATCCTCTTAGACACATTCACCTGATGTTGTGGCCTAGCATGGGCACATGGCCTATGGAACAAAAGAACTGATACATTTTTAAGACTCCACCATAGTAGGAAGACACTATCTCTGTGGATTCGCACAGCTCATTAAGATACTTATATTCCCATCTATTAAAAAATATGGTACATATACACCAAGGAAAAACCCTAGACAAACAATTTCATCTTTTCTTGTCCATGATTTTTGCACTGTTGAAAGCTATAAGCTATTTAGCTCCTCACAGGCCGTGGACAAAACAGGACCTAGGACAAAGAGCTTGAGAAATCCAGGTTCAAAGCCTGGCTCTGGTTCTTCTTTTTCTTTTTAACTTCGTTGAGGCATATTTAATATATCATAGAATTTACCCATTTCAAATGTACAATTCAATGATTTTTAAATAAATTTACCAAGTTGTACACCTAGTCCCATAAATTCGCTTTAGAACATTTTCTTTTCCCCAATAAGATCCTTTCGGCCGATTTACAGTTAATCCTGTCCTGGTTCCTGGCCCCAGGCAACCACTGATTTACTTTTTACTTTCTGTCTCTACAGCTTTGCCTTTTCTGGACTTTTCATATAAATAGACTCAAACGATATGTGGTCTCATATATCTGGCTTCTTTCATTGAAAATAATGTTTTTGGGGTTCATCCACATTGAAACACGTATCTGTAGCTCATTCCTCTCTACTGCTGAATTTACCAAACTTTGTCTATTTACCAGTTGATGGACATTTAGGTTGTTTCTAGTTTGTGGTTATTATGAATAATATTGCTAAGAACATTTGTATGTAAGTCTTTGGGTGGACATATGTTTTCATTTTCCTTGGGTGTGTACCTAGAAGCAAAATTACTAGATCATAGGTAAATTTATGTTGAGCTTTTTAAGAGACTGACTGCCAAACTGTTTTCCAAAGCGGCTACACCAACAACATATGAGGGATCCTATTTCTCCACATCCTGCTAGCCCTGCCTCTTCATATTTGTGCAGCCTTGGGCAAACTTTAGTTTCCTCTTTAGTAAAACAGATGGCGTAGGGAGTCAACATTTACCAAGTGCCTGCTCTATACTAGACCATGTGATAGGAGCATGCACATTCTTTGTCTCACTTCATTGTCTTCCTCATGAAATGTAGGTACTATTTTCTGTGTATCTGATGAATTTACTGAGGTTCAGAGGAGTCAGGTAAATTAGCCGTTATAATATAGGATGGTCGTAAATACCAGATTACATCAAATAACATAAATGAACGTGCCTAGTATACTGTTGGGCAAACAGAAGGTGGCTAATAAAGAGATTTTTATTTCTCTGCTTTTTCACATCATTCACATCTCAACTAGTTCTAACCTCAGGGTCTGACTTACCTTAACCAGGTCCCACTGCATTTTTGGTGATAGTTGCTAGTTATGGAACCATCACACTTTAGAGACTCTGGAAAGCCTTTATAGAATTAGCCTGCAGTCACAGCTGCCCTAGTGGCAGAAGTTTCACGGTGCCCATCCTTAACCCACGCAGTGGTAATCTTTGCTGCATAAAAGAGCAATGAGATCAGGATGGGGTTATATCTTTTTATGGTTGCTTTATATTCTTATTTCTTTTCACAATGGCAGTAATTGTTTTTCCAAATTTCAAAGAAGAAAGTTCTGAAAAAGTATATATTAAGGCTGCCAAGAAGTTAACTGATTTGATTATTTTGAAACAGGACCCTTATCAGTTGGCTTGAAGATTGTATAACCAGCAATAAGAAATGAAAACAAAGGGAGATAATACACCCTTTGTCAAGTTTAGGAAAGTGATCTGGGAGACAAGGGCTCAGTTAATAGTTTAGTCAAATTCAAGGGCTTGGAATTTAAAAATATTTTTAATATGAAAATTTATTTGAAATATTCTTAATAGGAAATTTCGTATGAAATATGCAGCATAAAGTTTTTTTAAAAATCAATAACTTGTCATTCATTGTGTCTTTTCAGGGAGAGCCTGGTGTCAGAGGCCCTCCAGGCCCTTCTGGGCCTCGGGGAATAGGAACCCAGGGGCCAAAGGTGAGTCCTAAGGTCTGTGCTCGTATGAGGGTCACAGGTACCATCAGTGACAACCAAATGAACTTTAATTTCATAGTGTTCATTTTGGTATTGACTTATTTTTTCTTAATTACTAATGAAGTCTTTTCTCATATCATGTGAACTTTCAGTAAATAGAACGTTTACGTTTATAAAGCCATTCTCTTGCCAGTGTCTCCTAAGAAAGTAGGTGCAAAGTGCTCAAAATATTTCTAGGTTCCTTGGAGGCTGTGCCATCGTTAAGAAGCACATCTTTATTTTGGCCAGAGGGACTTCGGGTGGCATTGTAACAGGATGTCAGCTAGTATACTGTTAAGGCCTCAGTGCAAGGGTCTAGATTGTCTCCATGGAAAGCAAGAGAAACTTCCGTTGGCCCCCTTTGCTCTCATTTCTATTTCTCTTCATTTTGCCACCTCCAATTTAGAGATTTTTCATCCTTTTATTCTTTTAATCCAGTGTTCCTCAATGAGGGAGATTTTGTCCTTCTTTCTCCCCCATCAAGGGGACATTTGGCAATGTCTAGAGTCATTTTAGGGTGTCATAGATGGGGATGAAGTGCTATGGGCATCTAGTGAATAGAGGCCAGGGATGTTGCTAAACATCCTACAATGCACAGAGTAGCCTCCCGTAATAAAGAATTATCCTGCTGAAAATGTCAATAGTGCTGAGGTGGAGAATCCCTGTTTTACTTGTTCATTCACTTGATCAACACGTATTTATTTGATTTGTTCAAAAAGTGAGGTAAAGAAGTATCAGGTATGTTCATAGGGAAAACAGGTATCAATGAGCCACTCATCACAAATTCAAATTCAAATAGGTGTGTTCACATCCAAAATGCACAGAAGTGAATTAGAATCCTGTTATCAGAGAAGAAAAGGAAAAGGCTTTATAAATCAACAATTTTACTAAGGATCACAGAATTACTAAGATTCTTTATCTTTTTTTTTCTTGTCCATTAACTCCATTTGAGCAGTGGGCTATTTCTTAACTTTATAGATCACTTTATGTGGATGAAGATAATCCCAAAATGTTAGTAGTTATCGCTGGGTGATGGGAAGATGAGTCTATTTTTTCTTCTTCAGTTTCATCTTTATTTCTGTTTAACTTTTTTTTTTTTCTTTTTGCAATGAGCAGATATTCCTCTTAAAATCAGGAAAAAAAAATAAAGCTTTTTTCTATACTGGAATGAAAAATTCTGACTCATACAGCAATTTATATTAAACCAGTATTTCTTCAAAGCTTGTTCCATCAAATGCTACTTCAGGAACTTCTGGGATAGTTAAACTAATCTCTCTATTGTGAGACTCCTCAGAGGATTTAATATTTTAATACGTGCTAGGGATCTCCAAGGAGAGGCACGTACCATGAGTAGAACATTTTCCAATCTCATTTCACCACAGATGCTTTTCCTAAAGAAATATGGGTTCTACTTATGCTTTAAGGTTGCACTTTTTGCTTCATTTACATATTTTCTTTAAAATTCAACATGACTATATCACCTGAATCTTTAAATGCAACCCTGGTGAATTAGCACATCATACTGAAATGGAGTACCACATTGAAGGCTACATAGAATTGTGTGTGAGTGATTGTCACCCCTTTGGTGTTTTAGGGGTTAGCAGTATGAGAGCTGGAGGAGCCCAAGCAGACAAGACTTATGCCCAGCAGCTCTGCTTTACATCCTTATTTATATTTGGATTATATGTAGGATTTTTGCAAAGGATTCTGGGGCTTAAAGTTTTTGGGAAAACCACCAATTCATATAAAATATGATATTGGCAGTATAGATGAAGGTCCTGATTACACCGAAGTAAGAATGAAGTCAAGAGCAGTAATATGTTGTTTCTCCTTAAATCTTCCTGCACTTGTCTGATTTCTCTCTGTCTTCCAACAGGGTGATATTGGGCAGAAAGGCTTGCCTGGCCCTCCTGGCCCCACTGGCTATGGATTACAAGGAGTTAAAGTAAGTAAATATGATCGTGCTAGTCACCTCTCAGTTCACTGGGGTGATGGAGAAAAGAGGTTGTAGATAATATAAAATATGACCATCACAAAATGGATTTAATGTAAGCTTAGCTGTTAAAATTACATCTAGTATTTAGAGACACCATCTAGGAGTGTGAAAATGATCTAAGTACGTTACTTTCATGAATGCTAAACATTACATAAATTGCTTGGTGAAAATTTAACCATTGCAATGACTTGTGGTGGTGCTGCTGTGGCAGCCTTGGTCTCAGGAAACCCTGGAAACATGATGGACTCACCGCCTTGGGCTGCACGGCAGTGTCCTGTCATTCCTGTGCAGTCACCACGGAGGCCCAGCTGACCCTGCATTGCAGAGAGCTCCAGCTCCCTGAGGGCCCTCAGTGTTTTTTCTCAACCACAAATATCTATTGATTGCATAGATGAAGATGGGATTGTGGCTCTCGGGTCCCAAAGTAGTCTTGATCTTTTGTGGCACAGGTCAGGCGGTTATATGATGCCACCATCTTGTCCTACTATGAGCTTCCAGCACTGACCATTCCCCTAGATATGGACTCTAGGTATGCCAAAAATTTCCCAGTTAAGTCAGGAGGGAGAAGGGATGAGGCTGGATCTTGAGTGATTCCTTGATATGTCAACTAACCCTTGTGAGGCTAGCCCTTATAGAGGGCAGGAGGAATGTAAAGAGAGGAGGATGGGCCATTCAGGTTAAAAAGCCAAGTATGGGGACAGGCAGAAATGGCTTTCTTCCACTCTTCATTTGTACTCAGGAGTCATGCCAGTCTCTCCACCTTTTTCAAGTCAGCTCAAGTCAGTTCAGAGCTTTCTCAGAAGATCAGGAGGTCCTCATAAAAATAAGAGTCCTGGTAGCTCTCCATGACTTTAGGATTCTGAGGTAGATTTGTAGCTTGGGACTATAACTCCTGCTATGTGTAAACTCTTTATTCATTAAAAGAATGAGCTTCCATACCACTGGTTTCCATTCTCTGCTTAGGCCTGAAGGATCTAATCCTGGCCGAGAGAACCCTCCCTGTGGGTGGTGGCAAAGGACCGGTTGACTGATATTTCAGTGTGAAAAAATAGCCTCAGTGACATGCTGGGGAAAGCAGGTAAACACTATCCAGCAGAAATCCCAATGTCTCCGAAGCTGACAAATAGTGATGACTGCAGTGTTTCATGGTCACAGAGCTGACAAATCAACCTCCAAGACATTCGGGGCCTGGAAATCAAGGAAACTCAGTAGAAATGGCCTCTCTCCTCTATCTATATTTTGACCTCAATGGTGTGATGGGAAGAGAATGAGCTTTAGAGCCACTTAGATCTTTGCCTGAATCTTGCTAGCTGTATAAGCTTGGACAAATCATTTATCTTTGTTGAATCTCAGCTTATTCATCTTTAGAATGGAAATATTAAAGCATATTGTACAAGGTGTTGTGAAGATGAAATTGTACAAAGTGCCTAGAACACAGTGGTGGGTACTCAACCAGAGTTTGGGCTGTGGAGTCAATGGATTTGAATCATGGCTTCCTGAGTACTACCTCTCTGTCTCATTTTCCACATCTGATTAATGGGGATAATAATAGTACTATTTCCTAAAGTTGTCAGGAGGAATAAATGTAATTAAATGAGACAGTGTGTATAGTGCATTTAACATAAGGCTCAGTACATGATTACATATGTAGTAAAAGTTTGTAGTTACTCACATTATTCCTTTCTGCTTCCCTTTCCTTTCTGCTAGTCTTTCTTTTATTTTCCAGTATGAAGGCCCGGGATTCTGACATTCATGTAGTTTAATGCTCTAAAACACAAAATATTGGTGCATTAATTAGTATAGGCCTCGCTTCGTTACCCAAAAGACCCCCAAACATGTAATGGCTCAAATGCAATAGAGGTTTCTGTTCACATTGTAGGCTGTTACCAGTTAGTGGGCAATTTTATTTCACATAGAATTTTAGAGAACCTGATCTCTGTTTCATGATTCCTCTATCTGGTGGGCCTCTTTACCATTTACACCCAGCAAGAAGAAAGAAAGAGTGTGGAGCAGGCACACCTGCTTCTTAAAAGTCTTGGCCAAGGGGTGACAGACATCATCTCTGCCATATTTTATTGGCAAGAACTAGTCTTATGGAAAGATAGTCTAGCCATGTGCCTAGGAGGAAGGGAACTGGTGATTTGGTGAAGAGTTGGCATTTATTGCCACACATAATTTAACCTGTTTCTAGGAAAGGTGAAAAATTTTAATTTATTCGTTGTTCTGAAGTATGCTGGTAGTTCTGGAAGAGAACAGAAAACAAGAGTGGTCTCCATGGCAACTTCCAGAATGCCTCATCACTCTCTTGTGGGGCACAGTCACCTGGGCTTACAAGGACTGGGTTCAGCCCTATCATTTCTTTTATCCTATCTTGAAAATAAAATTTTAGAGCCTTGATATATTCATCCTTATTTCAAGCAGCATCAGGAGCACCAGTGGATGATTTAGAAATTGTTTTGAGCAGACAATCTGAGTACTAGATAAAGAGCTGGACAAGGCTTAGGGTTTAGTGGGACCAGGAAAGGAACAAGAAATGTTTATTTCTGTCTATGACAAAGTCAGGGCCAGAGGACGAGGGACCCCTGAAACCCAGTAGGAGAGCTGCTGTTCGAAGGCTGGGAGAGATGGGCATGGCATCAGGGGAGGGAGGCAGAGCTGGCATGAAGAGCTCAATGTCCTGAGCACCCAGCAATGTGGATCATGTGGAGAATAAGGAAAGGTTGGACTCCCTGGGGTTACCTGGCATGCCCACAGCATTTGAGACCAGCAGGGCTTTGGTGGGGGTGGGTCAGGACAGCTTGCAGGGCCTAGGATAAGGACAGCCGGAAAGAAAATGGCTTTTCCAACTAAAATGCTCTAATTAGAACTTCAGGGTAGAACCCTGAAGATTCTTGGTTCAGTGTTTAAGGTTCAGGTCATTTCTTAGGTAGATATTTTGTTTTAGCAGTGTCGAAGTAACTTTGTCCTATAAACTCCTTTACAGCATGGAAAATTGTCCCCCTGAAAGGCCAAATAGAAGTGACTTATTCACTGAAATGAAACTGAACTAAGGGTATAAAGAGCTCCAATTATAAAAAGTCAGGGGTAAGCTTGATATACACTAAGTTGTAAATATCTGCAGAAAGATTATGAGGCATTGATATTAGGAAGTTTTTCTAGTTTCCCAAACTCATAACCATCTGTATGATGTTATTAATATGACAAGGGGAACGACACGCACACATATTTTAATATGATGACTTTCTGGTATTTCGATTTAAAGTTTTCTTTCCCCCTCCTGACTGCAAACAAGCTAACAGCATCAAAAACAGAAAACAAAACCAACCATGGTAACAGTATGATCACTTCATTTATCATGAACACACCTTAGAAATTAAATTGAAACAGTAGGGAATGTAGTTAACAGCATAATATAGATTGTGTATGTGCTTATGCCAGAAACCATCTTTCAATTAACTTCTAATACTTTTCTTGTATTGTAATTTTCAAATTCCCACAATGATTCTTCTACACAGAAAAGAGTTGCCAGAACCATATGGGAGGTTTACACTTTAAAATAGTTCGGAGTTTTGAGATTACACCTGCCAAAATGCCTGTAGCAGGGGAGGGCTGTGGCTAAAACTTAATCCTGGTAATCAAAATCCACAAACCTAGTTTTAGACATTGAAGGTATTCCCATACCTTTATACCCTTTATTATCTGTAAAACCAAATTAACAACAATGATATGGGTTACACACCAAAGCCAAAAGCACTGAGTCCACAGTATTCTTTATACAGGTTGTATAGGTTAGGGACAGTTTGCATTAATTAACTGGGGCTGGCCCTGAGGCCGTTCGTATTTCACACTTACTGGTTCACACTTTCATTTTCCTCCTGGGCCAACTGGCTCTCATTCTTTCTAGCCAGTTAGGAAAAGAGATGGCTTTTTGTTTGTTTTTTAATTTCTGAAGCTGAATCTGAGGCTATGGTAGGATATTTTTCTCTCTCAAGCTCACTAAATTTTCCTTTTTAAATCGCCAATTCCCCAAATCAAAAACGGATTGGAAACTTTAGCCTCTCAATTGGGTGGTTCTTGACTCATCATTACCAGCTTATATTTATTGTCTTTTTACCATGAACAAAGCTCTATACAATGGCTAGTGACCGTCGCAGAAGTTGGCTTGACTTCTAGCATGCTCCTTTCACTGCCAGGAACCTAAAAGGAAAAACTAATGCCTAAATCATTTTTTCCAAAGTAAATATTAGATCCTGCCCCAAGGTTTACTATGGCTTCTCCACTTTCAAAAGAAAAGTCAAAAGGACTAAAGACTTGGTAACAAAGACAATGTCCAACACCATGTACTGATGCTGAATATTAAAAGAATAATAAAAAGATTAAAATTTAAATATCACCAAGTTAGAAAATTATATGAAACATTTCATTTAAGCAGTTATATACTAAAAGTACTCAGTATGCTATAATAGTACAAATTTATAATTATGGTAAGCATGCTGACATTTTAAATTGTTCTGACTTTTTCTCTCCCTACTTCCCTCATGTCTTCTGTCCTTCCTCCCTTCCTGCCTACTACCCACCCAGTTGTATCTATGTAATATATAAAGACATAAATACTATATATTTCTTTTTATTCTTTTGTAACAGATATTGTCTATATAAAACCAAGTTGAGTGAAGGACATAGATAAATTCCTCTTAGATGCTGCCACTGTCTTTATGGTATTTCCCATGAATTTCACTGTTGAAAATTTATAAAAGGTACTTTATCTTTTTCCCATCCATCAATGCTTGGTTAGAAGTAAGTTACTAGTATATATTTTCCCCCTTCTTTCAGCAAGGGAAGAAGTATCTTTACTGTTCAGAGCTTTGAGCTTGAGGAGAGAAGCAGGGCCATAATACATTTTCTAAATTCCACGCATTATCTTATTTAAGGCTCACCAGCTTATGGGGTAGGCTCCAGGAAATTAGGGTATAGAGATGTTAAGTAAGTACCCAGGATCACTCATAGCCAGTTCTCCACACAGCCTCCATGAAGGAATCATGTGTTGGGTAGAAATCAAGTCAGAGTAAATGTCAGATAATCAATTTGAGACTTTCAAAAGGAAATGACACTCAAAATTTTTATTTGCATGTTGAAATTAAAAGTTAGCCCTTTGAGAACTGAGATACATGCAGTGAGGTCTTTTTTCCTGATAATATAAATTCGTTAAAAGAAAAAAGTATGAAAGAGTACTTCTTTTTCCCGAGTGCAGTTCTGTCAGAAGGGAGGGGTTAGACTTGGTGATCTTTTGAAATCAATTGGCAAGCATATGACAAGGAATTGTAGCTGGATCTGGGCTGGCAGGTGTAGCTGCCCTGGGTGAGGCTGTGATAAACACTATTCCCATCACACATTCAAAGGCTTATTGAGTCCTTTCCGGTTTGGCTGGTTGAAGGACATATTCTTTTGTATTGCAAACTTCTCTGACAAGCCAATGAGTAGCTAACTGGTCTGTAATCTAAACTGTTTTTATTGCTTTTACAAATATCTTAAGAACTTTACAATTATTGGCTTTATATTATCAGTATCTATGCTTATCCAGTTGCAGATATGACTTCTCGGTTTAAATATGAGAAGTGAAGGGAAGTGAGGTAAGTTGCCTCTTCCAGGTCACTCCGAGAATCCCTAACAAAGCAAAATTTTTTGGGTATGTATGGCTCAAACTGACAGACCCTGATAAAGATAGCCCCAGAATAATCTTTCTTTCATCCTATGAAAAATTCTTCGAGCATCAATTCTTCAGAAATGCTTCTCACATTATCAGGGTGGGAATCATGGGCCCAACTGGTGTGCACTCTGCTCTAGGAAAAGTCAAACTGAATAAAAAGAGCATGTATTGAAATGGAGAGAAACAGGCAGAAAAATGATCTGCTTCTAAGACAGAGAGGGAATTGAGGGTGGGGGAGTGGAAGAAAAAGAAATAAGAATAGGAAATTGGTTATGATGACTTTTTTAGGTACTATGGTTAGTAGTACTTTGGGCCTTAAAGTCTTCTATTAATTCTGAAATTAATGTATTTACTGTCTTTGGTTAAATTTGATTGGTGGTCTACTTTATCCTTTTACTTCTAGCTTTTTGTATCCTTTTATTTTACACGTTTCCCTTAGACAACATGCATTTCGATTTTTAAAACTCTAGTCTAACAGTGTTTGTCTTTGCCGGGGCATTTAGTTTATTTACATTTACTTTAGTGAACTTTTAAAATTTATCTACCATCCAGTTTGGGGCATTTTGTCTCACTCGTTCTGCTTCTTTTTAAATCTCTGCCTATACTTTTTAAGACTAGTTAATTTTTAACTTGCATTTTCCCCTTTACTAGTTTGGCATTTATACATTATTCTCCTTCTTTTTCCAATATTTACTGTTAAGAATATTCACATTTACTTTATGAAATATGCATATCAATTTTCTGGTTGCTGCAATAACTCAGAACACCCTAATACTATTATTGTTATTTTATATTTTAACTAAATTTTAATGCCTTGATACATTTTTTTAATACGTGCGCTATTTAGATTTAGTCACATATTACTACACTCTTCCTCTTTAATCCATCTTGCATCTAAGACTCGAACTACTCTTCTGCCTGTCTTGGATTCTGCAGAATTTTTTTTTTTTGTGATGATCTACTAGAGTAACCTGTTTTTGTTTGCCTGAAACTGTATTTATTTCTCCTGAATATTTTCTTAAAGGATATTTTTCTGAGCATAGAATTCTAGATACACAGTTTGTCCTCTTGGTGCGTGGAAGATTTTTCTGTCATTTGGCCTCCATTATTGCTCTTGAGAAGTAACCTGCCAGTCTAGCTATTCCTTTTTGTTATTTGCTCTGTGGCTTCTAAGGCTTTCTCTTTTTATTTGGTGTTATGCAGTTTCACTATGATGTATTTAGGTGCAGATTTCATTTTATTTATCCTGTTTAAGATATGTTAGAATTACTGATTCTATGGACTAGTATTTTTTTTAAAATAAATGCTGGGAAATTCTCCGCTTTATCTTTTCAATAAGTAATCTGAAACAATCTGATCCAGTCTTCCCAAGCATCATACCGTCTGTCTTTCTGGAACTGCAATTTGTTACACCTTTTTACTCTTTTCTCCTACATATATATCCTTTCGTATTTTCAATCTTGTCTAAGTTACATTATGGCAGATATTTTTCTTGTCTGTTAGTCTTTCTCACTCAATACAATCTCCTTAGAGAGACCACCCCTAACCACATTATTCCATCTTTACTCAGATCTCAATCATTTTATAATATTGTCCTATTTTATTGTTTTTGTAGAACTATCACCATATGAAAATATTTCTTTGTTTACTTGTTTATTACCTGTCTTCCTGTCAAAAGAGAATCCCTGCTCTCGAAGATTAGGGACTTTGTTTCTTTTCTCCATCTCTAATTTCCTAGCATCTAGCAGAGTGTTTCACATGTGATAGGTACTTAATAAATGTTGGTTTAATGAAAGAACAGAGTACTGAGTAATTGAATGAATATATGGAGGTTATATGGTAGATTATGGTAAAATTCTATCTGTAACCATATTGTCGACCCACAAAATTTTTTGTTCCTATATACTTTAATTCAATAAATAATTATTGAATTCCGTCATTAATGGATATGATAAAAATGATAATTCCCCACACACACAATTCTAGTGTTTTAGGATTAGTGGAAGAACCTTACTCTCACAGGCTGGTCTACTTGGTTTACCTAACAGGTAGAAGCTTATCTGGAAGTGCTGGATTTGGCTTTCTTGAAAATATATTTTTGTGATCAAATGATCTATTACCACAATGAAAGCTATACAAGTAAGCGCATTAATTTGATATAAATAAACCAAAGGGTATTATATCTGATAGTTCTTTTATATGCTCAGTGGATTTTGCTCAGTGATAATCAGAGTGTATATACAATAAATTCTTGATTGATCTGATATAGAACTTACTTTTAAAGACTCATATTAATAGGTAAAAGAACTAAGGGGAAGGAAACATAATCCATCATTACCTGTCACAAGACCAGCCAATCACTATGAAATATTGTTACAAGTTCCATGTCCTTTTCAGTTACTAAATTAGAAATATATGAGAGACCCAGCGCTATCCAGTTGTTAGACAGTCTCAACTTTGTACTTTAACTGGGAAGTTTAAATCTTGGAAATGGACAGATTTTCCTGTGAGTTCATATTTGTAGAGATGACATTTAAAGAGTAGTACTAACACACTCATTATCAATTCCTATTCATTGATGTAAAGACAGTGAGCTTTGATAAGATTTTTTTTGGGGGGGGATGTATACAATTATACCATTAAATATGGTCTCTTAAATTTAAAAAAATAGATTTTTTATCTAATAGAATACTAGTCTTCTAAAAGTCCTCCACTGCCTTCTGTGGGCTTTAAAATAAAATGTGATGAGTCAGTAGTTCTCATTGTGATTATTAAGCCAGTTTTACAAAGAAATAAATCTTTCACAGACCTCAATCTGCCTTCCTCCTTTAATTACCTTACTGTGGTAATTTAATAAACTAAACATTTGCTGTGTTTTCTCGCTACACATATACTTAAAAAACAGTGCACATAGACTCTTTGCCAGGACTGAGATGAGTAATGCTAATATGCCTTTCAAAATAGAATGTTTTTGATTTGCCTATAAGGGAAATAAGTTTATATACAAGTTTTTAAATCAGATCTTCTTTCTGCTCAAAGTTAAAGATACTAACGCCAATATTCAGTCCTGGCTAGTTGTACAAAATTTTATTTTGACAATTCATTCATTAAGTATTTATTGAGCATATGTAAATATGTCAGTCTCTGTTCTAGGTGCTTGGGATGTATCTGAGTAAAAGAGACAAAGATTCCTGTCTTTTATGGAAATTGTATTTTATTGGCAATAAATATAATAAATGAGTTATTCTGTATGTTTGAAGATGAAAACTGCTATGGAAAAAAAAAAAAAAGGAGAGCAGGGTAATGAGGAGGGAGGGTTATGATGAAGTTTTAAGTGGAATGGCCTCATGAGATGCTAACATTTGAGCAGAGACCTTAAGGAAGTAAAGGAGAGAACCTTGTGGGTTTCTGAGGGAACAAGCCGGTAGAGAAAGGAGCTCATGCCAAGGCCATGTAATGGCAGGAGGGTGCATTTGAAGAAGAGCAAAGAGACCTGTGTGGCTGGAGAGGAGGTCAGGGAGGTAACACCAGCGAGGTCAGAGAAGAGCCAGCTCACATATAGTCATATAGGCCCTCGTAAGGACTTTAGCTTTTACAAAGTGTGAAGTTGGGAGCTGTTTTCTTGTTTTTGACCAACAGCTTGATATGGTCTGACTTACTTTTTAAAAGAATAACTGTGACTGTTGGACTGAGAATGGACTGTAGCAGGGCCAGGATTGAACCAAGGAGGCGATTCAGGAATCCAGGAAATCACAAATATCATTTGAAAATCTAAGTTTTAGAATCTAGTTTACATAAATTTAACTCCCTAGAAAGGATTTATATCAAATGGCCTGTGCCTGAAAGCAGAAACGTGTAATAGAGAACATTCTGACAAAATTGATGCCAGATATATATATCTGATTACGAATTTACCAGCTGAATTTTAAGCTCTTGAATCATACCGGACTGTACTTTCTATCTGGACTGTGGCACGAAAATAAAAAAAACACCTAACCCCAGATACAGGTGTCATTAGGCATTCAGAGAGAACAAAGGTAGGATTTTCCTCTCTCCTTTTGCCTTTCTCTCTTTTCCCTTTTTCTCTCCCCTCAGTCAATGATAATTATATGTTGAGACGTTATAGATGAAATTATGTGATTTAGGACATATATATGACAGAAGTACCACTTTTTGTTACCTGATTTCCCTGCCAAACTCTAGAAAAAGAGGTGTCTACCTTCTATTGGCCATTAGAAAACTTTCTGGAATGTACGTCTTAATAAACTAAATCCTCATCCATAGTATAGATGTAGATGTGAATATATTTCCCCAAATCTATTTTATAACTTCAAAAACCTTTATATATTTTTATATCAAGAAAATACATCTAAAGAGTTTTCAACATGTACGCAAAGGGATCAGCTTCAAAAATTAGCGAGACTCCATATGATCTGGGCACCCAATTTCAAGTCTTTTTCAACCCCTCAGCTCTCAAAGATCTAGTCATGATGAAAGTCTTTCTGTTTCCTGTGAAAGCCATGTTCCCTGACCCTGGTGCTTTAGCATATGCTGTTCTTGGAGAAATCCCTTTCACCCCCTACTTCAACAGGCTCACTTTTACTCATATGTCAGGGCTCACGTTAGGTAGCACTTCCTCCAGAAGCCATCCCTGTCTCCCTAAATCTGTGCTCCTTTTGTGTTTATGGCACACTGCATAATAACCCTCATCATAGAACTTATCACATTATATTGTAAGTGCTTGTTCTCTTATATGAACACCAGACTCTGTGAGGTATATGAGATTAGCAGATGTCTTGTTTATTTTTTTGTGTGTGTGTTTTGTTTTTCGTATCCTGTATACCTAACACATGCCCGACTCACTTTAGGTATCCAATAAAAATGAATGATTACTGTCTGTAGCCTCTCTCAATATTAATATCTTGCTTTATATCCAGAGCAATATTAGTCAGCAACTACAATGTGCTAGGCACTGTGCTAAGTGCTGAGAATAGAAATGACCGTGATGGCTAATGTACCTATACATGGAGATTAGATTCTATAGAATGGCAGTCTTTATTCTCTTATATTCATTCAGTTAAAAAAATTAAGAATAAAAACATACGGTAGAGAAGAAAATAAGGACCTATGAATTGGGTCTATTGGTTCTTTATCTTATAAAGGTTAAGATGGCTTTGCTTAATATTTTCACTTGATATTTACTTCACTAACAGTAAAAACTACAAGTCTACATAGTCTGATTCTCTAAACATCTTTATAAGGAAATTTTCTTTCAATCTGAGACATCTGCTACATACCTCTCTCGTATGCCATCTGATTAGCGCAACATGTTTGTTTTGAAAGTATTGGATAAAGAATGGTATATGTCATGGGACTGGGAACCAGTAAGACTTAATCCATATATCACACACCAAAATGAGCCCACTTTTTCTGAGCCTAGAATACACGTGTTTACAATGTACCACTTCTCATTGCAAAAGACATTAATGTCATTGCAACCAGCCTTGACAAGAAGAAGTAAAATGTCCTCAAGTTTAACCCTGGTTACTTTGCTTATAAAATAATGAACTAGAACTAAATCCTAATAATGTCAGCCAATGTAGAAAACAGTTTCCCAGAGTAACCAGTTATATTGATGGTAGATTCTAAAGTATGAGTTAAAAGAACGAAAGACTCAGGGTAATACTTCTCCCATTGGGAGAATCCCTTCTCTACCTGCTTTTGTTTATTTTGTCAAGAACAGTTCCTTATTGGCCATGTTCTTTGTCCATCTTCATTCTGCATTCCTAGCCCCTGACATTCCATGCTTCGTGTTAAAACAAAACAAAACAAAACAAAACAAAATTGGAGTAGAAGCTCAGGCAGTGCATAGGTAAAATTTGGGGCGTTCTTCATAGGGATTGGGGATATGAACCCATGCCTGGCATATTCGAGGAACATCAATGGTAGAATGACTGGAATGTAGTGAGTCATGAGGTGAGAGAAGAAGCTATCAGAGGGCTTTGCACAGAGAGATAACCTGTTGTAAATCATGTTTAAAAGTATAGTTCTGGCAGCATGAGGCAAATAGACTGTGAGGGTAAAGAGACAAAACCTTGAGATAGGAAGATATCGCCAAAGTGCAGGTGTGAGATGGTGGTGGTTTAGCCCAGGGAGGTGATGGTGGAAATGGTAAGAGATGGCTGGATTCTGGAGTAGATGTGGGGTATAAGATAAAAAAAGTTAAGGATGACTATGATTTTTGGTCTGAACAACTAGAAGGATAGAGTTGCCATTTTCTGAAATAGAAGAGACTATAAGAACATGGAGATGGGTAGGTGTGCAAGAAATCAGTTCACATAATCTGAAATTTAGATTTGGACATGTAAAGCTAAACCTCCAGTGGAATTATTAAGTAGGTATTTTGGGATAGAAATCTAGACATCAATCTAGAGATCAATACAGGAGATATAAATTTGATTTAATGATATATAGATAGTATTTAAAGTTTTGAGAGTGGATGAGAACAAATGGGAAGTGAATGTAAATAGAGAAGATAAAAGATCCAAGGACTGGGCCCTGGGCCCTCCTGCATTTGGAGGTTTTTATAATGAAGAAGACATAGCAAAGGAGACTAAGAAGTAGGAGCCAGTGGTGTAGAGAACCAAGAGGAAGTGGTTCCTAGAAGCCAAATGAAGAAGTGTTTCAAGAATGAGGGCATAGTCCACCATTTTCATTGCTGCTGATTGGATGAGAACTGAACATAGATCATTGGCTCTGACAACATGGAAGTCATTGCTGACCTTGAGAAGAGCTGTGTGTACACATAGACACACACACACACACACACACACACAGAAAGAGAGAGGGAGAGAGAATAAAACAGATGGAAAAGTCTTAACAACTGATGAATCTGGGTGAAAAGAATATGGGAAATATTTGTATCAGTATTGTAATTTTCTGTGTTTGAAATTATTTTAAAATAAAAAGTTTTTAAAAAGATAATGGTAAGAAAAGAAGTGAAGACAGAGTATACATGCAACACTTTTGAAAAGGGGAACACAGAAACTGAGTATAGATTGATATGTGAGATTAAGAAGGTTCTTATTTATGATGGAAGATATTATGGTATCCTGTATGCTAATGGAAAAGATCTAGTGAACAAGGAAATACTCATGATGCCAAAGAAAATAGAATTGCTAGAGGCACGTCCTTGATCTTTTGAATTAGAATGGGCTTCTACTAATTCCTCTCCTTTCTAACACAAGAATCTATTCTACAGCATTCTAAAGGGTATCTGACCATCTCGACCTTGCTTAGACAGTCCAGGCAATGGGAACTTTTTTACTTTTTTGGTATGTCTTCTAATGACCTTGCAACAAATTCAAGAAGCTTTGTAACTTTTAAAAATGAAAATAATACATACTTGTATCAAATCCAATTACTTTACAATCAGGCAAAGTTGTGAGAATTTCCCTCTTTCCCCTCAGTCCTTCCCTGTAGAGGTTGCCACTTTTTGCAGCTTGGTGTGTAGCTTCCATAATTTTGACTAGATGTGTAAACATACACCTATATAGTACAACAGCCTTTAAAATCATTCTATACATAATTTCCCCAACTTCTCCACCTCCCATCCAGTTAAAAGAGCATTGAACGGCCCTCCAAATCAATATAAAGATTTACTTTATTTTTAACAGCTAAATAGTAATCCATTACATGGAAGTAAAATAATTTATATATTTCCCTTTCTTAAATGATGCTACGGAGAACATTTTTGTATTTTCCCATACTTGTCCTAGTATTTCCATTTCATTGAGTTTTGAAAGGCTTGTTCTACAGCTATAATTGGTAGAGTTTCCTTCTTTATGTTGAACCGAAATCTGCCTACCTGTGAATTTTTCTGCTGCTGTTAATCCTTTGATGTGGTTTTCTTCTTCTATTTGATCATGATTCTAGGCTTATAAAAATTTGTGAGTGCAATTTTATTGTATAGATATTTGTCTCTTTTACTGTTAAACTTTAACTCAAGTGTTCTCTTGCTTGAAACAAGTATCGTGAATTAAAAACCTGAGTTAACATTGTTAATAACTGAATTTTCTTGAAAAGTATGTTTTTATAGGAGACTGTGACTTTGTAGATCTTCTCACATTATTTCAATCTGTTTCCCGGCCACAGAAATGCCAGTCATATCACTGTGTTCTGTGGTATATCATGACCAACAACTCTTAAATTGTCATTAAACAGTCTAGAAGAGTTTGCAGGGAACATCAAGACAAAATTTCCATATATGAGTAAACTCCGCCCCTCTGCAAGTGGCATTTGAATTGTCAGAAATAGTATCTATCGTATTAATCTAGAAGCAATGAGAAAGGAAAACGGCATATAAATGAATGAGGTTGAGGACTGCCTATTGTACTTTTATTTTTTTATTTTTAAAAAAAATTAATGTAATTTTCTTTATTAAAAATATACTTGATTATATTTATCATTTTCTTTTTTAAACAAATTTATTATTTTCAGATATTGTTTTTATTTTTTATTGTGGTAAGAACACTTACCATATGAGATCTACCCACTTAAAGTTTTGAATGTATAATGCAGTATTGTTAACTATTGGTAGTATATTGTATAGAAGATCTCTAGAACTTATTCACCTTGTGTAATTAAGACTTTATACCCATTGAACAATATCTCCTCACCTCCCCCTCCCAGCCCCTGGCAACTACCATTCTACTCTCTGCTCCTATGAGTTTGACTATTTTAGTTATCTCACGTAAGTACAATCATGCAGTATTCGTCCTTCTGTGACTAGCTTATTTCACGTAGCACTCCTATGATCATTGCAGCACTATTTACAATAGCCAAAATGTAGAAATAGCCTAAATACCCATCAAGGGATGAATGGGTTAAGAAAACATGGTATTTTCACACAATAGAATATAATTCAGCCCCGCCAAAGAAGGAAATGCTGCCATATGCAACAAAATGGATCAGCCTGGAGAACATTATGCTAAGTGAAATAAGCCTGTTATACTTTTACTTAAAGAATTCATAGGACTTTATAAATATTGCTTCTTGAATCCCCGTAGCATATTCAAAAAGAGACACATAGAGAAGCTAATATTGTGAATTCTGGTGAAAGACGTTCTCTGAGAGGGCAATTAGCTATTAGTAGTTTTTGTGCTTTTAATTCTTGGTGGAGAATGACTAGTTTATAGAATGCTACTATCTTTCAGTAGCTCTAATCCTTTTTGACAAGTGATAAAACTGGGAGAACAATACAGAGGCATATACCCTATAATCCACATCTTAAATATAAGAATTTAAAAGCAATATACTTCCAATAAATAAATTAAAAAATAATAAGAAATAAAAGCAGTATACTTCCATTATGGTTTTTTGATGTCTGTGCCAGCAGTATCCCCAGAATTTCTACACGGGAGGGGCAGCATTCTAAGTATCTGGATGGCTGGGGGCCTGATCAAGAAGCATGTTGGCAGAGCAGGCACTCTGCTTGCAGTGAGTTGGAAGTCATCAGTGTGGCTGAAGGATATCATAGGATGAAGGGTGGGGGTGATCACCCCTTGGTCTGATCTTTGGTGCACCTCACCAAATCTACTGACAGGAAATAACTTAGGCCTAAGAGAAGACCTGGCTAGATGTCACTTTGGTATATTCTTTTTGATATAATTAAACATGTAATATATAGTATAAACAATGTCCCCATTTTCCCAGAACCATATGGTAATGATACAAAGTAAACATCATTTTTTTTAGCAGCCATCACACATAAAAGTGTGACAGTTAAACACATTCATTGTGACAGCTGGAAATGCTACTTTCCGCTTATTTATAAAGCTGCCTGCTGTACTTTTCTGTTTATCTTAATAGAAAAGATTCCTGCCATGCATTTCCTCATGGTGTTTCTGAAGTCTACATACACTGAGCCTAGTTAATTCTTATTAGATTCTTCCCTTTGGCTATGTGTCCAAGGATGCATGGCTTATACATTTTGCTATATTTGGAATTTCTAGGTTTTTTTTTTTTCCCCTACATAAAATAACATTTACAGGTTCCAGGCACTAGGACCTGCATATCTTTGGGGGTCAATATTCAGCCTACCCCAGCATTAAATCAGCACAAAGGAGGCTCTGCCTTTCACTGCTTCTGGGTCCATTCTTGTCTGTTAATGAACTGACATATGGAAAAGAAAAGAATAATTGCAAAAGCATACAATATTTTATGGAATCCTTTCATTCATCACACTTACACACAGGGACTGAGTATGTGTTAGGTAGGAGTCCTTGAAGCAGGAGGCTGTTTCCTGATGCTGTGGTAGCGGCCATGGCCACACAGGTCAGCAACTTCCGTGCCCTTGCAGCACGGCCGAAGTGGCTTGTGCAGTCTGAAGAATGCTCTCTAAACTAGTCACGGCAGTTTTCTAACTTGTGGTTAACCCCTTAACTGCTTTGTTCAACTGTCCCTGAGGCCAGCACCACGGTGGCTATTAATAAAGTGGACCTGGATTCAGCTCCAGACTCCAGGCCAGAGGACCTGCCTAAAAACACCTCCTTTAGTTAAAATCTCAGCTGGCACTTTTCCGTACCTCTCTATTTTGTTACCTCTTTTCTACATTGATCCCCAAAAGCTTATCAAAAAATTTTCTCATATTAACCAGAGAAGCACCTAGGTACCCGTGGGGCTTTGTGAGGCTAAATAAGACAGCGTTTAGAGTGCAAGGTTCCTAGACAGCTTCTACCAAAAAGAGAGCCAGCATCCATATCCACTCTCTCTAGCTCCGTATGACATGTAGGGTCCTGAATCGGGTTCCTCGGAAGGTAGAAAGATAAACAAGATGAAGTGTTTCTACTTTGGGAGTTTACAAGTAGGACAGAAAGGATGTGAGCATCCCGACCTGTTATGAGACACACGCTATAAGGAGGTGTGGGTTGATATGGCAGTATTGCTTTTGGCTAGCGAGAGGGCTGAGCGGGGAAGACTCCTTGGATGTGTTTCGTGGCTTAGACTTGCCCGCAAATGCAACAAGGGTATTCAGCAAGCATAGACAAGGTCAGAACACACACACACACAGAATCCCAAGCCTGAAAGAGTGAGAGGTAAACAAAAGAGGGAAGCCAAGAAGAGAAACAGATGTGGCTGAGTAGAATTTGTGTATTTGATAGATTTGGTTCTGAAATGCCGAGCAAGTAAAAAGGTCTAGAAAGCAGATATAAATTAAGCCTGGAGCTTAGAGACTGGTATAAAACTGGGGATTAGAAGATTAGAGGTTACCCCTATAGGGTCACCACTATAGATGTGAACAAGATTGTTAAGGGTAATAAAAAGTGAAGGTAAGAGACAAAGGCAGACGGCTACCTCGAGGGCGCAGATAGTACCAAGAGGGACACAGGAGTTCTAAAAAACCAAACTGACAAGCCACTAGAAACTCGGGAGAAAAACCAGGAGACTGCACTGTGCAGACGGCCAGCAAAGAGAGCATTCTAGTGACCCTTGTTCCCAGCAGCGGCAACTGCCATAAAGCCAACCTCGTCGTTTTGTATTCATCATTTGCAGTGCAAGTACATTCTAATTCCATGCAAGATATTCATGAAATCTGGCAGATTTTACAGAAGGCTATTCAGGCAAAGGGCAGGACAAGTCAATTTATGCAATCGAATCCAGATAGTAAAGCCTCTTGAAGCCATGATACTCTTTGCGCTATGACCTATAAATGTATTTAATTCTAGCATTTATACTAAGAACCATTTTATTATCAGAAAATGAGACTAAATTCTGTGAATTGGATTGAAAATCATAACAGTGAGCACATGTCCACGAAGCAATCAAATAGTCTAGTTAAATGGCTTGACTGTTGCTGAGACTATTTGAAAATATTCATGTGCTACTTATTCAATCAGTTTATCATCTGCTAGTAGATATAAACAGAAAAATAAAAGCAGGGATTAAAAGTTTAAGAAAAATGACTGAGGGGAAATATGCCCAAATTGAGCACATTTGCCTATGACTGTTGTTAGCCGAGCTAGGCCAGTTTGGACATTAACGATCTGTCAGATTCCTTGCGATTCTATCAGTAGCCTCTGAAGATTAAAAGTTGGTAGGACTTACCTGCCTCTTACTAGACAACGTGCTAGTAGGTGGCATGTTAATTAAAGTAAGTTTCAGACAGAATTCTACCCTATGTCTGGCTACTTATTAACAAGTACACACAAAAACAAGGACTGAAAGCTTGGTCCAACTTCCAATTTTCCATTCTTTTTAAGCTCTTTGCATAAAAGAATCACTCTGAGGCAAATACAACAATATTCTCATGATGGGACCAGTTAACCTTTAAGCCAGGACAGGTGAAGGGATTTTTCATTAGGGGAAAAGAATAGGAGATACCTATCCTGAGTGAGTTCTAGAATTAGGGTGCTCTACCAGAAGTGTTTGGCTGGTGAGCTCACCTGGCTCCTATACCCACACAAGGGATGAGGTACCTGTGCAACATTTCTAGCTACCACATGTCTTTAACATTCCTTATTTCCCCAGGGATAAATTGTTTCTATCATCCCTCTGGAGCAAACTCAGTAATATTTGAAGCACACGTCTTTAATGGACCACCGATAATGGTATTTCAAATATTAACTCAGCACCCGTAGAGTATAAATTAAATTAATTTGCACATACATATATTTGCGATATATTTATTTTGTGATATATTTATTAAGGTAAACTACAGGTTGCTTTATTAAATAATAGTCCCTATTAGACAAGGTTAACATATTGACATGGGACATTAAATTAGAAGAATTCATTTCCACAAAGGAAAGGTTCTTAAGAAACTAGAAGCTCTTGATTGATGTTCAGGTTAGAGATGAGGAAACTCGCTGGCTTCTACAGTGTGCTGAGAAAGAACTGAGAGATGAAGAGCAGCAGAGCCTTTGGAGGAACTTGCAGCTTTGTACTTGGAAGGGAGAATTACTGTTCAAAGCATTGCTGTGAAATCAGATACAATTTGACGTGACGTGGAAGACATTGCAAAAGCATCAGTTTTATCATTTATACACTTGTTCCCAGGGTTATTATAGAAATTAGAATGTCTAGCTCTATTATTACCTAGTTCAGGCTTTCACACCTAGGCACACAATAAGAAGTTGCTAATTACAACAGGAGATGGTTATGATCAGAACTTCAGAGAGGAGATAAATGTCAAAATGCCAGAACATATGTTTGTGCTAGGGATTTCTGGGTAGAGGTCTGTGGATAAGCGCCTTCTATCTGTATGTACAAATATATGTACTCCATAGGCCTCTTGGAAAATACTGTTTTCCTTCTAAAGTGAACAAGCTGTGCCTACAAAGAATAAGAAAATAACCCCTTTCAATACTGAGTGATTCCTGGATTCCAGGCCAAATACTGAGGGACTATTAAACGCAGGTCTCTACGACTTGTTAACTCTACCATTTACCTACTAAATCAACATCTTCATACAATACTGGCTTTCTTCTAGTTGGCAGAAGGCCACCTGAATAAACTTTTACTCTCCACTTTGAAAATTTATAATACTCTGGTTCCTAATTAGCAATACTCTAATCACCATCAAAAAGGAAGAAAGGCAAACAAGGAGAGGCAGAGGAAAGAACAATAATTGATTTATTCTAGAATATTTGAGGGGAGGCGCTACAAAATGATTGGATGGGTTTAGACTTTTAATAAGGTTGCTTGATTGCACCCTGCAAACAAAATTTGGTACAAAAGTAAAATACTTCCTCTTTTCATAGCTTCTGCAGCAAGTGCTCTCGACCTAGAATGTTCCAGTTGGCCTATGACTGAAGGTTAGCCAGAGGTTTCCTTTGTTTTCAGCATATAACCAGGCCTCTGCAATTTCTCAGACAAAGCAGCAAATCTTGATGGAGGAGAAGCCTACACTTCTGATTGAGCTGGAAATACTGGGGATACCTTTTATGATTTTGACTTTAGCCCTTTTTCTTTTAGCAAGAAAAGGAAAGTGATCAGGAAGAAAGCAGCTCTGTAATAAAATGAAAAAGGGTGTAAAGATAAAAAATAAAATGATTAAGCATTTTCACTGATGTGAACCTGGCTTTGGGCCAAAAATCCCATTTAGGTATCAGCTGGATTTTTTTCTCTAACCTTCTACATTTTAGTCTGAGGCAATGGGCAAGTGCTAAAATCCTAGAACTTAAAAAAATTTCCCCCAATTGTGGACTTCCTGGTATTGTTTTGTAAATGTGAAATAGGTATCCCTATACACTAAATAATATCTCTATTATTACCTACGACATGATAGAGGAAACTTCAGAGGCATTATCTCGAACAGGAAGGGAAAACGGTAATGAGGGCTCCCTTGCCTGCTGTGCAGCACAAGTGTTTCACTTTATCTATTAGCATTTATATCATCCCTACACAGATAAAGTCACAGCATGCTGAGAGATAACCAATATCAGGCTCATAAACTGGCTGTGTCTAAGTGGGACAATGCTATTGCTGGTTTAAAAGGTTGAACTGAAATTGATGTGAGTGTAAATCCTGGGGCAACAGGTTTCTGGTCACCTTGTAGACTTCCTAAATTCAAAGAGCAGAAGTTTTCTCTAGGTATGGAGAAACCTACAACCGTAACTTTGCTTTAGGTTTCTTGGTGCTCCTTTAGCCTACGGGTTCTCAATCTTTGGGTAAGTAAAGTACTTGGATACTCAGATGCTTCACCTCCTGTAGCTTTGATAGATTATATCTTTTTGCAACCATTCAGTGCATTCATTCATTCATTTAATATATTAATGTTTACCTTTTGAAATAATTTCAGACTTACAAACTAGCTGCAAAGATAATACACAGAATTAATTCCCATACATCCTTTACCCAGATTTCCTAAATGTTAACATTACTGTATTTGCTTTATAAAATTCTGTGTGTGTTAACACACATTATAAGTTTCCTAAAACACTTGAGAGTAAGTTGCAGATACAATATCCCTTTGCCCCTAAATACTTTAGTATTTTTATACAAACAAGCACATCCTCTTATAGAACAGAGTAAAATTATAAACATCAGAAAATTATTAAAGTCCTGTGTCGCTTAATGACAGGGATGTGTTCTGAGAAATGCATTAGGCGATTTCATCATTATGCAAACACCACAGAGTGCACTTATGCAAATCTAGATGGTATAGCCTACTACACACCTAGGCTGTATGGTATAGCTTATTGCTCCTAGGCTATGAGCCTGTACAATCTGTTACTCTACTGAATACTGTAAGCAGTTGTAACACAGTGGCAAGTATCTGTGTATCTAAACATATCTAAACATAGAAAAGGTACAGTCAAAATGCAGTGTAAAGGGTAAAAAATGGTGCACCTGTATAGGGCATTTAGTGTGAATGTGGCTTGCAGAACTGGGAGTTGCTGTGAGTGAGTCAGTGAGTGAGTGGTGAGTGCATGTGAAGGCCTAGGATATTACTGTAACTACTGTAGACTTTATAACACTGTCCCACAGCCCTCTCCCTGCTTCCTTCCAAGAGAGTCAGAAATAGAACACTGAAGTTGTCAGTGCTGCTCAATGAACTGGGATGTGGGCTGGACTGACGGGAAATATCAAGGAGAAACTGGCTGGGTGAGACATAGATCACCATAATAGTGACTGTCAAGAGGGAGTGAAAGGTGGCCTGAGGATAAGTGGGAATAGAAATCAAGATGAGATAAAGGGTCGTAGGGTTTTGTCATGGCCATGTGGTTTTGGTACTGCATGTGGGAGCAGTGGTGAGGTTAAGGAACTTTATGGTATAAAAAAGAAGATGCTTAACATGGAGAGGATGTAGAATGGAGGATCTAAAATTTGACTTTGGAAATTTGTTTTTGGTTCCATTGACCCTATCTGACACAAAGGGCTCTCTCTGGCATTGGACTGATGGAAGAAATAAAACTTATCTATGTTTTACATCATTACAACCCGAAAATATTTCCAAAGTACAGGGACAGGCTGGCTCCATGCTACCACAGAAAGCTTTTACTAGAGTGGTAGTGGCACTTAAGTACTTGTTATGGTAGCTCCTGTGGACCTGTGTCCTTGTATAGGATCTTAGGTCCCCAACAAAGAGTTTACGGTGACATCCACCGAAGACCATCGGGTTAGATCTGGGAGGGCTATAAGTGCCCTCTGAACATGTAGCACTGTGGGGATAGGCTCCTCTGTGCTGACACAAGTCAGTGGCTGGCTAATTGGGAGGCAATCTGCACTCAAAATTAAGGTGCTGTGAGTGAGAGGGAATATATTGGCAAGGCGCACAGATATTGCTCCCATCAGAGAAAAGGAATTCCTCCTGAACCACATATCCTTGTATTTCTTACAGGAAATGCATCTCCATTATAATCTTATAGGATCACCCTGGGGTATGCGGTCTGTCCTTGACCGAGACGCCATGCCACACGTGACTGGCTACTATTTAATCTATAGACCTTATTCGGTTTGCCAAGTGTTCCATTAATTCTTTTTCATTTTTAAAAGAATACTCTTCATTTGTTAGTCAGAAAAAGTCCTCCTTCTAAGTACATACAGTGCTGCGAGTTCCGGCAGACACACAGGAGGCCTCTAGCAGTCTGAGCTGAGCACGGGGTTTCCCGACCCTCCCCAGGCAGGACTGCGTTTCTCAAGGTCTGGGCCCGGGGCACATTCCTGCAGGTTTTAATCCATTCTCCCAGGTGTCTTAAGTTGTCACCTGTGCCCTAAAAGTGACAGTGTTTGCTGCACTTTCGCCAGCAGCTAAAGATTTTTGTTCCATAGCAGGCTTCGTGCCTTTCCCCGGAGGACTGCTGCTGGCCTCCCTAGGCCTGCACCCCCAGGGAACTGCTCCCAGACTTTCCCGTCTCCAGTCTTTCTCTTGAGAACTGGTGAGGTCCCCAGAGGAATACATGTGAGTGGCTGCGCATTTCCCTTGTGCCTGAAGCTTCCACGGGTTCTATCCTCTTACACTAACCACACTCAGACTTTAGCAATTTGTTAAAAATGTTTACTGAATTCTTCTTACCAGCGTGTATAACTGACGTCCCCAGCAGGTGAGTGCAGCCAGTGTCCCATCTCTCCTGGGAGGAGCCTGTGTTTCCTTAGATTTTGAGTTAGTTGGTTGCCCTGCAACCACAGCTCAATGATGGATTCAAGGAAAGTTGTGATTTCATAGATTCGTTAGCATTTTTTGTTGTTGTTTTAAGGACGAAAGCAGCCTTTTCTAGTTTTCTACACTTTAAGAAGCCAAACATCCATTTTATATATATATATATTATATCATCTATGACTTTGACCTTACTGAGAAAACATTTAGAAAGAAAAAACTGTTATTTCAGTAATGAAAAGAAATCTATTAATGATTTTAATATCAGTAATGAAAAAAATCTATTAAAATATTCAAGTACTTGTGCATTCTCCTTAGAAATTTCTCTCCGAGAGAGTAAGCAATCATCTGAAAAATTAAAACGATCATGTCTTTATCAAGACAGATCCAGGAGTGAGATATAGTAGTTAAGAATCTGAGTTTGACATTTGGATTTAATTATACTTTCAGACAGACAAGGTCTTTCCTGCAATTGCTTTTGACCCATGCTGAAATCATTGTCTCTCATTTTCCTGACACTTGTAAGGGGTGGGGGAATCTGATTGGATAGCACACACCTCTACCAAGCTAAGACATGGACTTACTTGCTAAAGGCTTTTAGGCATAGCTGCTCTGAAAGTTACAGAAAGAAAGCCTTCATGTGTCTTGAAAGAAAACTGATGATTAAAAAAAAACAACAAAAAACTTTATTACGGGGAAACCCAGCTGCCTGGAATAGCTACAGTTAACAATTATGTATAAAATGTTTATATTATGAAGTAAAGCAAAATAAATACCTGGACATGGAGCTGATCCTAATATGATAATTGGCTACCCTGAAGTTTTTCCCTCAGGGCACACCAATGAAGCCATAGCAGCTTTTAACTTTGTTAGGAAATTGTGTCATTTCTTAAAGGCAGCTAGTTAATCATAAACATTTACTGGACATTTTCTATATTAGCTGCAATAGGAATCTGAGAGGTTATAAAAGAAATAGTTATTCTGAATAATTGTCAG
Organism: Pteropus medius; assembly: GCF_902729225.1. Lineage (NCBI taxonomy): Eukaryota > Metazoa > Chordata > Mammalia > Chiroptera > Pteropodidae > Pteropus > Pteropus medius. Next base: position 11,020,968 of record NW_024347791.1, read on the forward strand.
AAAGGTTTTGAGTTCTTTCTGGACCCGCTTTGTCTAAATATATGATTCTCAGTGATAATTCACAGCACAATTTCAGCTCCTTTCTGCCACACTGTTCTGTCACACTGTTCTGCCCTTTGGGACAAAGCAAACCTTAGATTTCCTTTTAGTGTTCTCCCATGAACCTTTAATCTCCCTTACACTTGGCTAGGAACCCTCTTGACCCCTCAACCAGGAGCCTCATGCATCCCCTTGAAAACCCCAAACTACCTTCTAACCAGGTATATGGTTGAATGAAGATGTCCTCATTCACTTCTACGAAAATAACCTGAGAAATCTAATTTATGCCAAAGTATCATTTACTGATACATCTTTCTTAAAAGGATTTCTTATAATTTTTCTGTTTTTTTTTTTAAATATATTTTTTTAAATTAGAACAGAGAATAGGAAACCCTCAGGCAGCTATCTTCCCACCGTCCTTCACAGCACTCTGTGGGCTGGCCACCTAGTCTATAGGTAGGCAGACCCTTCTAGTCTTTATACTCCAGATGAGTCTGCAGATCGACTCTTAGTACAGCATGTTGTTCAGTAAGAGTAATGAGGCTGGTCTGTGTTAGCCACACATTCCCACCTATTCCTCTTCATCACACCTGTGGCAGCAGTGCAATCTTTGGAAACAGAACAGATTTTTCTCTTCTCATTTCTCCTGCCTGAATCTCCAGCTTGGCATCTCTGTGTTGGTTTACTGGTTTGGGCTTATGTAACTGGCACCAATCCCTATCCAGGGTTATGGAGCTCCCAACACCACCAGGTGTCCTGGTGGGAAAAGACTGTTCTCTCCTGACTCCAAACAGAATAAAGAAGACCAAGGATCCCTGCCTGTCTCCTCTAACCAACTAAGCAACTAAGAGAGGGACATTCCTTTTTGGGAGGCAAGTCTCCTTGGATAAGCCTGGGACATCTACGCACAGCCCTGCTAAATAATCACTGTGGGCCCTCTATGCTATGGCATCCTGCTAGACTCAAGGGTTACCAGGGTGAAGAAGACACTCGGTGAATGTGTTCTCTGCAATCTGACCGTTGTAAGGAACTTGTTCTAAGTCCTCGAGAGCTGAATCGAGGAGGCCAAACTGCATTCCCACACTTGACATTCATTTAGAAACACAACATGGCAGAGTTCCTAAGAGTTCAACCAAGTCGACCCGCTGTGAAGGGCTAGAGATGAGTGCAAGAAGATTGAGCGCTTCACTTCAGCAAGAGAATCTCTACTTGTATTCATTTTATTTTGCACTCTTCTGTATAAGATTTCTTTTAATAAAAGGGCTTTCTCCTAGGGATGTGTGCAAGACACAAAGAGATATAAAAGAGTATTCACTGAAGCATTATTTATAATAGAGAAATACTGAGAACAATCTAGATGTCCATCACTAAGATAATGGATAAATTGTAGTCTAGTTATTTAATGGAATAGTGTACAGCACAGAAAATTGACAAACTAGAACTACGTATATGTTCACGGATAAATTGCAAATAGACAATGCTGAGATTTAAAATACAAATTAGATGCATAAATATCACATATCAAGTTTAAAATATCAAAAATAATATTTCAGAGAGATTTCCTCTCTCCTTTGGGGAATGGGATCGGGTGTATCGGGAGTTTCATGGTATCTGTAATATTTCATTTTTTAATTTGGTGGTATATAGGTGAATGTTTGTCTTTTTCCACATAAATTTTGTGTGTCAAAAATATTTCATTATAACATTTTTAAAATGAGAAGTTTCTGTTGGTTTAAAAAAGCTCTAAAGCCCAAGAACTGGGAAAGGGGGCTCAGGAATACTGATACTCAAAGTTACAGTGGTCTCTAAGCGAGCCTCTGAGGCTGCTTCCATAAGTAACCATCTAAAGTCCATCCTGCCTTCTTATTAAACCTATGGCAAAATGCACATTTTACCCCTACCCTCATCCCTGACTCTTATTTATTTACTTATTTGTTTGTTTGCTTGTTTATTTATTTATTTTTAAATTAAGCATACCAGTAATTCTAGTGGGCACAGTTAGGATACCTTTGAGAAAGATGCTGAAGGTATGTAAATTAGATCCGAGGATCCCATGGTCCTTCAAACCTTTGCCACAGACTCATTGCAAAGTGGTTGAGTATAGGATCCAAACAGCATCAGTACCATGGCTCATTAGTGACTGTTCTTATTTCATAAAAACACTTTAAACCTGCATGGTTTTGGGGGGAGGAGATTTAGGGGGTCAGGAGATAATATTAAGATATGGTGAGGAAAGTTAAAAGTCCTGAAATGAAAACATTTTTATTTTTTTAATTAAGGAGGCACTAAATTTAGATAAATAGATTCATGTTGCTACAAATTATCAGGGATAGAACAGTGTATGGTGAATTATATAAAAACTCCTTGGCATTAATTGGGGAAAGATGCTATTATATGCTCTTTCTCTGCACTATTAAGCTAATACATGCCTTTAACATACCAAAAAGTTTAGAAAAATGTAAAGAAGTTTGTAAAAATTACTATTAATATCATAACTGAAGTAATAGCTGTTTGTTATTTGTGAACTGATTGACATCATGTTCCTAGTTTGAAATCAGCCAAGGTGGAAGTATTTACACCACTGAGAAATAGGCAAATTCCACAAATCAGCTGTCTCGCTTCTACCCTACACTCAGAGGTTAAGTTTTTTCTAACAAAGCATTGAGCTCATCTGACATATATATGTATTTCCCCCATGTTTAGATAATGCTATAATGCAGTTTTGAAACTGCCAGGATATATCTGATTCAAAAAGTATTCTGAGTTATCTTGGAAAATTAACAGGAATATTCCTTTCTTATATTGTGTTTAGGGGGAACCAGGACCTCAAGGCTTTCCAGGGTCAAAGGGTATGACAGGACGTGGCCTCCCAGGCCAGAAGGTAAGTATTTCAGGATTTTAAAAACTGCATAGGTTCAGGATCTCAATAGCTTAGCTTGAACTTGGAAGAGCTCTCATAAGACTTGTCGCTCTTCTCAACTTTCGGAGGAAAAAAATCCATTTGAATGTGAATCCTTTTGCATTTCCTTTCCTAACTTCATACATGCTTACTTTATAAAATCTCATTTTCTTCATTATCAAAAGCCAGCTGATAAGGAATAAATCCTTACAACATAACATGTAGATGATAAAAGATAGCTCAGGCATCAAATTATGCAATAGGTGAACTTCCTGAAGGTAGGGAGCTGGTCCAATGGTATTGAAGGTCTCTTTACTCTGAGATCTCTGGTTCATCATGAATTGGATTATGGTACCTGGGAGGAATGTAAATAAAATTCTCCCAATTTTTTTTTTTTTCCTATCATACATTTGCATCAACAAGAACTACAGGTCTTCCCAGTTTAAGTAAACCAAATTTTAGAATTTTTCTTATTTGGCTTTAAAAATTCCCATTCTAAACTTATCTTTTCACTGTATTATAAAGGGAGAGCATGGAGAACGGGGCGATGTGGGAAAGAAAGGCAATAAAGGGGAAATTGGAGAACCCGGATCTCCAGGAAAACAGGCAAGAAGTGATATTTTAAAAAGCTTACTGTAATTTGATACATTAACTAGTTACAACCTATATTGACTGTGACTCTTCTTCCACTAACCAGGGGTTACAAGGACCAAAAGGAGACCAAGGACTTACAGTGAGTATTGATCCTCAAGGCTAACTGAGGAGTTGTGCTTATGAAATTATTACATTCACGTTTTAGCTTCAGACGTATGAATTCTTTTGATGCAGAGCTCCGGTTGCTGTTTAAATGATAGCAGCGCTACGAGCCCAATGTTTACTTAAACGCAGGGGGAAAGTGAATCTGAATACAAGGGAGAAACAATACCTGGCAGCCTTATCTGGTTTCCTGGTGCAGATGTGTGACTACTCCCTTCTGATCCCTGGTAGAAATGTAACGAGGTGAGATGATTACAGGAAGCCAAAGGACCAAATGCCTTTGTATTTTACATCGTTCTTCACATTTCAGAATGGGATTCCTTTTTTTCCTAACTAGTTCTTTTAGGAAGTGCTCTGAGAACAGCAATTACAAAATTGGGATTATTTTTATGTGCTGATTCACTTATTCAAATATTTCTGAAGCATCTACAGATATTTCCCTTTCCATCTCCCTACACCATTGCGAACAAAAAACCAGCTCTTTAAAGTCTCCTAGGGTGGAAAAGTTCTAGAATTTCTATAGCAAAGTCTAATTCTTCCTTTCTGACTTAAAGGCACTATATCTCCTGGAGTGGAGAATAGGAGCCTTCTCTTTTTTCCCTTTTTGATTTTTTGGAGGGTCGTGGTCTGGGGGTGCTGATCCTAGACACTGCGCTGGGCGACCCCAGGTGTGTGGGGGCTGTACAGGTAGTGGAGGTGAGAGATGAGAGTTAGGCACCTGACAAACAGAACTGCATGTGTTTTTCTATGGCCCATCTGCCTTTTCCTCTTTGTTCTTCTGCACAACTCAGAGACTCCCTCAACCCCCCACCCCACGCAGATGCCTATGGTGGATGAAGCAGCTTCATATGCAGCAATTCCTCTCCCAAAATAGCAGAGGAGAGTGTGTGTAAAATGCCCAGAAGAACATTCCCCATAGGTTTATACCCTCCCTCCTGTTCCAGCATGGGGAGGAGGACTGATTTCCTTCATGTATTCATTTGTTCAGGCTCTGAGATAGGCTCTGGGGTCCTGGAATAATAGAGAATAAGGGAATAAGATGTCTCTGGACTCAAGGAGCTCGCAGCCCAGTAGAGAGAAAGACAAGCAAGGATGTTCACCTGCAGTTTGACAAATGCTAAGATAGAAGTAGATATGTGGGTCCAGAGCCCACAAAATGACATATGGTGATATTGGGTGCAGATAGGTTTTTACCTCTTAAACAGAAGGTTTTTAGCCAAGAGGCAGAGATCTCAGAAATGGAGATGTCATTCTGCTAAACTGGGCTTTCTAGATTCTAGAAAAGGGGACTAGCAGGAGGGAAAGAATTAAGGAAAAGAAAATTTGCATTCAATGAGACTCAGGTACACAAACGGCACCATGTTAGGCTCCTTCACATCAGCATACCCCTGTACTGCAGGGTACCTGGGGGCCTGTGCTTGGGAGGTCCACTCGGGACCTCTAGTCCTTCTCCAGCTGCTCCCCTTGCCCCCCAGTGAGGAGTCCTTGTGGCCTCGGGAAGCAAGGAGCACATGCCCCCTCTATACCACTCTCTGGATACACGGGATCCCATAATTGCCAGCCTAAATGGCCCCTTTTGGGGAGCTGACAGTGCTGGCCTGTGTGCCTGGGCCCACCCAAGGAGTGGCCAGGGGCAGCTGTTTTGGGGGGTTTTGGACAGAGCTTGGAAGTGAGGACTGTGTTCACCACGTGAATGCTGGCCAAGGACCTATGCAATGTAGAACTGGTGGGGATGGGGTGCAATGAGAAGGGGACAGGCTGTGGGCCACAGGCCTCTCTTACCCAAGACCCCACGTTATCCATACGATAGCTCCATGAGGTAGGTAGTATTATCTCCACTTTAGTGAAGACAGAAAGTTTGAGCAATATGCCCAAGGTCACCTCGCTAGCAAGTAGCAGAGCCCTTATAGCCAGAGTCGTCTTGTCTGATGCCAAATTCGGGCTGCTCCCTCATGAAAGCTGTTCTTGGTGGGCTCTTTCCTCCCCCACCCCCATTCTCTCCTGATCAAATATATTTCCAAACAGCTATCAATAGCTGATTTATTCTAGACTAACACATTCCTTTTTTAAGAGGCAAATACCTTTGGTATTTGTGGAAGGCAAGATTCTACATTTGCCAAAGACAGGAAGCTGACAGGGATGATCAATATTTTAATAATTCACACAAAATTGCTTCAACAAAAGACTCTTTCCCTACCTGTCCCTTAAATGTTAGCATTCCTCAGCGTCTGTCCTCAGTCTTTCCTGTCTTCAAACTCTCAGGGAAGGACAGCCATTAAAGGCAGGGAGAATTTATAGTTTGAAAAGGCTAATGAAATATAATAAAGTTGCATGGAGAATTTAAAAAATATTGCTTCTATATTCTAAACATAGGAAAGAACATGTTTAGTAAGTGAGAGGAGGCATACTGGTTAAAAAAAGGTTGATAAGCCCTACTCCATACAATCTCGTCTGCCATCCCTGTTTCAACAGCCTGTACACTGGCATCTCTTAAATCTGACTGCAGCTTGCACTGTTCCCCTGAGCACCAGACCCTATATACCTACTGCCTTCTGGACATCTCCAGCTAGATGTCTCATAGATGCATCAAACTCAGCCGGGCCCAACCCGAACCCAGTGATCTTCATTAACTACCACCCTGCCCCTATTCCATTCTTCCCTGTCTCTGAGAGTGCACATCATCATCTGCCTCCTCCTAGACTCCTTTCTCCTTAGCTTGTCTTCCAATTACTCACCTACCCCCTTCATTCTTCCTCTGAAATATCTCTCCAGGCCAGTCCTTCCGATCCATCACTATCACCACTACTTTCTGGCATTATTTTCCTTGCCTGAACTGTTAAGAAACCTCAAACCCCTCCACTGGCTGCCACGATTGCCTTTCTTAAATAAATGTGTCATCAGATCTCTTTTCTGCTTAAGGCCATGTGTCTTCCCACTGCCCAGGATAAAGCCCACACTCTTCAATGTGACACAAGGAGTTCAACTGTCTTCCACATTTCCTGTCATTCTTTCTGCCACATGCATTTAGACATAAGTTTACTCAAGTACTGTAATGCACTGTGCTTTGTGTGCTTGGTTCCTGCCTGGAATACTCCTTCTTCTCTTCCCCCCACCCCACCCCAGCCCAACCTGGTCAGAGTCTACCTCTCTGGACCACAGCCCCATCCCCACTCTTCCAGCCCTAGAATTCTCTGCAGACCAACATGGTTCCTTGGCTCCAATCCAACAGCACAGCACTTACAAAATTATTTATTTGTCTATGTCTTACTAGACTGTGAATCTTTTGAGGAGTATAAATTTACGCCTTCGTCATTGGCAACAAATAACCAAAGTAGTCATTCAGCAATTTAGTGGAAAGAATAAAACTATACCAGTCGCTTAAAAGCAAAGTATATGAGGAAAAGATTAATGTACATATATGACTACTTAAAGTATTTTAGACATTTTTATCCCCTAAAAGTATATTGAAAATAATTAAAATACAAATTTGATATATAAATTATTCTTACAAGTCAATAAAAGACGAATATTCTAAAAGAGTAATAGACAAAGGACAAAGACTATGCCATGAGAATACGACGTGGAAATGTGTATAAAATAAAATTTAGCCTCATTAATAATCAAATAGTACAATTTAAAAGAATGAGATGTTTTTCTCTATCAGATGGCAAAGATTATAAAATAATAATTACCAGTATTGTATATCAAAAATAAAACAGGCTTTTCTTATATACTGCTGTTAGAGGTATCACTGTTACAACTTTTCTGCAGGGCGGCTTGGCAGGAGTCTTAAAATGGCCATGCATTTCACATCAGTAATCAAGTTTTTCAGAACACTAGTAATATGGGAAATTATCACACTATAATGTTAAGTGAAAAACTATAATCATAAAATGTGGTATATAGTATTTTCTTCAGTTGTAAAACAATTAAACATAAATACATAAATATGTACATTTCTCCTTTCTGGATACGAAAAAGTAAATATATAAATATTTCCCTTTCTAGACACAGTCTAGTTTCAGATCTACTAAATGCCTCTCTAAATGTGAAAAAACATGATGAAGCCTCAAAAAAAGGTACCTGTTGATTCTCTCATTTTATATAATTTTAGGAGTTTTTAAGTAGCCACTTGGAATCACTGGCTTCTACTTATTTGCAATAAAAAATTAAATTAAAATGCTCTGCATATTCCTCATATATGTTTCTGTTAAGTCATGTCACCAGCTATGCCACCTTCATCCCAATTCTTCCATTTATAGGTTTTTGTCTTTAAAACTTTACTTTTGCAACTGTTAAATTTTATCTTCTTAGATTAGGTCCACTGCGCCTTCCTGTTAGATTTTCTGGGCTTCTGTTTCTTTCATCTATTCAGTCGATCATCCCTGTCAGCTTCCCATCTTTGGCAAATGTAGAATCTTGCCTTCCTCATTCTCATCCCAGTTACTTGGAAGCATAGAATTCAGGGCAGAGCATTGGCAGACTTACTTCTAGCATCCAGCTCCTCTTGGATTATCAGCCCTTCCGAAGGGGATGATGGGTGGCAGGACTAGGAAAGAGCATTCAGAACATCACACGCTTTATGAAAGAGCCAGAGTGAGAGTATTTGGAAACTGGAGAGGGGACTTGAGAAATTGGGGAGTGCTGCAGGCATAGAGGAGTGGATACGGCATAGAATGAATTCTCTTTTGGCCCTGGTGCTTGTCTTGGTTGCTCAGTACATCAGGTAACTGAATACGTTCACTGCCCACGCCATTGCGGGTAGTACAGTGGTTTCCCCTTATCCGCAGAGAATATGTTCCAAGACCCCCAGTGGATGCCTGAAACCACAGATAGTACCAGATCCTATATATACTATGTTTTCAACTAACACATACATACCTACGATATAGTTCAATTTATAAATTAGGCACAGTAAGAGATGAAGAAAAAAATAATAAAATACAACAACTATAACAATTTATAAACAATATAAAAGTTATGTAAATGTTGTTGGTCTTTCTCACTCTCTCACAATATATCACAGATAGATTTGCTCTTACTGTAGACCTTAGCAACTTCAGCAAATGATTTTTTTCTTTAACAACTTGAGAACTTTCACCTTTTCACTTTACAGTTTCTCTTTGGCATGTCCCAATCGCCAGCATCACTATTCTTTTGCTTTGGGGCCATAATTAAGTAAAATAAGGGTTACTTGGACACAAACACTGCGATACCACAATGACTAAGTGACCAACGATTGGGGAGCTTGTACAGCGTGGATATATTGGATAAAATGATTCACGTCCCAAGTGGGACCGAGTGAGACATAGAGAGATTTGATCTTGCTACTCAGAATGGCCTGCATTTAAAACATATGGCTTATTTCTGAATTTTTCTGAATTTTTTATATTTTCAAACTGCAGTGGACTGCAGGTAACTGAAACCACGGAAGGTGAAACTGCAGGTGGGCGAGCAGGAGGACACTGTACTTGGCCTGCCAGACCTTGTGCTAAGAGCTCTGTGCACATTACCTTGTTTAATCTGCACCACAGCCTTAAGACACAGATCCTGTTAGGTTACCTTCTGTCCAAGGTCAGACAGCTGACAAATACCGAAGCCACAATTTGAACTCAAAAAGTCTGAGCTATTACATCTCACAACTCAAACATATTTCAGTTGACATATTATGGCCAACTTTTAACCTCTGTGCTATTTATTTTATTTTCTACAGTGGAAGGATTAAAACAAATGACCCAATGCTGATTGTAGTAAGATATATCTTCTATGGCTATAGGGAAAAAAATGGTCCTGTAATTAATACATTTTTCTTTTTTTCCTCCAGAGAGAAGAAATTATCAAACTTATTTTTGAAATATGTGGTAAGATTTGACTATCAAGAAAAAAATCATCACTTTAAAAACCAACCCCGCGATATTCTGTGTTGGTCAGGATAATGTGTTCACCCAGACGATGTATATTATATAGCTCACGAGAAAGTGAAGCTCATTTGAAAAGTCAATGGGAAAATGAAAGGAAGCAGGGAGAGGGGCTGTGGGAATTCTGATTTAAGAAAAGAAAATCTTCCTGGGGTGGTTATGAAGTGTGAAGATGCTGGCCTAGAGTCTGTGGGCAGCCAGGCCTTCCGTGAACACAGCTTGTTCATTTACATTCAGTGACATTTACCTGAGCTTGAGCTTGGGGCAGGGACAACAACAAAGGAAGCAGGACCACAGGGGCCTAAATGGTATCTGAGTCCAGCCTAGCTGGTGGCTATGTGTCTGTGTTTTCCTGAAGCAAGAAATTTTTCTGAATGGAGTCGTCAGCATTATTTCTAGAGTGCGTTCCACTTCAAAGGCAGGAGGACAGTGTCCGGGGGTCGTCTTACTTTACAACTCTATATAAATGCTTCTAGGGCTTAAATACATTAAATTAAAATAGTTACCAAAAAGAGGAAGTAAAGAAAAGAGATGAGACGAATGGCAAGAAATTAATGGAATAATGAAGAAAAGCTTCTGTGTTTAAATTGGACAGAAGGAGGAATATCTTTGTTCTTCCATACAGAGAACCCCAGAACTAGCGTGCCACTCAAAGACTTTAAGAACCAGCCTGGGACTGTGCCTGGTGACAGGCCAGTTTAGACATGGCTTCTGAGTTCTGGAAGCCCAGTAAAAATAGCACCGTTTCCTCATGATTTTTTTGTGGTAGGGTTACTGGGTAACATAAAGATATGGATAAACCAATGGAACCCTGATCATTCTTATTGCCTGATGGTGACTCTGACAACTGCTTTAGAAGTTGTTTATTGACCAGTATTCTCATTATCCTCAAAAGGTTTAACAGTATGAATGGATTGCTGGCCTCATTGATAAGATGGGAGTCGCCTTAGTCAACATCATGGGTGACTGGGGACATAAACTAGAGTAGCCGGGGGTAGCTATTCTTGTGTACATATAAAGGCACTAATCTTTCCACCATCATTAAAAACTTTCATCCCATTACTTTACCCACTGGCCATGCCAATGAACAAATCTCCATTTTCATGTGAGGACATGGTTGAAAGCTAAAATATAAGCTTTCGGATTCAGAGTAAATACAAATTGTGGAATAATAAATTTAGGATAGTGCTTATCTCTTAAGGAGAGGGAAGGGAATATAATCAGGAAGGCATACACAGAGGATGCCAACTCTTAAAAATATTTTAGTTTTTAATCTGAGAAATTGGCACTTAGTGTTTATTATTTTGTCATCTTCAGTGTTTTGGGTTTTTTATGTTTTTTTTTGATAATAAATTACTTTTGAAAAAAAGTCGAGTATAGAAAACAGAAGGGAGACAGTTGTCACCTGTGTTAACAGTCACAGAAAAGGAAAGTAACAACCCAGATCTCAGATTCATCTTTGCCTGCCTCTCCTTTCCCCCCACCAATCTGATACCAATCGGGGATGTTTTTTCATTCCTGCAATGTTTCTATCTCAATATTCATCTTTTAGGTTGTGGGCCCAAATGCAAAGAGACTCCACTAGAGCTGCTGTTTGTGATTGACAGCTCAGAAAGTGTGGGGCTACAGAACTTCCAGATCATCAAAAATTTTGTGAAGACTCTTATTGACCAGGTTGCTCTGGACCTCACCACAGCCCACATAGGCATAATCAACTATAGCCATAAGGTGGAGAAGGTGGCAGATTTGATGCAGTTCTCCAACAAGGATGACATCAAGCTGGCTGTGGACAACATGCAGTATCTGGGGGAAGGCACCTACACAGCCACAGCTCTCCATGCAGCCAACAACATGCTTGAAGCTGCAAGGCCAGGTGTAAAGAAAGTGGCCTTGGTCATCACTGATGGGCAGACAGATAGCCGAGATGAAAAAAATCTAAAAGAGGTGGTGAAGAATGCCACGGACATCAATGTGGAAATATTTGTGATTGGGGTGGTGAAGAAAAACGACCCCAACTTCGAAATGTTCCACAAAGAAATGAATCTAATTGCTACTGACCCAGACAGTGAGCATGTTTATCAATTTGATGACTTCCTTATCCTGCAAGGTAAGACTCAGCTCCAGAGTAAAGGAATTTAAGTTCTTCCAAGTACCACAGCACTGGATTATTCTGAGAAAAATAGAAATCAGGAGGCTAAAGAGGCTTATGCAAACGTTAAATTGTAACATGCAAACTCCAGGAAGTAAAAACATCCAGTTAAGAGAGTACAGTTCCTTGTCTTTATCATCTAGTTAAGAGAGTACAGTTCCTTGTCTTTATTCACTCATAGTAAGTGCTGAGCTAGTCTTGGAGTTAACTAGGGGTATCTATGGTCAAAGGACATGAATGAAAAGAAAGAATAAAATGTGGGGATATTGCTAAGATTAGTTGATGTTCAAAAAGTTACCTATCTAGAATAAGAGATAGTGCAAGCGAGCAGCAAGACAGGAAATAACCATAGAATCAAAATGAATTAAATAGTATATGATACATAAAAAAAAGTTATGATAATCTAAAGTAGGAAAGATATAAGCAACTGGGATTATTCTATACTATTTTCTGTTCTAGTCTCTATTCTCTATTCTTATGAAAACAGATAATGTTCTATTCTGTTTTTATGAAAACATATAATGAGTAAATAGGTTGATGTCAGGAGTTTATCTTAACAACATTTTGAATATTCATCATATAGTCAATGCCAATCTGATGGGTGCCCCTATGCTACTTTACCCTTTCGCATGAACTGGCATTTCCTAATGAGGCATTCTAAGACACTGACTCACCTATGATTGATGTATGGCTAGTATTGCTTTACAATGAGACATGTTACAATTCTTTGGAAACCAATGACTCATTCTGGCAGGGCCCATACCCAGCAAGCTTGTGAAGTAAGTAAAAGTTACGCTTAATGTGTTTGCAGTCTTCAGTTTGGTTTCATTTTTCCTTCTCCACCCACTTAGGAGTGGGGACCCATGTGGCCTGGCAGAGAACCTCCTGGCTCATGCTGCTCCCGACCTTCTCCAAGTACCAGAATGGCTGGCCCTAATGATAGCACGCCACGCCCAGAACCTTCCCACTTTCTAGACAGGTTATATTTTAATAATTGAAGAGCTTTATTCTCTTAACTAAAGGAGTTAGTAATTTGTTCCAGCCAGTGAGTGATATATTTTTGTACTCGCTGGCCTTTTGCTATTCCTAAAATCAGAGGTGAGACTTGCCTTTCCACAGAGTAGTTCACAGTTAATTGATGTTTTAGCTAAGCAAGCAGTTAAGTCATTCATTTGCTTATTTGGGCCCTCATATACTATTAAATTAAATTACACTATTTTAGATGGCCTCTTACAGATGATGTAAAAGCGCTTTAAAACTTAGTTCACCTAGCAGTTGAGTTCAGGTGATGGGAAAGTGTTTATTTCTAAGAAGAGTGCAGATCTCTTTAAAAAGGTTTTGAATAATGTTTCATTACTCCTACTATTTCTCTTTTCTACTTCTCTTTTAAAAGACACCCTGAAGCAAAGATTGTTTAAAAAACATTGTGAGGATTTTGATTCCTATCTTGTTAAAGTTTTGGGTTCTCCAGCACTTCAACCTGGATTTGGGATATCAGGGGAAGAACTCAGCAAATCCACTCTGGAGCCTCAGAAAGAAATTTCTGAGTTGGTAAGTAACTGTCATAATTGCTTAATTTGTGAGCTTAACATTGTGTTTTCTGCCTGTTTTACATCAAAGACCATCTTGCCTTGCACTGACAAGAATCAGCTGATGTATGTGTATTTTTAGGCCCTTGGCTCTAAATATTAGCACTTTGCCTCTAGATTTCTAGTTCTGAAATAGCTCTGGGGCTTGTGAGCATGAATACGAAATTTTAAAATATTCTATATTTTATAAATAATTTATTAAATGTTGCAAGTAATATTTTTATATTATGCCTCTGCCACCACCAACGTCGTCATGTACACTAGAACAGTTAACATCGTGCTATTTGAATCACCCACTTGCCAGCTTTTAGATCCTTTAATACAAGTTACAACTCTCCCTCATCTGTGTACCCACCTCCCACTCTGCAATCTCTCAATTTTCTTCAAAGTGCACACATGCTCAGCTTGCCACTCTCCCACACTCCAAGCCACACTCTTGCTCATTTAGCTTCCACCTCCTATTTCCAGTGTGGGGACTGGGAGGGAGGCTATGCATGCATATTGTGCAAGGTGGATGCTTTGTTTCAAAGCTGCCCAATCACATATGCATGAAAGTAACTTCCTTAGATAAATGTGACTGTCTTCACAGCAAGCTTCTGGATACTGACTCAGTCAATCGGATCACAAACAACTATTACGTTCTTTTAGGTGACAATTGGCGAGCTTCTCATAATTACTGTTGAGTACTGGAGTCTCTTCTCCACCAGGTTATAACTAAATTAGACCTAGATGTAGCTGTACTACACATATAGACATCCTCTAGGAAGCAGGCACACAGCATTCACAACCCTATTCTGTAAGCTCAGTGAAGTCCCTGGCCTGTTCTTTTATAAAGCCGTCATGGATATGAAAGACTCATTATGAGCAAATGCAACAATATTCTAGCTTCGGGATTCAGCTGTCTAGTGGGAATAGTGAGAAACCTCTAGATCAGTAGTTGGACTCGGGACCATTCAGAAATCAGGCCTAGGATGTAATTCCTAAGGGGACAACAGGACTCACTAGATTTTTATACTATGTTCAAAAAAGAACAGAAAGGCCTCTAACGCATTTCTGTTTGAATAAATACTAACCATCTCTGAGACGGGTAGTTTCAATTAGGGCAACAGACTGCCTCTTGATTATAGATCAAAATTAACACACACATTTATACTACATGGTTTATATCAGGATCACCAAACTCTTTCTGAAAAGGGCAAAACAGTAAATCTTTTCGTTTTTGCAGGCCATTTGATCTCTGTTGCAATTACTCAACTCTATCTTTGAAGTACAAAAGCAGCCACAGCCAATACTTAAATGAATGAACATGGCTGTGTTCAGATAAGACTTATTTCCAAAAAGCAGATGAAGACTTGAATTTGACCCACAGTGTTTGCTGACCCAGGTCTTTATGAGAATTTTAAATTAAATTACAGACAATAATGTATTATCTATCTAATATATAGTCTGTCTCTTAAGCACAGAATGTTCCTGGGTTCTTCCTTGCTTGTGTGACATATCACTTTGTTGCCTCCCTAGTCAAGCCATGTCCCTTTCTAAAGACTTTCTAAATAAGAGCAAACTCGGATTTCACCCAGCCAGTGGTACTTAAACTGAGCTCTCTTCTTAATCAATGAATTCCAAAAAATATATTGATTATTTACTACTGTACTAGGTGGTGACTCTTAAGACACAATTCCTGCCCAAGAGAAGTCCATGATCTATCAGGGAATGGATAAGTATAAGAAGAAGTATTAAGAACTTTAGCAGAGCTGTGGATGAAGCATAGGAGATGGAGCAATTAATTTCAGGGCAGAATAATGGGAAGCTTTACAGAGGAGGTGGCATTGAGCTGAGTTTTAAGAATGAGTAGGCTTTTTACAAGGCAAGAATAGGGGGGAACAGTATTTCCAGCAGAAGGAACGTGTGGGCAAAGGGGAACTCCAAAGGGCACAGTATTTCAAATTAGGACAAGTTCAGTCTAACTGGAGCCTAAGGTGTGTGTGGCAGAATGGTAAGAGTTAAAGCTCAAAAAATAACTTGAGGACCAATTATAAATGGCTTCATGTGTCAAGCTAAGGATCTTAAACTTCATTCATAGGCCAGGTAACCAGGAGAAAGCAGAGAAGTTTTTAAAGCAAGGGTGATATGGTCACATTTGGTTCACAGGAAGAATAACCCTGGTTTCTGTGTGAAAGATAAATAGGAGGAGGAGGAAAGGTGGCTGGGATATGGGGAGCAATAGTCCAAGTGAGAGATAATAGCCCCTGAACTAAGCCAGGAGCAGTCAGAATAAAAAGACACATGAACTGGAAAGCCATTTCTGGGGTTCAATGAATAGGATTTAGTAATTGGATGGATTGGAGGTTAGGAAGATGGAGGGGTTTGGGGATGTCAGATGGATTTCTAGCTCAGAGATAGGGCGAATTAAAACACCATCTACTGAGATGGACAATACAGGAGGCAGGATGGTTTTTTTTTTTGGAAGGAAAACAATGAGCTTAGTTTGCACGATGTAAAGTGGAGGTGCCTGAGGGACATCCAAGGCAGTTATGACAGAATGAGGAACCCTATGCCTCGTAACATGACCCAGGAAGGTGGATGGCCATGAAAGGCAAGTGATGCTAATTGATTATGACAAATAAATCATTCTAGTAGCTGGGAAGGGAAAGGCATAGGAAGAGTGCATCCAAAATAGTCTGGATTTGTAACACCAAGAGCTGCATAGAGGGAAACTGAGGATCAGGTAGGTCCCCCTACAATGCCTCTCACCGTGACAGTGGGAGCTTGCAATGAACTTGAGCTTCTTTGATAGCCCCTTTTACCTCTAGACCTTCTCACCCTGGCTCTCTTTGCAGAAACACCAAGGCAAGACTGAATTTTTAAACAATGAATGCTCCTTATAGATATTTATCTGAACAAACATATATGCATGTATCTCTCTGTCATATGTATATATATAATATATACACACATACACATAAATAAAAAACATATGTATATATCTGTGCATGAACAACCACCTGTCTCTAAAAGTATAATGACTATCCAAACATCTATAGTAAAGTGAATCTGTCAAAATCTTTTGATTCTCAGATTGTTCCCAATCCTACCCTAGGCAATACTGTAAAACAAATAAACAATCTCAGAAGTCCTTTTTTTGTGTCTCCGTGCCCTTTCTCTGTTGTCTCTTCTAACACTCTTTGAAACACCTGTCTCTGTCCTTCCTTCTTTCAATCAAAATCTGTTCTTAGGAGAAAATCTGATATCAGCTATTTATATTTTTATGTGAAATCTAAGTCCATGGTTTCTACTTCTAAAAAATGACTTACATTTTAAGCATTTTATCTAATTGAGAATGAACTTGATATGTACTAAACATGTGGGTGTTGAGAAACAAAGAAAGCAGAAGAATTTCCTAGATTCTACTAAATTCATAGCACTTCAGCAATGCCCTGTGCTGTTGCTCATTTAGGCTAGTCTCGGGAAGTTAAACGTGTATGTCCATTCTACTCTGTTCCTCTCCTGAAATCTCAGGATAATTTATACTTTCTTCTGGAATTTATCACATTTTATGTTGTTAATAATTATTTATATACGTACTTTAACTCTCTTAATGGATTTAAATTCCCTGAGGACATGATCTGTGTCTAATTAAACTTTGCGTCCCATTCACACCCTAAAATTGTGCCTTATCTTGCATACAGTAGATGCTCAATAAATACTTATTGACCAAATGAAATATATACTAACTGTTGGACTAAAAAAGAAATCTGAAGATTTTCTTCAGTGAAAGGCATCAATTATACTGTTACGAAAAAAGATTTTATACATTAAAAACTCATTATTATTATTTTTTTTTGAACTAATAATGTTGGCACTTCATGTTACTTTATCCTTTCTGGCTTTGGTCAGTTGGATTAAGATTTCCAAGATATAAATGAGAGTAAACAATAAAATCAACATCATTTAATCAGACTAACTGGTTATAACTAGTAAGCATCCATGAAGCAAATAAGCATATTAATTTCTTGCATGAAGTCACGTTTCATCATTCTAAATGCACTAATAAATAATGTCAACATTAATGAAAGAAATCAAAGACAATACAAATAAATGAAAAGATATATACCATGCTTGTGGATTGCAAGAATATTGTTAAAATATCCATACTACCCAAAACAATCTACAGATTCCATCCAATCCCCATCAAAATAATGATGCCATTTATCACAGAACCAGAACAAAGAAATTTGTATGGAACCACAAAAGAACCTAAATAGCCAAAGCAATCTTGAGAAAGAAGAACAAAGCTGGCAGTTTTATGCTCTCTGATTTTAAACTATATTACAAAGCTATAATAATGAACACAGCATGGTACTGGTCCCACAAAAAGACACATAAATCAATGAAATATAATAGAGAACTCAGAAGTAAACCCATGCATATATAGTCAATCTATGACAAAAGAGACAAGGATATACAATTGGAAAAAGACTTTCTCTTCAATAAGTAAAGTGAATCTGACGAAACCTTTGAGTTCTTAAGATTGATGAGAAAACTGGACAGCTACATGCAAATGAAGGAAACTAGACCACTATCTTATACCATAAAGAAAAATAAATTCGCAATTAATTAAAGACTTGCATGTAAGACATGAAACCATACAATTCCTAGAAAACATAGATAGTAAGCTCTTTGATATAAGCCTTAGCAATATTTTTTGGACCAGCCTCCTCAGGCAGGGGCGACAGCAAAAAAAAAATAAGCAAGTGAGATTACATCAAACTAAAAAGCTTTTGCACAGCAGAGCAACCATCAACAAAATGAAAAGGTAACCTACTGAATGGGAAAAGATATTTGCAAATAATACATACAATAAGGGGTTAATATCTAAAACACATAAAGAATTTATACAACTTAATCTAAAAAACAAATGACCCACTTAAAAAATGGGCAGACGACTTGAACATTTTTCCAAATACATATACAGATGGCCAACAGGCACATGAAAAGATGCTTGACATCACTAATTATCAGGGAAATGCAAATGAAAACCCACAATGAGATATCACCTCACACCTGTCAGAATTATTATTATTAAAAAGACAAAAAATAACAAGATGATAAGGACATGTGGAAAAGGGAACACTCATACACTGTTGGTTGGATTGTAAAATGGTGCAGCCACTATGCAAAATGTATGGAGGTTCCTAAAAAAATTAAACAACCATACAATCCAGCAATTCCACTGCTGGGTATTTATACAAAGAAAACAAAAACACTAATTTGAAGAGATATATGCAACCATATGTTCATTGCAGCATTATTTACAATAGCCAAGATATGGAAACAACATTAGTGTCCATCAATAGATGAATGGATAAAGAAGATGTAATATACATACATATATATATATATATGTATGTGTGTGTGTGTATGTATATATATATATACACACATACACATACACACACACACAGTGGAATATTATTCAGCTGTAAAAAGAACAAAACCTTGACATTTGCAATGACATAGGTGGACTTAGATGGTATTATGCTAAGTGTGATAGGTCAGACAGAGAGATACAAATACCCCATGATTTCACTTATATGTGGAATCTAAAAACAAAAGAAACGCACAAACAGAAACAGACTTATAGATACAGGAAACAAAGTGGTGCTTATCAGAATGGGGAGGAGTTGGTGGGTGGGTGAAATAGGCAAAGGAGATTAAGAAGTACAAAAATCCATAATAAAATTAAAAAGTACAAACTTCTTGTTATAACATAAATAAGTCATGGGAATAAAATGTATACCATAGGGAACCTAGTCAATAATATTTTAATAACTTTGTTTGGTGACTGATGGCAACCAGACTTTTTGTGGGGATCATTTCATGATGTATATAAATTTTGAATCACTATGACGTGTACCTGAAACTAGGTACTAGTGAGATATTTTATGTCAATTACATGCCAATAAAAAACTTTAAAAAAGAATGTCAACGTACAGGGTGTGTATTTACTGGAGCTGGTTTCTGTAACAATATTCTGTTTTTTTCCCCTCCTGAAAGAGTAGAAATGAAATAAGCCCTGTCTACTCTTTCCATAAAGCTTTTTATTTTTGTATTACAGAAAATAAATAAATTATTCCCTGATTGCAAATAACAAATAACTAGCAGCAGAGATTTTCTTCCTCTTTGTAGAAAGAAGGCTGTGAGATTCCGTTGCGGAGTTGCTTCCACAGCAAACCGGTGATGGAGGTAACCAAGCTAGTGTGGGAAGAGTCCCTCCAGGTAGCTCTCGCACCAGGTAGAGACGTGTGGTAGAGGAAAAAGGGGAGCTGTGATTCTCCTCCTTCCTTCTGATATTGTCCTGATGTATATAGTCCAATACGAACCTTAAGTATAGGATGCAGCTCCTCATTTCCATAGAGGAAATATATACTCTGAATGGATGTAAATTATAGAAAACTGACAGAGCAGGCTGACTTTGCTGGCCCACCCCCTCTTTGTACATCCTCTCTTTTAGTGAGACCCCATCTCATTTGCCTCATTTCACCCCTATCATCTTTATCGCACAAGCTGCTCAGAGATCTCTATCTCAGTTTTCACTCTTGCTGCTTCTCCCATCTCTTTCTCTCCTTTGCCCACGAATCTCACTCATTCTTACTCTATCTTGAGATCCATTTAAAGAAGGCCACTTCTGATAATGAGACTTCACTGGCATTTTTTTTTCAAGAGCTGGAGCCCTGGGAATATTCTGACTTCATATTGAAATAAATGTGCCCCTTCACCATAAAACATGAATCTGGGTCTATGGCCATGCCACCCTGAACAAGCCCAATCCTGTCTGATCTCGGAAGCTAAGCAGGGTCGGGCCTGGTTAGTACTTGGATGGGAGACCACCTAGAAAGACCAGATGCTGTAGGCATAAAAATAAAATAAAAAATAAGGGATTGTAAGTTGACAAGGTCCTTGCAATCTGTGAGGTCAACCAAGGGTTGCCTTGCCTAAAAACAAACAAACAATCAAACAAACAAACAAAAATAACATGATCCTGGGCTCTATCTTCAACTCTCATGGGGCAGCTTTAGTCGCCTACCTGTATTCTGAGGCCTATTCCCTTCTGTCTCTTCCAAGACCAGGACCTTGCTTCACTGTTATGCTATTTCCTGCTAACATTTCTGACTCCCGAGTTACAGTCAGCTAATGGGCTTCACTCTTCCAACTAAAAAATTCCCTAACCTTCTTCTAGTTCGCATATCCTTCTTTCTACTATCCTCTTTTTATAATAATATTATTCCACAGGCCAGTCTTTGCTCGCTTGCTCGCTCGCTTGCGCTGTCTCTGTGTCTCTGTCTGTCTGTCTGTCTGTCTGTCTCTCTCTCTCTCTCTCACACACACACACACAAACAGCCTCACTCTCCTTCCCTCTCCCTCCGGCTCTCACTCTCAACTTCCTCACATCCATTCACTTGGGAAACCCTCTGAAGTCAGGCTACTGACTCCAATATGACACTGAAACGCTGTTGGAAAAGTCACCGTCAACCTCCTAATCACCAAATCCTTATTGCTATATTCTTCTTTTTTTCTTTCATATGTAACACCATGCCTCTCCTTTCTTTGATTTTGAGGTTTCTCTCTCTGCTAGTTCTCCTCCCACCCTTCTGAGTATTCCTTCTCAATTGCTTTTGGGGTTTCTCTTTTCTCTCTTTACCCCGTACATATTAAACTCTTAATTTTTCTGAGATCTGTCTTTAGCCTGCTTCTCTTCTTGTTCTATATTCTCTTTTAGAGTTCCAAAGCTAACAACTCCCAAATCTACCTCCTCGACCAGAACCTTCTCCTGGGCCCCAGACTGACATTTTTGATGGTCTGTGCACATCATATTCTGAGTGTCCCCCAGGCATTCAACATGAAGTATGTTCACAATTCTGATCCTCCAGACTTCCTTCCTAGGAGTACATTCCCACTGATAGCCAGGTACCCAACAAGAAACTTGGCATACCTCTGAAGCTCTATTCTTGCTTGATCTTCCACACTCATTGGTACTGTCTTCTTTGGTCTTATCATCCCTCTATCCACTGTAGCAACTCCTTTCTCCTCATCCAAACTTCTACAGTCTTAGATCAGAACCTCATCACTTCTTGCCAATATTAATATGGCTCAAAACTCTGGTCTCATCTCTCTTTTCTATATCCTCGCCAGTTTATCCATTACTTATTTATAGTATAATTTAATTTATTTTTTTACTCATAAAAATAACATCATTGAATTATTCTCTTACATATAATTCCATTTTGGCTGTTTTCTTAAAAATATATCTATAATAACATGGCATATATTTTAACTTGGTGCTAAGCCTCCATGATAGATTATGAAAAATAACATATTTCAATACTTCTATATTTTATCCTAAGGTCCTAGTCAAGTGAAATATAAAATCTTGCTTAACTACTAATTCTTCGCATTGCTATGTGAAGTTGCTGTGCAAGCATCATATATTGCTAATAATGTATTACCCTTAGAATATAAGATGTTCCTATCTTATGAAGGAGGGAAAAAATGCATATTGCAAACTGACCTAGAAGAAATAGCTCAGACCTGAAACCTGAAATCTCATGGAGCCAAAAGATAAAATTATTCTTTTATTAAAAAAAAAAAAAATTCACTGGTTCTAAGAATCTGAGGTATAATGCTCTTGTAGTCAAAATTCCCAGATGTGAGTAAGAAAGAAAACACATGTTAGAGGTAAAGAATAACTTATGAGACCTTATGACTTGAACAGGGTAATGATTTAAAGGCTTGGGTTAATCCTTTAAGAAAACCATGCTGCCCAGTGCACTTCTTCAAAGGAACATTTTTACCTGACAGATAGTATATCTGAAGTGCAGCCTAATGTTCGTTCACTTTATGTTTGATAAACTACTCCACAGGCAACCTTTCCCCCGCCCCCCCTTTTTTTTTGGTTAAAATGAAATATGTATAGGAAAAAAATATATATATTTCTTTCCTGAAACAGGCATTTCTCAGATTTTTGCTACTGGCTTACCAATAATTTTGGAGAAGTTCTTTCATCATATGGAGCTTTAGATTCCCCAATAAAAATGAGATATTGAGAAAGTTTTCCTCTAGCCTTAAAATTCTCTGGTTCTATGATTATAACAAAAGTTCACATTCAAATTGTCATACGTACCCACAGGATCATTCTGAGAGAAAGAAGAATGCCAAGATACCCACAGTTTTACTTCTATTTGTGCCAAAAGTTGTGTTTTGGGGCTAGTGAAAATTCACTACTGTATTTGAATTACGTGCCTTTTATATAGGGCTGATGCCCAGACCAGTCCCAATGGAAATCTTTGTTCTGGTTTACCTGGTAGTACTTTAACTATTGTAAAATGATTACCCTTTCCCCCATTGTGTGTGTGTGTGGTCGAGGGTGGGGTGGGGTGGGGGAAGGCTTGTTGCAGGGAGAGAGTGTGGAGAATAAAAAAGCATAGAGCAGGTTAGATGGCAGAGAACAGCTAATGATGACAGCTGGCTCTGGTCACAGGATGACAGGAACCACAGGTAAGATAGCATCGAAAATACTTTCACCTAGCTCAGAGATTTGCCTACTTAAATAATCAAAAGCAAAGAAACAAACAAACAAAAAGGGGGCCTTACAAGGATAAATGGCCATTCCATGCCAGGACTGAGATGAATGATTGATTCAACTCCATGTAGCTGAGGTCCAAGAAAAAAAAAGAATTGGTCCCATAAAAGATTGACCTTGCTCTTGGTAACAACTGTAGTCAAGCATAATTGACATGACTTTTTTTTTTTTAAAGCAAAACATCTTTTCTTTCTTGTTTCATAACATATAAATTTAGATGACAATTAAAAATTTTAGTTCGCAAACCTTCTTTTGAAATTATAGTCCTTTGTTCCTTAGCTAGCAAACACTTCTTGGAACTTCTTAGAAGCTAAGCATCCTATAGCCCTTGACATTTGCTGGGGTGTGGCTAATAGGATAAGAAGAAAAGTAATTGCTATTGTTCTTATTCTAGCATATTATTGTCCTCTGCTGCCCAAATTCCTGAACTCAAAACTGGTTGAGTTCCATGGTAGATATTTTGGAATATATTGTTAAATTCTCTGGTGTTAGGAAAGGGCCATGAAAAAAAAATGTTCAAAGAAATTAGCGGTTGTTTTCCCGCCTCATACCAGTGACTAGGAAAAGAATGAAGACAAACTCCTTCCAACCTCACATCTTTCATGCTCTGCATGTGGATCTCTCTGGAAGGCCCAGCACAAAAGCATGTGTGTGTGGCAGTGGGAAGTGAGTGTGAGTGTGTGTGTGTGTGTGTGTGTGTACACACAATTACACCTAAAGTGGTGAGAAAATCCATAATTTAGGTATTCAGATATGCATGACATAGAAAGGCATTACTTCCTGAGTTTTTTTCTTTTTTGAGATAATTATTATTAGAGAGTTGAAGAGAAGCAGCAATGTGGAACTTTTCCTTAAATCCTCCTCAAAACAAACTACTTTTTTGACTTGAAATCACTCAAACTAAAATTGTGAATTTTTTGTATAGGTCAGTGTCCTTGGAACCCAGGACAAAGAGAAAGAGCCTCTGGAGCCTACCTCGGCTGGCAGCTTGGCCACCACTCCTTCATCTGAGGCTGCCACCGCCCAGGGGCCATTGCTCAACCCCCCTGAGGATGAGACAGAGGGTCTGAAAACAAGAACTCCAAGTCCCATTTCGAACTTACAGCTAGAAAATTTGGTGCACAAAGGTAAGATATATATGCCAGTCAGCTGCATCTACAATGTGAAGAAGGCACAGAAGAGATGGTCTCTAAAATCTCAGAGAGAACATGTTTTGACTCTAAACAGGGAGGACAAAAGACGCTTTTCACTTTATTATATACAGAATTAGAAAACTGGCTGGCAGTGGAACAAATTTGGCCAATAAAAAATGTTAGTGTCTTAAAGTGTTTATTTTTAATTTGAATGCCTTTAGATTGTGCTTTCATGTTTGCCATAGTCCCTTCCACTCCCTATTGTCTAACATGTGGCCTTTACACATATAAACATTTGAGTTTTTGATCCCTAGAAGAGGAAAAAAAACTAGAATCTAGATTCATCAACATATAATATCTATAGGAATTAATGATTAGATAGTTTCTGAAGAACATGTCAGAGACATCCTTGCCCCAAAGAAGCATAGATTGGTTTGAAAACAAGTTACATGATATACATTATTTAGTTATTGTTTTTAAGAGTAAGAGTAGTGAAAGTCCTCTGCACCTTTCTAATTGGTTTAAGGAGTGTTTAGTTTGTTTTAGGGAGTATATGAATTGAGACATATTCCAAATCTGGGGTAATGATTATGGGAGATGGAGAAAGAAATGAAGCTTTTATAACATATAACATATACACTATCTCATAGAACACAGAAACCAGAAAGCATTTGATATTTTTTTGTGGCTTCTCTCACCTTGGAATCACTTCTTCATGTAGGAAACACCCATCAAAGCACTAAGACATACCATGAAATAAAAAGGGACTTACAAATAGTTTTATTGTCGTAGCTTTTTCTTTGCTTTTTTATAGTAGATGTGTTTCTAAAATCGATTTGTAAACCGACATACGTCATGTTTTTATTATCCTGCAAGAGCTGCTCTATTTAAAATTTTGATATCAGTGGTGCTTTCTATGAACAAACTAGAAAGGAATGTATACAAAAGATCAAATCATCTATATTTCAAATATTAATTTGATTTTAAGTCAAATTCAAAGTAAATTAAGAAGTCCTATTTTTCTCCTGTCACTTCATCTCCACAAGAGTATTAGCCAACAAAGGCTCACAGCATTACACTTTCAAGGAACTATGCATTTTTAATGGAGTTTCATGAAGATTAAAAACTTTCATTTTTAAAGTAATGAATATCTAATGGTGGAGTTTCAGGTGGTAGAAGAAATGTTTTGGGTATTAGGAACCCTTCTTAGAACAATATTTTTTAGTTGGTGTGTTTGTGTGCATGGAAAATAAACTTTACAGAGCTTTTAATTTTCATCTTTTCAGTGAAAGAAAAAGTTATAATAACACATTATCTTTCTGTCAACCTAGATCCTAGATGTTTAGAAGAACTAAAACCTGGAAACTGTAGCGGATATGTGGTTCGATGGTATTATGACCAACAGGTCAACTCCTGTGCCCGCTTTTGGTTCAGTGGCTGTAACGGCTCAGGAAATAGATTCAACAGTGAAAAGGAATGTCAAGAAATCTGCATTCGAGGATAAGTAAGTGAATCAACCTGTAATGAGTCAAATCTACATCTTTATCAACAAGCCTAGAAAGAAACTCTATAATTTCAACATATTCACTGAATACATATTTGATTATATACTGAGTATTTACAATTTATAACATAATCAAGTCCTTACAACCACATTAGGATGTAGGTATTATTAACCATTATCACAGATAAAGAAGCAGAGGCTCTGAGAAGCAAGAATTTATCAATGGTCACCCAAATAAAAAATGGCAGAGCTGGGGTTTGTGACTCAGGGTTGTGCAACCTCAAGACATAGGCTTTAGTATCAACTTCACACCTTGCTATGTGGTTCTGATTCCTATGAATTCCTTTTTTTATGTATTATATTGGATTAAACTCCTTCTCCATTCCTCCCCAGTCCCCTGGTCTCTTCTACCCAGTTCAGTCCCCCAAACCCCTCACCGTAGCTAAAGGTAGATCATAGAAAAGGACTTGGGTTTGGGAATTAGAAGTGATGGGAGTATGCTGGTGCATAGGAGGTAGTGAGATAAGAAAAATATCCCTCCTGGGGGAAACCCAGAAAGAGAGAATGGTTCTGAGAGATGAGAGCGCTGGGATAGAAGTTGGGGTGGTGATAGTGGTTAGGTTTTTGCCTCACTTGCCCTGAAAGTAAGATGCCAAGATGAATTAAAATGATTTAACTCAATCTGATTAACAACTGTCATTACAATTCCTCCAACATGTTTGGTAACAAACCTTTATTGTGTTTAAACTATATATTGAAAACAATAACTGTAGTTTAAATGCAGCTTTTCCCACTCTTCCTTTAAAATATGTAAATATGACTTTGAATTTTAGGGGGATGGAATGAGAAGTCAATCAATAGCCAAGAACTATCTAAAGCCCATGTCTACTCTTGAGTAGATTATTTTAAAGATAGGTCTTTCACTGAAAAATGAGCCACCAAATTGAAATATGACCCAACAGAGTAATAAAGGATTGACTGTCATTTTATAATAACTTTGTGACATCAGTCTGGGAAGATCATCAGTTCTAAGTTGAACTCAGATAGCATTTGTACATGTCATCTTACAACACACTTTCTTCTTCTTTCAGGCCTGTGACCCTCATCCAAGGTCAGTGGTACAAAAAAAGAGCACTCAAGGACAGAGGTGCTGGAAGAACAGCCATCTTAGCAAAAATAATTTCGTACAATTTTGTTTAATTTTTATTATGTAATATTTGATATTACAAAAGAATATATGCAATGTACTTGTAAGTTATAAAACATGATAATATGATGAACCCCAGTAAACGCATCACACAGAAATGAACCAAACAGAACCAATTCTGTTGAAGCTTCCTGTGTGCCCCCTACCATCCTAGACCCCTATTTCCTGCCAAAGGTATCCGTCTTGAATTTTGTGTTTACCATTTCAATTTTCTGTTGGTTTTTATATGTAATTTTACATGTAAAACCACATATATCTCTATGTATCTCAAACCAAACAGTCTTGCTTATTTTAAAACTTTATAAAAATGGTGTCATACTCTAGTCTTTTGCAACTTGCTATTTCCTTCAATATTATAATTAATCCATATGTCTTACCATATATAGTTCTAAAAATATCTAAATATATTCCTAATTTATTATTTAGTTTTTTGAAACTTTAGAAAATTTGTTTCATGATATGTAATTCTTTGAAACTTGGTATGTTCTTACATTATAATTCATACACATTCTTTTACATTCACAGTTGTATAATATTTGTGTGAATATAAATCAACTTATTTAACCACTGTCTTGTCTGTGACCAATTAAATTGTTTCTATTTATTCTTTTTACTCTTCTATCTGCTGTGAATGCTCATGTACAGCTTTGGGTGCATATTCATGAGTGTTTTTCTAAGAGCTAGTCCCAAAAATGGAAAGGCTGGGTTGCAGGATATGTAAACATTCAAAAATAGTATGTCATACCAAATCAAACTTTTTCTCAAAGTGTTTGAACCAATTCTTTATAAACTTTGACTAGTTGTATATAGGAGTTCTTATTTCTTGATATTCTATTGATTCCAAGTATTGTCAGCCTTTTTCATTTTACTAATAGTAGGTATAAAACAGTATCTTGTTTTAATTTGCCATTCTCTGGTGACATTTTGCTATATTTATTTACCATCTGTGCTGCTGCTACTTCTGTGAAATGTTTATAATTGCAGAAGTATTTTCTACTGGATTGTCTTTTCCTTGAATTTCTGGATTTCCTTATATATTCTTAAATCAGATTACTTGTGCGTTATTTGTGTTGCTAATATCCTTGTGGCTTGCCTTTTTTAATTTTACTCTTCTTTTTTTAAATGCACAGAAGTTCTCAATTTTAATGCAGTCAAATTTACTCAAGGTTTTCTTTTATGGCTGACACTTTTTGTTCCTTGTTTATGCTGATGAGCCTTCAGCCACTTTTCTTGGGTGGAAAACTCCTCTGGGTGCTCAGCATACCTCCCTAGGTGCCCATCTTCTCAGCTGGTAATTCCTGATGATTCTATTAGCACTTTGGTAATATCTGTTTTTTCTTCATCTTTTTAGTTGTCCTCAGCATAAAGTGAGTCTGAGCTACATCAATGGCCATTACTATATATTTTGTTGTGGGTTGGAGAGCTTTGGGTATTTTCAAATTTCCTAGAAGCCCAGCAATACATTAAAAAGCATATATTACTCACCATATGGATGTTGCAAAGTAGAAGGACCTTTCAGAGTATCTGGCCTGCTGTTGTGCCAGAAGCGGAGGTACTTATATTCCTTTTTTCAAGCTTTTCATGACTTTGTCCACAAGAAGATTGACATGTAAACATGTTGTAATGTTGACGTGGGTGTTCGTCCCTTTGTCTGAAGCATCCTTCTCTTCCTTCTGTGACTACAAAATCCTAATATTTCAAGAACAACTTGCAGGCCTCCACTCCTCCTTTCTGGTACTTTCTCATCACTTAGGCCATGCCCAACACTGAGGGCCCAAAGCACATGGCTTATGCTCCACTCCACCCTGAGTAGGAACTGCCTTGCACTTAGTGGAGAACATTTGCATTGGTTTCCTTTTTCTGCTCTGACAAATTACCACAAATCTGGCTGCTGAAGCAACGCAAACATATTATCTTACAGCTCTGTAGGTCAGGAGTCTGATGCAGGTCTCACCAGGCTAAAATCCAAGTGTCAGTGGGGTTGTGTTTCTTCTGAAGGATCTAGGGAAGAACCTCTTTCCTTACCTTTTCCACTTCTAGAGGCTGCCCACATTCCTTGGCTCATGGCCCCTTCCTCTATCTTTAAAGCCAGCAACAGCAGGTTGCATTTCTTCCATTGGCCATTGCTCTGATTCTGACTATAGCTGGGGAATGCTCTTGGCTTTCAAGGACTCATATAATTAGACTGGGCCCACCTGGATAACCAAGGGTGACCTCCCCATCTCAAGATCCTTAATCGTAATCACATCTACGAAGTCTCTTTTTTTTCAAGTAAGGAACTATTTACAGGTTCAGGGGATTACGGAATGGACATTGTTGGGACCATTTTTTTGCTCCGGTACTGTATCTGTGTCTTCTGCCTGCTCTCTGAGTTTAGGACCAAAGACATGCCTTATTTATCTGTGTCCCCTAGTTCCTGGAACATAGGAAGAACTCAATAGATTTTTAAAAATATTAGCACTCACTTTTTTTTTTATTACATAAATAATTAACTACTTGGAAAAAGGGAATAAAAAAAGATCAGAAAAAAAATCATACCATTTCAAAAGGAAAATTATAAATAATTAACTACTTGGAAAAAGGGAATAAAAAAAGATCAGAAAAAAATCATACCATTTCAAAAGGAAAATTAAAGTGCTCTGTCAGTGAGTCAAAACTCTCTCATCCAGCTCCACTCTTCCCCCATCACGATTAGCAAAACAAAGGGCAAAGTCAGAGGGAGTGTTGTTTAGCTAGATAAAGGATCAAAAAGGCTGAATTGAACAATCTGAGAATTCTGGAAAAGAGAATGATGATTTATGTTTTCATTTTAAGCTAGTTAAAAGGTCAGTAGAGATGGGGAGAGATACAGGACATTTTGTTTCTCCATTTTCACAGACTGTGTACAAAATGTGCTAGAAACAAGGATGTGTACCTAAAGAAGTCTCCATTTTAAATTAAAACAGTGAGAAATTCTTAGTACTTTATCAAGTACTAATGATGTTCAAGAATTTTAACACTAAAAAAAGTCCATTGAAATGTTAAAATATTTTAGGTGATCATTTCTATCACTTTAATTCAGTTGAAATCTCAGCTTTGCTGACTGCAAGAAATGCTCTAATCAGGTGTTTGAAGAGCACGCTAAATTTATAAAATGACAATTAGGCCTAATTTTAGTCTTAATGTTTATCCTAAACACAACGAAAAGTAAATCAAAGAATTAGAAAAAAATATTTGCAAGTAATATGTAAATATGAAACAAAATTGTTTCATATCTCTAATCAACCAAGAGATCCTATAAATCAAGAATAAAAGAAAAAATTAAAAAATGATAGAGATTGGCAATTCAAAGAAGATGGCCAATAAACATATGAAGAGATGCTCAGCTTCATTAACTGTCAGAAAAATGCATGCTAAGTAGATCTGGGATGAAGCTGAAATATCCACAAGGGATTCTGCTGAGGAATCCTGGCTGAGAACCAGCAAAAAGACCTCTGAATTATGCCAGCCTTAGGAGAGAGTCTTCTATTGACTATTTGATTTGGAATTTTAGGTGTTCAACTATTTATGCCTTTTCTCTGAAAATCTATTGTGAATAGCAATGCAAAGATGGATTAATGCTGTTGAAGTGTCCAAGATTTCTCCCCATTTTTACAATATCTTTTAGTACGTCACTAAAATGAACATGTTTTAGAATGTATGTGTGTATGATCATCAAAACAAGTATAGTCCCAAATCAAATTTCACACACATATTTATGGCATTTCAGGTTTTAACAAAAATATTGAACTGATTTGATTTTTTAATGCATTATTAATCATTTTGTATAAATTAATATCTTTAAAAATTCTTTATTTAAATAAATTCATTTAAAGTCACACCAGACTCTAAGAGTTAGGAATTTTTGAACCCTGCTTTAATCGATTAAGGAAATAAAGGCTCTTAGAATCTCTAAGGATCCTTAGACTTTTCTAACCCTATGTCTCTTCTATTTCTTATATACTTCAGACAAACACCCTGATGACTGGGCATTCTTAGGGTGAACATTTCTGATAGGACAATTATCTCCCAGCAGTTCATTCTTTAGATAACACCAATTTCCACTGCTACAATTTGAGCCAATGTCTCCCAGAGCTTCCACTCTAACAAACTCCTGCTCTGACCTGTGGAGCCTTGAAGAATGATTGTCTTATTTAAGATCGTCGCTATATCCATCCTCTTTTACTCGGGCTGCTTCAACAGCTTCTCCTCCTTCCATGGCTCTTTTACCATCCTATCCTCTAATTCTGAGCATCCCGCAGCATGTGAGGGTGTTCACAGTGGCGAGAGGAGGGGAGTGAAGCAAACCAACATGTCCCTTGCTCTAAATATTATATCCCTATGAAATATGAAAACCTAAGATGACCGCCACATCAACAGAAGACATGGGAAAATTGCCCTCTATCTTGAAAGCAAAAAGAGAGAGATTACAATAGTAGGAATTCTAAATAGTAAATTAGGCTTGTGGATTGCAAAGACAACAAAGACTTCTCTCCCTATTTCTCTCTGAAATTGACTGGAGGATTCAATTTTATTTTTGCCATCTTCAAATTTGCCCTTAAACTCTGCACTCATGGTTTCTTAACATTATATTTAAATACTAACAGAATTCTCCAGTTATTTCCTCCTTAGCATATTAGTTGGTGTTATCTTAAATTTATTATTTGTCTGTTTTGCCCTCTTGCATCATAGTGAGGAGTGCTATAGTTTGCCGGTATCTGAAAATTGTTTTTATTCTCAAATTGATTTTATAATGAATAAATCACTGCTCAGACTTGCTTTCAGCTGTTTAAAACAAAACAGAACAGAACAGAACATGTCCCTCATGGGGGAAAAAAAAAACAACACAGACACACAAAAATACAGCAACCCTTGCCTTTATGTAATTGTCTCATCTCCTGTCTTCCAAGAAATAAATATTGGAATTTATAGACATTTCCTGTGGTGTATTACATTCTTTGTTATTAGACAAATATTGACAAACAGTAAAATTGATTAAAATTGTGCCTCTCCAAATTTTAGAATGTTACTTGATCTTTTCCCAGAGGCCAAGTCTATTAAATTTGCTTTGTACCACTTTACACCTTCACCACAAACCAGCAACCTCTCTGTATTCCATTTCTCTGTAAATGGTACAGTCCCTCAGCCAGTGACCTCGTCTGGCCTCTGAGAAACATCGCAGACTCTTTCCTCTCCCTTGCTCCCTGCATCCAGTTGCTCAGTGCCGCTGGTCCATCTTACGTCTTCCTGTTCCTCTCCACTCTCAGTCTGTCATTGCTTGCAAACTAGCTCCCTTATCCCTCACCTCTGATCTTTATCCGCTCAGTGTTGTGGAGTTATAGTAAATCTGACCTGATCGTTTTCTCCTTCCAAATGCTACAGGGGCTCTCCATCTTGAGATACAGAGCAAACTTAGTAGCATAGTATTCAAGGTCCTTCGGGACCTCACTGCTGCTTACATTTCTAGGTTAGCTCTCTTCAGGTCTATATATGTGTTTTTCAATTCAGTTATCCTCAACCATTGGCTACTTTTGAGAGCACCATTCATTTCCCTTTGGAATTCTCCCTCCCTTCCCTCCCTCTTTGTGCAGGTATATCTGTAGAAGACATTCATAAAGGAAAATTGTAAGGGCAAAGATTACGCACTTTAGATAAGTGTGTCAAAGTGCCATCCTTAAAGACTGTACCAGTTTACATTCCCTCAACTTATGAGCACGCCTTCTTTTTCATTTCCACACTATTGTTGAGTGTTGTCAGTTATTTGTCTTTACTCATCTGATGGTTGAAAACAGAATCTTGATTTAGTTTTAATCTGTATTACTCTCGTTTTTTTTTTCATTTCCTTATACTGTGAAATATTTTATATGTGCAAAACAATGTATGTTTTATATAATTAGATTTTAAAGTCAATTACCACATAAAAACCTGTGTATCTACCACCTAGCTGAAGAAATAGATTATTACCAATATCCCTGAAGCCCACTCTAAGTTTGTCCCCAAACAGACAAAGCCAAAACCAACTTGAAAATAAATGGTCATGGCGATTTGGGGTGCCCAAGAAAATGCTATATGATTTTCTAGAGAGTACTGTTGCCAACAATGTGTTAAGTGAATCCTAAAGTTATTGTGCCCAAAGATGCCCTATGTGGATCCCAGAGGTGCCATATCCAAGGAAATGCTACGAATCCCCAGACATCACTCTTGAATGTAGTACAAAATGAGATAATCTGGGACACCCAATCCAGTACAAACTCCGAACACTGAACAAATAGGCTAAAAGTTCTGTACTAGAACTCTGTGGGAGCCTAACCCAGCCCTGTGGTTCACAGGGATATAGTGTGAAGTTCTAAACAGCACCAGAAACTTTGTCCAGCACAGGAACTTTGAACTTTTTACGTGGTGTTCTGCTTCCCTGCGGCCACTCAGAATGCCAAATGTTAAAACTGGGTGTGGTTGTGGAAGGCATTCATTTGGAACTATGCAAAGAACCCAGAAATGTCCGAGTATTGTTCCAAACCCCAGCTCCCTATGTCCACAGGATATGTACAGAGAATGGCAGAGGAAAGCAAAACTCCACATCATTGTCTATGCTTGAGTCAAGAGCCAGGTTCAGCTCTCTAGCAAGCATGGCTGGACTATGTAGCATCTTTTGGTCTTAGGCTGGTTCATCCCAAACAGTTTCTAACCAAATGCCATCTAGCATCTTACTTCATACTTTGGGAAAGTAAGTAGAGAAATATATTCATTCATTCATTCATTCATTCATTCATTCATATATAAGTTACTTACTGTCTACTATGTGTCAGATGCCATTTCTGCATTTATGAAGCTTATTTCCTAGTGGAGGAAACACAAAAGAGTCAAATACATGTCAAATTGATATTAACTTGAGAAATTCTACTATGTGCTCAGTACCATGAAAAAGGTCAGCTGTGCTAGCAGAGCACATAGTAGAGACAATACAGCCAGAGAGAGAAAGTCTTCAAAGTTATGGAAGATTATAATTGTTCATAATTATTTCTTTATCCTTGCCTTACTCCCTCTAGATAGGGTGTACTTTTCCATACATCTGACTTTGGGCTTGGCTATTGACTTGCTTTGGCCAATGGAATGTGCACAGATGTGAGGTTGTCATGACTGAGCAGAAGCTTTAAATGTGTTTGTGTTCTTTGTGCCTCTTGCTCTGGACCTTCACCAAGAAAATAGCATGGCACCACCTTTGGTTCTGGAATTAAAAGATGGATAGAGTTGAGCCCAGGCAAGCCCAGGTGAACCAAGCCAATCCAGCTGAGCTTAGCAAAACTGGAACCAACTGCAGTTCTCATGTCATGTGAGTGATAAATAAATGTTTCTTTTCATCAGTCGCTTAGATTTGGGGTTGTTTCTTACCACCGTGAAAGATGACAAATACAAAGTCTTACTCTTAGGCTTGCCTTGGCTATATATGGGAGGCTGTAGCCCCTGGCCTGGGTGACATGTGAGAGAAGAGTGAGGCTATAGGAGATGGCTGAGTTTCTTCCCATGTAAAAAAAAGGATCTGATATGGCTACTGTTACAGCTTCTTGGAAGAAGAAAGAGAAAGAGGAACAATGTTGCTTCTAACCAAGATGTAGTAACAGGAACCAGATTTATCCTCCTTCCTGAAAGAACCAAGAACACACCAAATACAGGGAACAACACCTTGCAAAATGCTGTAAATCAGCCGAGGAAGAGCAGCAATCCTCAGTAGGCAGGAAAGAACATGAAGTAAACCCTAAAATTGCTCCAGCCTGCTGATTTCCAGTCTACTGTGCATGGAGGGGGAACTAAGGCAGAACCTGGCAGACTCCCTGGATTGATGCAAAAGAGCTGAGAGTCCAGGAAGACCAAGGCGGCTAGAATTCATAGGATAAGGACAGAGTACTAGAAAGGAGAGAAGTTCACAGAGCAAGAACTTGGGAGATCTATGGAGGGTTCAGCTTGAGTATTCAGCTAAAGGCTGATGAATAAATGCATATAAGGAAACTACTCAAAGATGGAAACCAAAGCAACTGAAAAGATTAGAGGTAGCAGTGCCAGGTGCTAACACTGGGCCAGGAACAATGCTTGTCACACCAGCCGGACTGGATTCACAGAACATTGGGTAGAGTACATATTCTGGGCCACAAAATAAGTGCCAATAAATTTAAAAGAATTCAAATCATAACAAGTATGTTCTCTTTTTCTTTTTTAAATATATCTTTAAAATTTTATTTGAAGCCAACTCTTGGCATTTAAATGAAAAAATTATCAAAATATGTTTATGTTATTCTAGTTGAATACTTGGTATCAAGACAAAATACCTTAAATTTTTGAATTGACTATAACACTGACAATTTTGTCAGTCTTGGCATGGCCTTTTTTTTATATCTTTTGTTAGGAGTTCTGTTCAGATAGTCTTCAGGTGGTTCCTCAGGTTGATTACTCTATAATTTAGTTGTAATTCTGATGGAGTCATGGGAGGAGGTGAGCATGGTATTTACCTGCTCCACCACCTTGATTGGAACTGGGCCCAAGTATGTTCTCTTATCACAATGAAATTAAATAATAGACCAAGAACAAAAATATATTTGAAAAAAATCTCAAATATTTCCAAACTCTATAAAACATTTCTAGATTCAAAGCTCTAAAAAGAAATCAAAGAGGGAATTAAAGGGTTTTGGATTAAATGAAAACAAATACACAATGTGGCAAAATTTGCTACTAAAGCAGTACTTAGGGGGATATTTGTATCGCTAAATGACTATTAGAAAAGAAAGGTCTCGAATCAGTGACTTAAGCATCCATCTTTAAGAAACTAGAAAGGAAGAGAAAATTAATTCTAAATTAAGTAGAAGAAAGGAAATAAGAAAGACCAAAGTAAAAACTAATGAAATAGGAAGGAGAAAACAAGTGGATATATACATATTTCAAAATGTATCAAATTCTAAACTTTAAATAAATGCAGTTTATTATATGTCAATTATACCTCACAAAGAAAAAAAAGCTGTTAAATATTTTCAAAAGTATCTTGTAGGAAAAAGAGACAGAGAAAGACAGAGACAGAGAGAGTGAGTTGACGCATCTTTGGCCTGAGTGCAAGATAGAACTCTACAGAGACTAGTTACCCCTTATGTGCTTGGAATTTTAATATTTTAATATTACGCATTACCCCTGTCTAGAGGTAAATGTACTACTTTGGTGACCTGAATGTGGTCAATCAAATTAGCATCACTTATTCTTAGGAAAAGGTGCAGTGGGTCTGAGAGGAGGGTGGAGATGTTATCCTCTTCTTATACTACTTAACTCACAAATGAGCTGGCATAGTTCCAACAATAACTCCAAGTCCTTCTGAACCCCAGTTTTATTGTCCCCATCTCAGTTAGTGGCATCATCATGTAGCCAATCTTCCAAGCTTACCTTCAGCTCTTACCTTTCTTTCAGATTCTATAAGTCACCAAATCCTACCAACTAGACCACAGAAGTCTCTCTCAAATCTATTCCCTCTTCTACATGCTAATTTACACTATATTTAAATGTCCTCCTTACTTTTATTAGTTGCTGTGCCAATTAATACTTCATAGAATCATCAAAAATGTTTTTTTCTCTAAGATACAAATCAGATTATTTTCAAAGCTTTACTCCCCATTACCTAAGTAATGAGGTCCAACCTTCTCAGCAGGGTTTATAATCCCCTTCGCAATCCAGCTTTCATCCTGTTTCATTATTCCCTCTCCACCTTATGCTCCAGCTATTCTGCTTAATAACTCCAAATGTACTAAGCTGGGTTTGTTGTTGGTATTTTTGCCTTTGTGTCTTCATGCCTGCTGTTTCCTCTATCTCTTTTCTGCATGGCAGACTCCTATGTATTCTATAAGACTTAGCTTAAATATTACATCTTTGATGAAACCTTTCCCAACGTTTCAGGAAAATGGCTCCCTTTTGTCTGGCCCTCAAATAGGACTGCCCTCATGGCATCTACTAATGGCACAAATAAGATGATAATGAATTGTAATCTGGGTCTGAAAACTAATTGTAGCTAATTGTGACTTGAATTCTTGCAGTGGTGTGGGCTGGGAGAAGTCACAGAAGTGCTAGTTCAAAAGGAAATAGCAGGAAGAGAGAGGGGATGCTTAGGTCGAAGTCTGTGGTACCACCTTTCTTGGAGCCACTTAGAGACTAAGAACATTTTTAGAAATACAGCAGTAAAATATGAAGAACAGCCATTTTTTCTTAGAAAAGATATTAGAAGAAGCAGAAGCTATGTTCAAGGCATTTAGAAGCTTGCAATTATTAAGCCCACCCACCCTGGAAAGAAATAATTTGCTTCCTGACAGAGGGCCTTCTGTCATTCCGATGGAGACTATAACCAGGCATTTTAAAAGAGGGCTCATGCACCAGGTACAAGAAGGAGATTGGTCATTTCTTTCACTGGCCAGTGTGGCTAAATGCTAATTAAAAGCCCATGTACATTCTTCTTTGTTAGTGTGGACATTACAATTAATTTTAATAATTATCCATCTCTGTGAGAAAACCAACCAGTATAAGAAGTAGAAGTCAGGAGACAAGTTTCTTAATTCGGCTCTGCCAGAAAATATTTTCAACCGATTTATCTGATGTGTTTGATAAAGAAAAACAATTTTAAATATCTTAAGATAACAAAGATTTTCAACTTAAGTCTTTAGATAATATTTATATTTCCAGTATCAAAAGGCACTGGCAAATAATTCTAAGTGAAGTTTTGGCACAAAGAGGAGAAAAGTTTTTACTTTGATATATTTGTTATCTGTACTTTCTTAGAACTGTTAATTTCAAATTAATGGATATCTCTCTTAAACCTTTTTTCCTAGTACAAATCCTGCCTCTCCTCAGGTCATTTTGTTTTATACAGATCTTAAATGAGCTTCTTAAATAAATGAATTTACCCTAATTTTATTTTGGAAAAAAAAAAAGGCCTCTCTAATTAATTACTGTAAGATATTAGATGATATCATTTAATTTCCTGAACAATCAAATATAAAATAGTCATGGACACGTTAAAAGCCTTGAGTAGTCTGGTACTTTATATATGCTTTCTTTAGTTTCTACTTCCACAATAAAAAATCTTTATTTTATTTCCAATTCAAACAACATTGTATGGCCTTTCACAGGGAGAGTTTTTTTATTGTTTATATTCTCATCATTTTAGAAAGAATGTATCTTTCTAGAAAAGTTCTTTAGTAAATAAACTTTTCTTTTTTAACTTAAAAAAATAACCTATTTAAAATTAGAGACTTTTCTTCCTGATAATAAGCAGGGCTACTTTGGTTGAGCAAATCCTCCTGCTAGAAATAATGAAATAATTGAAAAAAATTAGAAAAAGATTTCTAAAAAGCATCAAACTGCTAATGAGATATGAGATACTGAGGGATAACAAGGCTAAAAATCTAAAGGAAAATGGGAAATTAGATTCATTACGAGAACCTTGGAGCTGGTTTTGCCACACAACACTTGTAATTTCAGAATGTCTTAAACTTTAGCTTTGGTAGCTTCTGAGGATGAAAAGGACAAAATGTAAAGTTCTGGACCGCATGAGATGGGGAATTTAATAGGAAGGAGATAATGACTGCAAAGGGACACGAAGGAGTTTTAAGGGTGATAAAAATATTCTATATTTGAAGATATAGTGGTCATCTCAAATTAGGTGAAAAAAAATTAACTTACAGATCCAAGAAGCTAATGGACCCAAAGCAGGATAAATATAAAGAAAAACACACCTAGTCAAAGCACAGTCAAACTGTTGAAGCCAAAAATCTTAAAAGCAACAAAAGAAAAATGTCACATTATATACAGGGAAGCAAAAATATGATTAACAACTGATTCTAAGCAAAAACAATAGGGGTCAGAAGGCATTGTCACAACAGGTTCAGAGAGCTGAAAGAAAATATCTGTCAATAGAAACAATCCATGAGATTACAAACGTGCCTAATTTCAACAAGCCAAGAAAAATGAAATAGTCTTATATTTTTATATTTAATACATGCAACTTCTTAACCACCTATAACGTGGTTAAATTTGGTAAACAAAATAGCATGGTGATTCTTATGTGGTCATTAAATAATGCACCTTTTTGTTTTTGTTTTAATAGAGATCAAATCACAAAAGTAATAGCAGTTTTATGGAAGTGAGTATATGAGATCTCCCAGGAAGGATTATAAAGTTGGAAGAGTAGAGTCCGAGGACATGTTTCCCAAGTAACAGCAATGTTAGATGATTGGAAATCAATGAGAAACCTACCAAGGATCTCCACAGGGAGAGATCTGGGGGTCAGGAGTGTGGTATCTGAGCACAAAAGCCAAAACAGGAAGTCAGTGTTGCTAAATGATATCAAGAAATTTGATAAGATTTACATCAACTGAGTCTAGTGAATTTAACAGAATGGTCATGGAGATTTTGGCAAAAACACTCTTGGAAGAGTGAATGTTAGGGCCGGAGCTGAGTACAGGAGAGAATGGGAAATAAGGAAGTGAAGAGAGCAAACATAGTGTGGTCTTTCAAGTAGTTAGGGGGGAATTAAGAGGAAAAAGACAAGAGGGGATATAGGTGTATCAGTACAAACAACCCTAAAATTCAGTGTCTTGAAACAACAGCATTTGTTATCACTCATGTAACTATGGATGAATTGGGTGGTTCTGCTGATCTGGGTCTGGCTATGCTCACTAGATTATCTGGGGTCAGCTGAGGGCTGGCTCATCTAGGATGGTCTTACAGTTTTGAAAGTTGGTTTTCTGTTTGCTAGGATGATGAAGATGACTAGACCTGTTTCTCTCATCATCCAGCATGCTCATTCACATGGCGATGGCAGGGTTGGTTCTAAGAGGCAGCAGAGGTCTGCAAGATTTCTTGAGGCCTAGTCATGAATTGGCACATCATTATGCTGCATTCTATTATCTAAAGTGAGTCACAAAGTCAGCTGAGATTCAAGATAAGAGAAAGAGATTTACCTCTTGAGAGGAGAAACTGCAAAGTCTCATTGCAAAGCACACTGGTAAGGGTGAAGAACTGGGACCATTTTTTGCAATTGCTCTGCCACATGACATAGAGCCTGGTTTTTATATTTGTTTTGCTTTTACTGGAACAGTTTTGATTATATTTAAATGATGTTGGAAAGGAGTTATATAGAAGGAGAGGTTAAAGATATGAGAGAGAGGAGATAATTGAAAGAAGAAAGTTCCTGAAGTGGAGGGAGGGCATATGATCTATAGCAAAAGTGGAAGGATTAGCCAGAGACACCAGTTCCATTGCAACATGTGGGAAGAAGGAAAAGATGGGTACAGGCAGAGTAATGTGTTGAGTTAGTGGTAAGAAGGTATGCGAATTGTCGTCTGATGGCACCTTTTCACTAAGAAGGAGGCAAAATAATTTCTCAAGAGAGGAGAGATGGAAAGCTTGCATGTCTATATATGAAAAAGAACATAAGTTAAGAAATAGTAAGTCTAGTTGAGATTTGAGACCATGACTTTAAAGTTTCACCAATTAACATGATGTGACTTTCTTCAACTACATTAAGGTACTGTCAGGGCCTAGGGCAGGCTGCCCCAAATATCCCACAATGGTATATTGATTATATTGAATTAAAGTTACTTGACAAGCAGCCTGTGTAAGAAGGGCATGTTGACCCTCTCTTGTCTTCTTGACTGTAGGAAATAAATCTCCCCTGTGAAAAGTGTCCTCCACCCCATTCCATGAGGGCTGAGAAGACAAACCTATCACTAGAGCTAAGAGGTTAAGGGCTGAAGACCCTATATAAACAAACCTTGTTGTCTCTTAATTAATTCACTACCCAGGCCCAAACTTTGTTTAAATTTCTCACTAATGAATAAAAATTTGCTTAGATTCCTTTCTAATATGCACTAACTTATTTTTGCCCTGTCACTTCTTCACAAATTT
The DNA here is from genome assembly GCF_902729225.1 of Pteropus medius. Lineage (NCBI taxonomy): Eukaryota > Metazoa > Chordata > Mammalia > Chiroptera > Pteropodidae > Pteropus > Pteropus medius. The sequence continues at coordinate 11,061,743 of NW_024347791.1, forward strand.
ATTGTGAGTTTTTATTGGGGGGGGTCTAAAAAAAAGTATAAAACACTGGTTGGTTCATCATTTCTCTGAGCATCAATTATGATTCACCCATGTAAAAATATCAAGTTGTTCTTTTCTCCTATTAACCTAATCTGTGTCAATTTTATTTTAGTCTAGCTGTAAGAACTTAAGAAGGTGAGTGGGCAGTGGGGGATGGGGGTGGGATTTTCTCTTTTCCCTGACAGTGCTTAGGTGCAGGCATGGAAGAGGCAGACTGTTTGAATTCATTCGAGTTCGAGATTTTGCTAGACCAATGAATTAGAAGGACAAGGGAAAAGGATGTGGAAAGAGAGCGGTAGATGGCTCATGAAATATAAAGCAGACTGAGAAAGAAGCAAATATCGAAAGTGATTGTATTAGTTTGCTAGGGCTGTCATAATACTACTACTATCTAGGTGGCTTAAACAATAGAAATTTATGTTCTTAGTTCTGGAGGCTAAGAGTCCAAGATCAAGGTGTCAGCAGATTTGGTTTCTTCTGAGACTTCTCTATTTGGCTTGCACATGGCCACCTTCTCACTGTGGTTTTACATGATCTTTCTGCTGTGCACAAACATGTCTGTGCCCCAATTCCCTCTTTTTATAAAGATATCAGTCATATGGAATTAGGGCTCATCCATGTAACCTCATTTTACCTTAATTTTTACCTTTTTAAAAGCCATATGTCCAAATAAAGCCACATTCTGAGGCACTGAAAATTAGGACTTCAACATATGATGAATTTTGGAGGAACATAATTCAGCGGAAAAAAGTAATAATAATTGGGAAGTGAAGTGATTCGGTGACGAGTGGCTTTGTTGAAGTCAAAGAACAAATATCATGCAAATGGATTTTAAAAGAATTGAAAGAAAACAATTTTTTTTGGTTAAAGGGTGGAATGCCTAAATTTATTACTTCAGCTCGTAAAGTCATGACGATGTTCAAGACAAGGCCATGCAAGTGGGTAGCCAAAGAGGAAAGAGTGCTTATGAACTCAAGAGGCCAGGGTTTTGAAGGGGTTTTCCACATAAAAAGTTAAGTTGAGGCAGAGCTTGGGCGGAGGGTACTGAAAACAGGGGTATGGGTCATGGAGACTGCAAGACTATGAGCAAATTAGTCCTCCCAGCCCTTTAGGAGAGGTCAGATATAAAGTGGAAAGGGAGACTCTGGTCCCTCTGGAGCTTTAGAGTGGCTTGAGTATGAGGATTCAGGGGGAGAAGCCTTGATGAAAGGCTCCCTGGGGCTTAGAGAGGCTCCAGAAATGAGAGGTCTGTGCGATGGCTGTTGCCTGTGGAAGGGATGGTGGAGCAGGCGGGAGGCTCTCTTTAAGCTGAATTTAGATTGTAACATTACTCCTTACTTTACACCATTCCTATCAGCATACAGCAATAAATACTGAAATATTAAGAAAATAAATGCTACTCTCCATGTTGTTGAATCACATATTTTGAATCCTATTCCATGGATTTACCTTTCTAGTGCCTTATTACCATGGTTACTATAGTAATACTATGTATAACCATATACATAGTTAAGTATATGAGACACCTAGGCTGACAATAGGACAGAAATTCGAAACAGGAGAGTCTTGGAACTTTTTTCTGATTAGTAATAATAATAATAGCATATATAAAGTGAATGCATATTATGTGCCAAATTCTAGTCCAAGCTTGTATTAATTTATTTAATTTTTATAACAATCTGCCTTTTAATTTAACTTTTAGGTGCTCTGTATTTTGAATGAGTCAGTTGTAAGTATTGCAAAAATTCCTCTCCGTCTACTCTGTGGATTACCTGTTCACTCTCTTAATAGCAGTGCCTTTCATGTTCTTAATCTTATATTATACTCTTATTTATCAGTTTTCTTGCTTGTAAACTTTTCCTATTCTGTTTAAGAAATCTTTGCTTATTTTTAGTTAATAAAGATGTTCTCCTCCCATTATTATTCTAAAACTTTTATTGCTTTACATTTCATATTTAACTCCATTTTATTTAATTCTATTTGGAATTGACTTTCGGGTATGGTGTAAAGTGGAAATCAAGATTCTTTCCCCATATTTCTATCCAGTTAACTGTGTCTCATTTATCGAAGTGACTATCCTTTCCCCACCAAACAGCTGTGTCACCTTTGTCATAAGGTAAGCAGACGTGGGTGATATGTTTCTGCATTCTCTATTCTGTTTCATTGCTTTATTTGTTGTTTTGAGGTTACCATTATTAACCCAATTTTATAAATGAAGAAACTTAAGTACAGGAAGGTTAAGTAATCTTAGGCCCTAAGTCACATTACTAGTAAGTCTATCCTGTTAATTAGATAATACTTGTATCTTAAGAGCAAGTTTATCAGAGGTTACTATGTCTAAGGAAGTCCCTGAATTGATTCTTCAAAGAATACTCCCCATATTGGGATCTGGCATTAAGAATTAACAGAAGAAGCTTCACCTCAAAGATACATGAGTTTGAATCACTATTCTGTTTATTAGCAGTAAGAATACAGACAATTAAGCACTCTGAAATGTTTCTTTGTCTATAAAATGAGAAAAATAATACCTATCTAGTAAGTTTGGACAAAAAACAAATTAGACCATGTATATATAACCTAGCACATAGTGCTAAATAATGTTATTTATTTCTTAATCACTTGACAAAAGTGCTTAAGCCTGAAGAAATTCATAGGTAAAATTTCTAGAATATTATTTTCTGAGTAATTTTGGTGTGTTTAGTGGGTTATCGTTTGGTTTGCTTTGGGAGTTGTCTCTAATTTGAATCTCACTAAGAAAAGTAAATAGATGGATATCAATATCTAATGGCACAGAAAAAAGAAGGAAGGACAGAACTGAGGGAAAAAACAATCAGTAGTTTTGGCTGGATACCATTCTGGCTAGTCATGTCTCTATTTTCATTCTACTTTGCAAATATTAGTTATCTCGTGATTATGGATTAAAAAACAAAACAAAACTGAAAGGTCCCAACTTGCCTGAGGCTAATTGTTAGATCAATAGCCAATTAGAATGCATGGCTTCCTTGGCTCAAACATTCCTGTAGCCTAAACTGCTGTGAGGAAATCATGATCATTGAAACAGTTTTTGGCGGCAATTTATACCTCTAACAAAAACAGGTCCTCTTAAAATAACATCTTTTTCTTCCTTTTCCAGCCTCTCTCCTTTTTATTCTTCTAATTCTATGTTTTCTCATCTCGATTTTCCCCACTTCCTCTTTGCCTTCTTCCTGTGGTTTAGACCCACCTGCATATGATGCCCAGTGGAATTTCCCTCCAGCCTAAGGAAATGCTGCATCAACAATAAGCAGCTTAAAGGAAATGAACTGAGCCTGGACCAGTCAGTACACACACAGCAATAATAAATCCTACTCGCTGTGTCTTTCCAAAATTATCTCCATTCAAGAGATAGTTCACAATTCTCAAGATATCTGCAAAACAAGATTATTTTAAATTTATCTTAAAACTGCACATGGTGGTGCTCATCCTGTCCCAGCAGAGGCAGTAGCGGCATACTAGCTCATAGCCCCATGTGGTGCCTGGATTCACCTCTGCTGTGGACAGATGCATCAGGCTGTCACAGACTAAAGATGGCAGACTTTCGCATCATCCCACCAAGTCCTTTTGCCCTGATTCTAGGCTCCTGAAGCATTCATCTAATTATGATTCCCATGAGATATGCCTATAGAACTGATCATACGTTTCTTATCTGCCTACTATAGAATAAGAGGGACTGAAGTTTCTTTACTTCAGTAATTTTGTAAAGACTCGAGCTAATGTCACTCCTCTGAGGAACTGAGAGAAAAGAAACATAGGAAAAGCAGCACAGGATTTGCCCTGGAGTCATATTTCAAACTGATGGTTGATATGCAGAAGTCATCTAACTGCAAACATTTAATTTCAGAATATATAAAGAAAATGTGAAGAACATATTCTTAAAAAATCAGAACATAAGTCTTATGCTACCATTTTTCCCCTCCTTGTAGAATCTGAGACTATTCTGTGGCTTTATTAAATCGTATATGCCTCAGGCTCTGTTTTTTAATAATTCCATTTCCCCTGGAATTTTTACTCTGAACCATTCTAGGATCTAATGGCACACTGGAATTTTAAGCATGTCAGGAACATAATTGAAAAATTTAGGTTCTGGTTGCCTCCCCCAATACTTCAGAAAGCAATTACAGACATGTCTGGCACCACCTAAAATTCAGAGCCCTCCACACTTTGAACAGAATGAAGGATTTTTCAACCTCTGTGTCCTGGCCAAAGACAACGAAAGGGGCTTTTGCTTCAAAGCAGATAAAAATACGAAAAGTGGAGTGGTGGGAGCCTTTTGAAACAGGGCCAGGAGTCTCTCAGATTTAGAAATGGTGAAAATGATGGTAGCTTTCTTTACCCCCTCGACAGGGTTTAGAAAAAAGGACTAGAAAACAAAAGGCGCTGTCTGTCATCTAGAACTGGACATTTCTGAAAGTTCCAGGTCTCTGCCTTACCCATGAGTCTGTCTGCCCCCAGCCCCCAGCCCGCTTCCTTACCACTGTTGTCAGTGAGGGGAAGAAAGGTCTGCCAGAACCACCGTCAAATGCTCATAATTCTAGGAGGTATGTTTGCTAGCATGCCAGTTCCTAGAATTCACTTCTTATTGCCAGTGGCTTCTCAACATTGCCTGGAGGATAGAGGCTCAGTTAGAAGTCTGGCTCTGAGGAGCTGGTGCTGGAGCTGCATGATCAAACCCCAGTGCCACTGTGAGAAGGGAGGTTTTGCCTTGGCATAGGCCCATGCATTATCCAGTCCATCACCAGACAGCTCCATCTATTACAGATGTAATTATAGTCTTAAAAATCTGGAGCTTAATTCCAGACACAAAAAGACAAAAACTATATAATTCCACTTACATGACGTACTTAAAGTGGTCAATATCATAAAGACAGAAGCATAATGGTGGTTGCTAGGGAGTAGGGGGAGGGGAGGCTGAGGAGTTATCATTTAATAGGTATAAAGTTTTAGATTTATAAGATGAAAAGAGATATGGGGATAGATGGTGGCGATGGCTGCATAACAATGTGAATATATTTTCTACCACCAAACTGTACACTTAAAAATGGTTAAGATGGTAAATTTTATGTTAGGTGTATTTTAACACAATAAAAAAGAAAAAAAATCTGGAACTTAATTAACATAAAGTTGTAAGTGAAATATAAAGTTCCAGGCAAAAGTGAAGAGAAACTGCCATCGAGGTGATTTCATGTCCTTAGGCAACAAGTTTTATGGGGAGACTAAATTTAGCTGTGTGGGCTGGATGGATGATGAGTTAAATTGTTTTAGGCCATGTGACCTCCAACTCAGCTCCAGGGGAAATCAAATTTCTAACTGCTATGCAAGGGGGACATGTGTAACAGAGAAAACAAACAGGACTAGCATATGCAAGCACCACCAATAAGCTAATTTAGGTACTAAACTTTTGCCTACTATATTGTCCTTGTGTAACTCAGAAAAGCAAGCACACAGCCTAGCAACAGAGTGCACGCTCTTCTCTTCTCAGACTGTAGCTCTTTGAGGTTGGAAACCATGCTTTTTCCTCTGTGTATCTTGAGTACCGATGTTTAACAGTTATAGAGGGAATGGACACAATTTAAAGTAGAATTCAGTGGGAGGAGACAGTGAAAGACCAGAAAAATTATTTTCTTTCTAGAATATTTTGAATAACAAAAGAAATTAGAGAACTTTCAGAAAATAACCATGGGTCAGAATTTTTTTTCTTCTCTAATATGTATGATGGTTAATTTTATGTGTAAACTTGGCTTAGCTTTGTTGCCCAGGTGTTTGGTCAAACACTAGTCTAGGTGCTGTTGTGAATATATTTTTAATATTTAAATCAATAGACTTTGAATAAAGCAGATTACTCTCCATAAAGTGGGTGGGCCTCAACCAATCAGTTGAAGACCTTAAGATAAAAGACTGAGGTCCCCTGAGGAAGAATTGATTTGCCTCCAGACTGCCGTTAGACTTGAGCTGCAATATCAGCTCTTCTCTGGGTTGGCCAGCCTGCCTGCCCTGCCAGTTTTGGATTTACCAATTCCCACAATCAGTGAGCCAATTCCTTAAAATAAATCTCTCTTTCTATGTATATATATCTTATTGGTTCTATTTCTCTGCAGGACCCTGACGAATACAAGATGTAACAGTTACCTTTTGAGAACATAATTGGGAGCTGACGATAAATATATTGGTGCTGTTCTTAAAATGTTAAGGCTATAAGAACAACTTCTAAGTGGAACTGTGGGAAGCTCCTGGACATTTAATCTCCTCGATGGAGTACACATAAAAATCCTTCAATATGATCATGCTGGATCTCATATTCAGCCACTGACTTTCTTTTAGGGGGAAGATCAAATGTGCCCTGCGTTTAGTTTACTAACTGATTAGCTGGAAAGGCAAAAGTGGAATTTAATCAGAGAGGCACATACAAACAAGTGAGAACATCTAGTTTTTTCCCCTCTGACAGCCTAGATTCAGTCAGCAATTAAATTTTTATTGAATGCTGACTATATTTAGAGTACAAACTTAAATGTCATTGTGACTGAAAAAGAAGTAAAAGCATTGCATCTCCACTGAGCCTACTTACTAAAGGAGTAAGTTTAAGTCCATATGCAGGCAACGAATCAATTATAATTATATAATTTGTAAAACTTATCATTGTTTGGGGATGTCAGGTATTAACTAAATGAACCTTTCTTATAATGTAAGCTTTTTCATTCAATATCAAAATTTTATTTTAACTTAAAAAAAAAAAAATTGGAGGTTTGTATGAGGTGTGTCTATATGCCATTATTTAAAAAATCCCGAAAGGTTGCTATATCAGTTAATCATCTTTATTCATAACTCCATGGTTGACTTAATTGAATTGTTGGGAAATATCTTAGGGAGTTCCAGATGAACCAAACCTAAACTCTAATTCTTAAGACTTACATTCTACCTTACATAAAGTTCATTTTTCTTATAAATCTTAATACAAGTGTATTGTTTCCTAGTTATCACTGAATCCCAGGCCTTCATTTTACAAATGCCAGAACTCAGTTCCTGGATGTGGAATGATTTGTTCACAATAGCTACAATACCTAGCTAGTTACTTTAGCTAGTTAATTTGGCTAGTTCCACAGCTAGTTATACAGTAAAATTGCTACTCAAAACCAGTTCTTCTAACTTCAAAAAATGTGTTGCTATTGCTTTAACTGCCCCAGGTTTTTGTTCCAGGTGCCTAGAAATGGGGCAATTGACCTGCAAGGAATCCTTCACACACAGCCCACTCCTAAAGGCTGGTCCAGTTCGGTTCCAGCCTCAGGGTGCTGTCCATCCTGTGGTTTGTTAAGGCCTCAAAGTCTGACAGTGAAAAAACAATAATTTCCAGCTTTTCTGGCTTAGGGTTACAGGTATCTAGAAGGGTGGATCAGCTTTGAGTCAGACCTGTGAATTTGGTTGACTCTGGCCAGTCCAATCACAATAACAGAAACTCAACTTCTTTTCTACACAGGGCATATAGAAAATACATTAGAAATATGAGTCCAATAGCAGTAGCTACTTGCAAAACTGTGGGCTTTTAAAGTTTAGTTGAAACTGAAGAGCTGTCCAAGGAATTCTTAACCCAAGAGTCTTAGGATCTTAAACTTTAACTTAATCAAACTTCTTCCTCCCTTCCCCATGATTTTTACATAATTTTTACAATGCAATTTCTTCTACTTTTCTGTTGGGTAGTCAGGATGTCTGCTTTTCTGTTAGCTTTGCAAACAGTTGTTTGAAATACAGTGCTGCTCTGGCCCAGTCCAATGGTTATTTTGCTCAGTTCAAACATTCCAAAAGTTTGAGGACTAAGACATGTAAGGCAGTTTCTCTGGAATGGCTGCCCTCGGTCTATTTTAAAAAATGACTCCACATATGGTAACTTTTCATACCCACTAAATATTTCACATCTTCCACCAGGCTACAGAGTGGGGGGCGTACGTTGCATGTTCCCTGAGAAGGTATATCCTGTAAGAAGCAAGGGGTTTCTACGGAACAAACCAGATTTAGTCCCCTGTATATCACAATCTCATTACCAGTGTTTATCTCTTGTTTCAAGTGGGACTGGTCTTCAAGTGAGTTCAGCACTAATCATATTGATTAACTCACTGCTCAGGGCACCGCCCAGAGCCTGGTTCTTTGTTTTCCATGAGAGAGGCCCTCGTACAGAGGTCTACATGGGCCTTTTGCCCTCACATGATGAGCAATCCAGGCCCCCTCACTTTCAGCCCAGTGCTCTTCCCACACTACCTCCAAGCGCCATGCTGCCATTCACAGTCACTTCAGTGATCCAAATGAGAACAGAACAAAACGACTCCTAACACATGAACACGTTTGCTCGACAATTCATAAATAGGCAATGCGCTGAACCAATTATATCTACTCTCTCATGGCAAAAGAACATTTGTACTTTCTTGATGGATTTTGGATTTTTAAAAATTTTATCCACGTGCCTTTTTATTCCCAATTCCGTCACATCCCTTCCTATTATAAGAGCGTATACTTAAGTCTTTAATCCTTCTCAGAAAACCAAAAAACTATAAGCTTGGAATCCCTGCTTCTTGCATCCTATAGGAAGAAACTAACCTCTTTGAGTCACAATTTCCTTCTCTCCCTAATATAAGGAAATAATCCACCGACCATTTGGTGGCTTGGTTCCTAGCCTTGTAAAGAGCAAGACAGTCATGTTTGCTTCTGCCAAATCTGTTTCTTTTTAATCGTATTATTAGTTAGATTCAGATAGCAAGGAAGAAGCTCATAGGTGTAATTTAGACAATGGTATCCACAGGGAGGGCAGAAACTGAGGAAGTCATCTCTCAGCCCAGTGTCTGTTCCAATCTCAGCACTTCTGAGACTAGGGTGTCCAGAAAGCCAGAGGGAGCATAGCAACCTTGTGATTCAAGATGCAGATGTGCTGGTGATTCAGATGTGGTACCATCTACTGATCTAGTTCAATAGCTGTTTGAGTTATGCTTTGTGTTCAAGTTGAAAGCATAAAGCATTCGCAGTATTTGAACACAAAGTATTCAAATTTGAATAGTGATTGTGAAAGTGATTTCAAATCACTTTTTCTGAAAAGTGATTGTGAAGAAATGAGGCTGCTTTCATAAGCCATGGGTCTTCACACATTCTTTTTACATGTGTGAAATGGAGGTCACAGATTAGATCTTATTCCTGCCTTGGGAACTGCAGAACATCAGGGCCAGCTGTGAGTCCAGTTAGTATAAGGACATACTCAGACTCCTGGGAGAAAAGGCAAAAGCAACTTCAGATCTGATGGTCAGATTATTGGGCATGGGTGTGACTCAGCTGGGTAGAGGATGCATCGAAGGTAGTCCCCAAGTCTTTCTCACTGGGAATCAGGGATCAGTAAAACAGCTGGGGCTACCTGTTTATAGTACTTATAGTGGCAGAGATGGGGAAGGACAAATCAGGTCAGAGGCCATTAGGAGAAGCTGAAAGTCAAAAGACAAAAGCACCATCCACACAAATGGTCATCATCAAGGATAACAGTCAGGTCCAGAGTCTAAGGTTAGAATCATACTAGATCAGATTGAAAGCAGGATGAGAATAAGTGAGGGGAACATAACAGTTGTTGAGGTGTTTGGTTGTTGGCAGAAAAGTAGAAGACGGCTTGTTTGAAGCCAATGAACCACAGGCAGGACAGCCCAACAGCAGAACACTGAAAGATATGTTCTATGTAGCTTCTGGTAATAACCTTCAAATGCCCTTTGACCTGGATACTAGGACATTCTTACCAAGTGAAATTTCTCTACTCATGAGGCAAAATCCACAGCACTGCCTGTCCCCAGACAGTCTTTGCAGCAGCTTGACAGCACGTGGCAGCCACGTGAGGAGAAATAGGAGTGCACAGGTGGCAGCAAGTGTTGCTAGGTGGTCAATAAACAATGACAAGAATATGGCCACATACCCCCAGCACAAAAGACACAATGGCCGCTAAGGAAAATCAAGCAGCTTTGGGAATTGGGAAACGAGTTCTGGATGGGGGTGAAAACTATGCTTGCTTCCCCAGGCACTAATCTCTCCTCAGCTGTTGCAGCCCTGCGGAGGAAGCTAAGGGAGGAATACCTGTCTCCCACAGTCCTTGTCCACTCTCTCCCCTCCAGCTCCAATGTACAATACACTGTCCCACGGTTGCCCCTCTGGTATTTGTTCATATACATAAATTATATCAAGCTACTCTCCTATAATCAATCACTCAGTGGGTTCTCACAACCTACACAACAGGTCCCAGCAGACTCTGGCTGTGACCTGTCTACCTGAGTGCCATACCTCTTCCTGGTCACTTCCTGTGCACTCCAGCCACACTGACATCTTTTCTGTCCCTCCACAAACGAGGTTCTTTCCCATCTCAGAGTAATTGCTCTTGCTGTTCCCTCAACCAGAAGAAGCATCACTGGTCTTAAGCAGAAAGCCAGTTCCCATAGAGGTTGGCTAACTGTAACTGCCAACTCTCTGGGTGGATTCTGCCAGTATGTCTAGCAATTATTACTAAAGTCCTCTGCAAACTCTCACCTGTGCAAATCACCAAGCCCTTTGACACAGGTGTTTTGACTTTATAATGCAAATCTAGGCCTTTAAATGCATCGAGCCTAGTTTTCATTTACACCAGCAATTTTTGCTTTTGGTTTTCTTGCCTTACAGGGTTTGGTTTTCAAGCTACTAAAAGACATGAAGCTTTCTATTTTGTAGCTAAAGCTCTTTAAGAGTTTATTTTTATTGTTGCCAATGGATTCTTTCCTACAGCCTTGATCCAATCCAAGCCCCAGAGATGTACTGCATTCACATTTACTTCAAGTGGCATAACCAGAACAGCTCACTGATATCTAAAAAAAATAATAATTCTGAAGAAAAAAAATATAAGGTCATAAAAGAAAAATGGGGTTTGGCTTGTCTAACACACTCATCTTACAGATGAGGAAAGAGAAGTTTGAAGGTTGCTCGAGTGATGAGACCAAAGTCACATTACTATACATGACTGGCAGAGATGGCTCTAGAACCATGGCCTGTGCCTCCAGGCCCACGTTATTTCCACTGCGTAGGATGATAGGGGCTGCTTGGGCAGGGAGAGCCAAGGTGAAGGCCGCTCAGCTAGCGTATCACTTAGGATTAGATTTGGTTGTCAAGTAACAGAAAATAAATTCAAGATAGTTAAACGAATTAGAGAGTTATATATGTTTTTTCCACACACACACAAATCAAAAGTAAATAGTCTGAGACTGGCTTCAAATTTCCATAAAGTCATTAGGCGATCTGACTTCTTCCAGCTTCCCTAGCCACCTTTCATAAGGGGTGTCCACAGTCCTTCTGCGGGCAGGATGGCTACCGGATTTCCAGCCATCACGCCCAGGCTTCAGAAAGAAAGTCAGGGATGAACTAAGGGAAACACACTCAAGCCAGCTGAGTTAGTCCACTTTAAAGAACTTTCCAAAAATCCTCATGGCATGCCATCTGTCCCTAATTGAGTAGACCTGTGCCATATGATTATCTCTAGTTTCTGAGGAGACAGACACATTACCACCGTGGATAAAATTGGGGTCCTGAGAGCATGAAAGTGGAGAACATCTACAGGCAACCAGCCATCCCCCTGAGCGGGAAGGGTCGGCTCCAGGTGCCTCCAGGGATCGATCCTATTCTATCACATGGCAAGAGTACAGAGCACAAAGAATGGAGAACTTTTTGGAGTTTACAAAATGGATTCCATGGGCGCTGTGACAGTAATGTCAACTAGCACATAATGGGAACGCCCTTAGGGTGTGACCCAAAACCACAGAAACACAAACCCTGACTGCAGGAGCCAACAAGCAAAAAGATTCCACCCTCTAAGGACCATATAAGCTGAACATCTCAGATAGACGACCAGGCCTGACCTGAGAGCCTCACGAACAGATGCGCTGAGAGCTGCAGACTCTGACCTTCCGCCTGCTGTGGCCGCTGGCTTGGGACTGACGCGACACCATCTGCGCCGCCGGCAACAGAGCGTGCTTTGGAGACGCTGACTCTCACCCCTTTACTCTGAGCGGTGAGACGCTATCCTTCTTCCCCCGTGTGTTGTGTGTTAACCTGATTGGTTTTTCTGAGAAGGTTCCACTCAACCAACCTGGCCTTGTGGAAGGACACAGACGGGTGACAGTGTTACTTCAGTAGCCACTTTCCTTGCGTATGACAGCAAGAAATATGGAGGAAGGAGCCAAATCCAGAGGAAACCTTAGGGCCTCATTTTACTTAATCTCTTGGTAGCCTTTTAAATATTCACTCCCTCTTATTAAGGCCCTATTTTTCCTTTGTCTTCCAGGAAATCATATCCTGGGACACTGGCCTTGACTTCTAATACTGGAGAGATATAGGGCTCAGGCCTGAGGCAGTTTTGCAATCTGGTGTTCCCCCTGGAGGTCTCGCCCAGCCCCAGAGTTTATATACTCTTTCTATGCTAAAGAATCCCCAGCGTTTATCTCTAGCCCTGTCCTCTACCTTCTAACCTTATATAACTGTCTCCTGAAATCTCCACTTAGGTGTTTAATAGCCCTCTCAAGACTAATGGGTCCAAAGCCAAATTTTCTATTCAGCCCGCAAACTGATTTCTCCCCCGTATTTGCCTTCTCCATAATAACAACACCATACACTTGTTCGTGGTGAAAGTTTCAGTGTCATCCTGGACTCCTCATTCCATCCTGGACCTTCAAAGTACATCTCTTATCTGACCGCCTCTCACTAAGTCCTGTGCTATATTCCCGGTCCAAACCCCTATCAGATCATCTCTTGCCAGCTCTACGCAATTGCCTCCTAACTGGTCTCCTTGTGTGATGGTTAATTTTATGTGTCCACTTGACTGGGCCACAGGGTGCCCAGATATTTGGTTAAACATTTTCTGAGTGTGTCTGCGAGGGTGTTTCTAGATGAGATTAACATTTGAATTGGTAGACTGAATATAGCAGATTTCTCTTCCCAGTGTAGGTGGGGCTTGTCTAGTCCACTAGAGGCCTGAATAGTACAAAAAAAAAAAAAAAAAAAAAGGCTGAGCAAGGGAGAATTCACTCTCTGGGCTGACTGTCTTGGAGCTGTGGTGCTGGTCCTCTCCTGACTTTGGACTCAGACTTAAGGCCTCCAGTTTGCAACTACAGATCATGAGACTTCTCAGTTTCCATAACCGTGTGAGCCAATTCCTTATAATACATACATACATACGTAAATTCTATTGGTTCTGTTTCTTTGAAGAACCCAGACTAGTACACCTTGCTTTCATTCCTTCTCTTCTATAGTCAGTTCTTCACATTGCAGCTAGAGTGTCTTTTAAAATATAACTCAGGTTATATCGTTTTGCTCAAAACCAATCAGCGGTTTATAGTATCCTCATTTTGCTCTCTAACTACATCTCTATTCTTTTCCCTCCCTCATTTTTCTCCAACCTCACTGGCCAGCTTGCTGTTTCTTACACACACCAAGCATATTCCTGCTGCAAAGCCTTTGCACCCACTGCTCCCTATTCCTAAAATGCTTTGCCCTCAGACCTCCACATTGCTCATTCCATCAGTTGATTCAGGTCTCTGCTCCAGCATCGTCTCTTTAGCGAGATCTTCTCTGCTGGCCTGATCCTTATCATTCTTCATCCTCTTACTCTGCCTTATTTTATTTTCATAGCACCTATCACTAGCCTGATATTATGGTGTACATTAATTTACTTTTTTTTTTTTTGGTCTGTATTCTCCATAAAAGCAGGGATTTAGTTTTACACAAGACTAGTTTATCCACAGTGCCTGGTTGTATAGTAGGTTGCAATGAACTGAATATTTGTGTTTCCCCTCCCCCCAAATTCATATGGCGGAGCCGAATGCCCAATGTAATGGTATTAGAAAGTGGGGTCTTTGGGAGATGATTAGGTCACGAGGGTGGAGCGTTCATGAATGGGATTAGTGTCCTTATAAAAGAGACCTCAGGGAGCTCTCATCCTCTTTCCACCATGTGAGGATACGAGAAGATGGCTGTGAACTATAAGCAGGTTCTCACCAGAACCCAGCCATGTGGCACTCTGATCTCAGACTACTACCCTCCAGAACTATGAGAAATAAATACTTGTTCAAGCCACTGAGTCTATGGTAATCTGTTACAGCAGCCTGACCCAATAAAGATATAGGTGCTCAAAGAAGATTGGCTGAGTGAATGAATGAATTCATATTAGGAAAAAAAAATGAACCAAACCCTTTGTGAGACACTAATCATAGTATGGCTTTTGAGTCTGTCTTAAGGAGGCTTACTTGGGTCTTTAGAACGTTATTCTTTAGCCTAAACAGAAATCCCAAGAGACAGGTGGATTAAGTTGGCAATAACCTAATAGGAATCCTCTGCTGAAAGACAATGTGTCCTATTTATGTTAATACTAATTCTTTCTATCTTGTAATATGTACTGCTGACTTTCAATAATATAATCCCTCTCTAGCAAGTGATGAAAATTCTGGAAAGTGGAATGTAAAGGTGTTGCTTTATCTTCCAAATGGCATGGAAAATGTAACCCAAGTATAAGCCCAAGAAATGTGAGAAAAGGTTATGTGTTAGTCCACTGAGGCTGCTGCTGATCTCGAATTTTAGAAACTGAGTTTCTAACATCAAATCCCCTCTAGCAGGAGGAATAGGATATTGTGGGCTTTCTGACTAAGCTGCTTCCTGAACATGATACAGGGTGATTGGCAGAAGGGTACATGTGCAGAGTGTATGCATGCAGCAAAGTGAGAAATAAGAGCAATTAGCCTGATGGTCATTGTCCCAGAAAGGTCAGTGATCCATAGCAAATCAGGACCTCAATAAAAAAGCATAACACAAACTGAGAAAAAAATATTTGTCCAGCGTATGACCAAGTGTGTATTTCCTTAGTATATAAAGAGCCCTTAATTAATCAATAAATAAAGAGAACAACCCAATGGAAAAATAGACCAAGGACAAAAAAGTAATTAAACTACTTATAAACATAATTATTTTGAATGAGCAAACTCAACTCACTGATGTATAAACAAAATAGAATTTTTATTTTTCCAAAGTCTGCCATGAACTGTACTGTCTTAAATCAGCTCCTCCTCCCCTCATCCCCCACCCATACCCGTTAATAGTCAGGATAACTTAGCAATATTTCAACCTAACTTCCACAACTTTTTAGTCATTAAAACCATCTTATTCCACTTCTTACATTTTTGTCATGTCCATTTATCAAATTTCAATTCCCTATACAATGAAAATCTTACTTTACAAAACTTTAACATCATTTTCAATCTACCGCCTCCCCCTCTAGCACAGGCTCAGAGGTGGCTGGGTGTGGAGGAGGGTGCGATCTGCTCCCACACACGCTGCTCTGTGACTTCTGCTCTGGGACTGGTGAGGAGGCAGGATGAACGCTTCCACCCAGCGCAAGTTTGTCCCTGTCTCTTGGTTGTTGCCACCTCTTTCTGTAACACTGATTGGCCTTAGTTTCCACAGATAGGGAGGATGGCAAGAGCCAGCACTCTAGGGGATGGGTCATTTGATATTTTTAAGGAGACCCCTGTGAGGGGCTTCCTCTACAGAGTCGCTGCTGTGGAAGGTTTGGGGAAGGCCTGACCCCTTTCTCACCCTTTACGTCCTCACATTGACCTCAGGGGTAGCAGGTCCACCTCGACTGCCCTTACCGATGGGGCTTCCTACTTCTGCACCCTCCTCCTCCCACTTCAGGAGAACTTTCTCCCATGAAATGAGAGCTTGAAAAATCCAACCCACTATGGTATAGATCTTTTTAATGATTTTTATTTTTTAAACTTAGGTCTTAAAAGCTTCAAGTCAAGGACAAAATGTATTAACTATTTATGAGTGGTCAGGAGGGGATAGAGGTATGTTCTGGAGAGAAGACTCTCTCTCATACATCTTTCAGCCACAGTAGCTAGGCCACTACCTACTCCAAAGGTAGGAAAACCTTAAAACAGAACTGCTCTTTTAGTTGACTGGTCAGTAGCCTGAAAAGTAATTCTCTGATTGCCTCTATCGAAATTTTTTTCTAGTGGGAAACCCACTATACTCCCAAAGCCTCAAGCTTTTAGTTTGTATTTAGAGAACAGTATACCTATACATTGGCATAAACCTCAGTTCACAAAGTCAAGTATGTGAAATCTCATCTCTGCTTTTAAAATATATAAATTTCGTTTTTATTCTAAGTCCCTGTGAAGCTAACCTGGCAGTAAATTCAGGCCTGGTCCTTCTCAGATTTATTTCCATTTCACTCTTAGGCTACAGGAATCTTTCTGGTGCTACACCTTGAATCCCAGGGACCACGACTTCTTCCACAGTCATGTTCCTGTAGCCTTATCACCTGTCGAGTTAACCTCCCTGAAGCAGGATCCACCCCTCCAAGGTCACAGATCTCTCCTCTCCTCAAGCCAAAGGCCATTACTTCTCAATCTCTCTCCCCACCATGGCCTTGCCCCTTCCCCTCAAGCCCTGATCTCCTCAGTTGACAAAAAGAATTTCCAGGAAAATAAATCCAAGAAGTCTCTAGACTTCCACAGTCCTCTACTTTCCACACTTCTACATACCCCTCGGAGAAAATGGAGCACGGAACTTGTTATGAGCAGGGATGGGAGTGGAGAAGATAACAAAAAAGAAAATTATGGAAAGAATAAAAATTAATTAATTCACCAAAATATTTCCAATCAAATATGTTTTTCTGCTCTGTTTTTTTCGGTTTTGAAATCATCCTGACCTGTAGGATGCCCCCTCACAAAGTGACAGCAAGGTACATTTCCTAGGAAGTATGATATGCTGGCATGTGATTTCCTACAAGGTGGCCATAGATGTCAATCTCAGTGTGAATAAGGCTCCAAGCAGGACAGTAAGAAGTAAGAAACCCCATTTTAAATAATCTCTGTTTACTCCTAAAGTCTATGAATTAATCTACTAATATATCTACTTAATCTAGCTACTTCGAAGCTTTCTCTTTAGTTGGATACACAGGCATTTAATAATAAAATAATTGGACATGAGTCACTTGTCTAAATGGGATTTAAATGGTCCTTTTATGTTCTCTTTTCAGCTTGCTTTCTTGGTACAGGACTGACTTATTTATGAATAGGCAGGTTCTTTATTTGTGTGATCTAGGAGTTCAAAAGTTTTACCCCAAAGAACAAAATTTCCTATCTACCTGTCATTGCTATCTGAAATTCTGCTATTTAACCATTTATTTCTTTGTAATACTCAATGTCTTTGGGGTAGCTAATGTGTCCTTTAAAAAAATGCAAATATTAATCTTGTGAAAGAGAAAACTTTTTTATGTGATGTGATTTTATCTGATTGTTTTTAATTTGAAAGAAGCAGCTAACACTCTGGCCCCACTGATGCCCTGGGTAACATAGACAATAATTACTGAGAAAACAGTATGTAACCAATATTTTCCCAGTCTTGACATGCCTGAGGCTATCAAATAAGGGCACTTTTTCTAGGTACCCATAATTCGAAGACATATACTCTTCTTCATCTCTTAGATTCCAGGAATTACTTTTTTTCTTTTCTTCTTCTGCTTTTTCTTTTCTTTTCTTTCTTTTCTTTGCTTTTTTTTTAATTGAGTTTACCTCCTCGAAATAATCTCTGGAAATCATTGAGGAATGCTTATATGTATGATCGATATTGTTAACCAATTATATTGGTGAAGAATGAAGCAAAAGAAGAGACTAGAAATGAAAATACTGGCTAAAAAATAATTGCAGCTGAAATGAGTACTAAAACAAATATTAGCAATCTTTCAGAGGTGGAGGATTCGGGAACTCAGAAACAGAGAGGAGAAAAAAAATCCATAACCACCATCAAAGATAGAAAGTCAGTAGTAGCATTTCTGGTAAACATGGAAGATGGGAGTAGTAAGGTATTGGGCTTGATGGTAGATTTGGTTTTAAGTTTATGTAGCTTGAACAGCCATGAAGACTTCAGGGACGAGATGATTTGGGCAGATGACAAGGTCCCGTCCATGTAAACAATTTGATTTAAAATGTATTATAAAATTCATGTGAGGTATCATTATTAATCTATCAATGCATATTTAGAGTAATGGTAGAGAAGAAGTGTTTATGTATTTGTTTGTAATCCAATCAGCACACATGAAAATCCTTTGTAATATCTCTTTGTTCAGATTTAGGAATCATCTCTTTGCACTCTCTACTGTCAAATGTACCATTCCCAGCCAATTTCTTACAATGCTATGGCTCTTTGGAACCGTTAGTATTGAAACAATATAGATATTCTTGCCTTTGCAGTTCCCCGATATCATTGTTTTAATAATGTTTATTGCATCATTACTCGTGATATGGCATCATCCGTCATGCCATCCATGAATATTGTCTTTTAATAGCTACCGCAAAGTTTGTTACCATGTTTCGTTAATGATGACTACGAGGACAAGTCTCACCCAAAGTATGCAAGAGAATACAAATGATAACTGATTTTCTGGTCATGCTAAGTTTATCATTTGGAATTTGGGTGACAGTGCTAAGGTATGAGCAAAGCTAGAGTTTCAGGTAGAGGAAAAGAAAGAAACGCACTAACGGGCAGATCTTAAGTAGAGATCTGATTCAAAGAATCATTTCTAAAACACTATTGGCATCAGACTCTAAAATTTTTTAAAAACAAGTTTCTATCCTAAATCTCTACAGTAAATAGGTATAATATTTACATTCATGAAAACAAGTTACTTAAAACATACAAGAAAGCAGGTTATATTGAGATTAGTGGCAAAGCTCAACCCTAGCCAACTCTGCCAGTAATTTATAGCCTCTGATTTTGTTCCTAAATTAAGAATCAGTATTTTGAACAAATATTCAGGAATATCATCATAAAGATACATTTCTAATATATCGAAATGTTTTGTTCATTAAGACAAAAGTTAATTCCACAGAAAAGCTTCTTTTAGGAATAGAGAGTCTTAGGCTGTCTGCTCTGTGTTAAAATATCATATCCACCCTGGAAGCACACACTGCTTGGGCATGAAAGAGAAAATCCTGCACACACTCATCATTCAAGGTCTTGGGTTTAAACTGCATTCTTGTCACCTCAGTCCATCACATTTTCAACCCCTTAGGCTGAGGACATTGTTGTTTTTGTTTTTTTTCTTTATCTCACTTGACATGACTGGGGATTTATTCAATTTTCTGGGTAATCATTAGTTCTCCTTAAGATGGTGATTCCCTCTGGCCATGCCAGGTAGCGTGTGCTCAAGGTTGACCCAGAGCCATTCTGCCCTGGCACCAGCCTGTGTGGGTGGCATCGCTACTGAGCTCCTCCGTGAACAAGAGCAGATCTGGGAAGAAACTAACACACCTTTCATTGGAAGAATTGCAGATGGGAAAATAATTTATACTAAAAGTACTGTCTTAGCAAACAAAAACAATAACAAAAATATTCCATGGACTAGAATACAGCCAGAGATGGCATGCCATCCTGGGCAGTGTGCATCTTTGGAAAAGAAAGGTAATCTAAAAGCTACCTACTTGGTAATGGGGAGGTCACACGAACCTCCTTATGCCCACACTCATGTCTCCTTCTACAGGAAATGCCCTGCCTACAGCCTTGCTGCCTAAGTGGCCACAATGGGATGGCACTGCCCCCACCCTCTTGGCCGTGGCTGACTAGGCAAAGAGTGAATGAATATCCCACCTGAGATGGCCACATTCTGAGGTTGGCCTGTCCCCAAAAGATAAGCTGAGTGTATTAGTTTTCTAGAGCTACCATAGCAAATTACCACAAACTGAGTGGCTTGAAAAACAGAAGAAATTTATTCTGCTCAGTTCTGAGGCTAGAGATCTGAAATTAATCTCCAAAGGCTCTAAAGAAAATTGCTTCTTTTTGAGTGGTTGCCAATAATCCTTTTTGTTCCTTGCCTTAGAGATGTATCACTCCAATCTCTGCCTCTGTTTTCACATGACTTTCTCCCTGTACATCTTTTTTTTTTTTTTTTTTGTATCTACATTTGACTTCTCCTTTTAAGGGCACCAGTCATATTGGATTTAGGGCCACTCTAATATAGTATGACCTCATCTTATCCTGATCACATCTGCAAAGATTCTATTTCCAAATTAGGTCACATTCACAGGTACTAGAGGTTAAGGTTTGAATGTATCCTTTGGGGGTACACAATTCAACCCCTTAACACTGAGTCAATCAGTTTTCCTCTTGGGAATGTGGACTAAGAGACACACAGAACTAACCAGTTGGTTGTAGAGTTCAAAGCAAAACGATACAATGAGCTTGAATGTCAGCTGAAAGCTATGTTCACACAGGAGGATTCTGGAGCAGAACAGATGCAGGGTGGAAGCCAAGGAAGCTGGGAGGAGAAAGAAGAGCCTGGAGCAGCCACTGAGGGAGAAGTGGAGCTCCCAGAATGATCAGGATGGTTCCTGAAGCTTCCCTGAAGCCCTTGACTTTCACCTCCAGTTTTCCCGAGCTCTACATTAACCCCCATCTTCTTGAAATAACTACTTTAACAAGTTGTTCCTTGAAACTACATGAGCTAAGAGAAAAAAAATCCAAGAAGAGTCTTTTTAGAGATGAGGGGACAGAGGCTCTGAGAGACGTGGTGACTCCAGCCCAGTGCTCTGCCCTGCAGCGTGGCCTTCTTCCAGAGTCAGTTCATCTCAGTGCTCCGGGTACCTTTCAGAAACGGTAGTAATTAGTCACAGGCTACCAAGAACAGGTCATTTGTCTTTTAAGATGACCTAGAAGGCATAATAATGGCACAATAGCTGCCTTTCAATTTCTATCCTGGATTCTGGATTCCAGACCAATTCCTGGGCAGACATGCAGATAGGCTAGGGGATGCTGATTGCTGTTTACCTTCATTGATTGCACAAACATGCTGAAAGGAAGCTGGCACAAGGCCTGAAATAGGCCAGAATGACTTGGTCAAGTGGCCCTTTTCATTTTCAACCTGGGATTCCCTGACCCAGTCTTTCCCCCAGCGGGTGCAGAACAGACCACTCCATAATTTCCTAACAGTAGTAGAAATCCAATATCACGGCCCCAAAAGGAAGAGGGAGAAGAAAGGAGAGCTGGGAGAGGAGGGAGGGGAGGGGAAAGGAAGGGGAGGGAAAAGGAGAGGAGAAGAGAGGAGAAGGAATTTACTCTTGGATTATATTATACTCTATCTCTACCTGTTCCCCACTTTCTGCAACTCCCAATAAAAAGTTTCGTATAAGTATAAAATAATTTGTCATTCTGGGGACAATACAATAGATATTCATTAAGAACTTCCTTAAAAAGCTCTCAACTGTTGATATCTGAGTGAATGATAAGCTCATTTGATTTTAAATTTAAATACCAGTTAAAAGAAGAAATCCAGTTTGGAAGTCAGAAAAGTGGCTTCTGGTTCTGTTGCTCTGCTAAGTCATAGAGCTCTGACCTGTCAGGTTTTGACCTGACAAGTGAGAATGTGGACATAGGAGTTCCCTTGTTCAGTTACTGACCCGTGACTCCCCTGGGACAGGCCTGGTAGACCTCTTAAATGCAAATGTTATAGAGAAAGGAAGGAAATTTGCCCCATTGGGAATGTGCAGATTATCTCATTTATTCCTCAGAACCACATTAAGAAATAAGTTTAATAAACGAGGAACTAGAGAATCAGAGAGATTACGATTTCCAGTACTTGAATTTCTGGTTGAGCAGGAACTACTGGGAGATCAACAACACCCTGAACTTTCAACTTCTATCAGCTTTCTTCCTTTAGAGGAGATCAGGAAGTTAAAAAAAAAAAAAAAAGATAATACAATCTTAAGATACAAAAAGTTAAATATTAGCTGCAAAATGTTTACCAAGAGTTTATAATAATGTAGGAAACTGTTTATGTTAACACATTAAATCAAAAAAGCCAGATGTAGACTTACAAATGTAGTATCGTCTGTTTTATAGTCCTCCCTAGAGTAGCAAACCTAAGTAAACAAAAAGAGAATTATTTTTCCATATTTGGAAAGAAATACACCAAAATGTTAAACAGTGGTGGAGATATAAGTAGTCTTTCCAACTTTTCTGTTTTCCTAATTTTCTATAATAAACAATTAGTATCTCTATAATGAAAAAAAAAAAAAAGCATTATAATTATCTTTAAAAAGCAATCATCCAGAGCTGTGGGTTTGGACAGTGGTGTCTGGGGTTGATCTGTTGCAGGAAGTGACATCTGACTGAGGAAACTGGGTGTTCAAACAACTTTGTTAGAAGGAGAATTTATTAGCCAGTGCAATGTGTGAGTCTTAACAGCACCGAAACACGAGCTCCCCTTGGTTAGATTTCTTGGTTATACCCTTGCAGTGTCCACGCAAGGGGCACATGATTCCTCTGTCTGAGGTCTCATGTGCACCTCATGTCTCAGGAAGGGGAGGAGGAGTTTCAGGTGGGGGCTGCAAGAGGGAAGGAATTCCCCAACCACTGGTCCTATCTATTTACAGATTGTTTATCTTGTAGGTGCTGCAAGTGTTTCCAGAAGGCCATTTAAAGATCTATAGGGTGTGGTTAATCTATAGCTGGCTGAGTGGGTCATTTCTGCAAGCCCTTTCCTTTGCATTTTTCAGATGCCTCCTCTCTCCTCTCTTAGATTAAGGCCGTGGAAGGTCAGTACACTGACGTTCTCCCCGATGCTGGAGCCCAGGCACTGAGGGCGCAGGGATCACCTCCTTCGTGCTGCCCCTACGAGAAATGTAGGCACCACTGCCATTTCTAGTGGAGGACAAGGAAGAAGGTGGGGGGCCATTTCTCCCTTTCCAGACTTCCAACCACAAGAAACACTGACTGTCGGAGGCACTGTGAACACAATGAGAAATAAGTCCGAATCACTGCCCTCAAGGAGCCACCATCTAGTGGAAAAGACAGTTAATTTCAAGACAGTATGAAGAGGGCTAGACGATGTGCACAGGATGTCACGCACATGTGTGCACATGGTGGCCGCAAGAATACCGGCCTGAGATGTGGGGAGGGTTTCCTGGAATGGGTGCAGTCTGGCCTGGCAGTCAACCCATGATGGCACTGAAATGCTGGACCAACTTCCAGGACAATATTCAGTCTGGGCACATTCTGCTGCTCACCTGTTTTGTCCACCTCTCTCAACACCTACAGGGCAAAGCTGCTTAAGATGAGTACACATGGGCTTGGTATGGGGAAGAGGTAAAGAAAGAGGAAGCCGTGTCAGCTGTATAGGGGCGTGGTGGCAAAAAAAGGTCTATTTAGGGAATTGCAAGTAGTCTATGTGGTTAGAACTTGGGAGGATTCCATTCTGCAGGCTCTATGAAGCCACCGAAGCCACCGGAAGGGTTTAAACCAGAGTGACATTAAGGTCAGATTTGGTTTTTTAGGAAATTCACTGCAGGACAATGTGCTGAATGAACAGGAGTCCAGGAGATGCGGGAGGAGATGCCTTTTTATCAAGGCACACAGGGTGTGTTTCACCTTGGCTGAGAAGGCCAAGCTTTCTCTTCACATCACCACCACACCACATGTGTCCCAGAGCCCTACCTCCACACCAGAGTCACTGTACAGGAGTTTGTGTGGTACGTGTGTGAGCATGTGAGGGGTATGTGGGTGTAGTGTGAGGAGGTGTGTGGTATGTATATGTGTGGTATGTGATGTTGTGTGTGCATGTGGTGTATGCTGTATGTAGCATGTAATGTGCGCGTGGGCAGTGGTGCATGCTGGGCAGGGTTTCTGGGCATGGATGAGCATTAACCCACACACGGTGCTTACTGGGGAAGTGCCGCCTGCTGATGGCTGCCGGCTCTCCCTACGTCTGCTTTGGCACAGTTCCCTCCTTCCAGGGTTGAGCTTTCTCCAGTGCATGCTCTCCAGTCCCCATTCTAATTTACTTAGTTTATGTAAGAAAAAGCAGTTTGTCAGCATGTTTCTGAGTCTTTCAGTAGCAGCTTATTCTTTCTGCTTGCAGGTCAGATGGTGAGTGCTGAGCAGAAGATAAGGAAGCTGTGGGGAGAATCCCTTGGTGATGGGAGTGACTGAATAGCACCCCCCAAAAAGCTATGTTCAAGTCTCAACCCCCAGAGCATGTGAATGTGACCTTATCTGGAAATAAGGTCTTTGCAGATGTAATTAAGGATCTCGAGATGAGATTGTTTTAGAGTTAGGGTGGGCACAAAGCCAATGACTAGTGCTCTTACAAGAAAAAGGTTTGAGACAGAGGAGAAGATGGAGACAGAAGTTGCGATGATGTGTTTACAAGCCAAGGAATGCCAAAGATTGCCAGAGCCACCAGAGGCTAGGAGAGAGGCACAGGATGGCTTCTTCCTCAGATCCTCCAGAAGGAACCAACTCTGCTGACACTTTGAGTTTGGACTTCCATCTTCCAGAACAGTGAGACAATGAGGTTCTGTTGTTTTAAGCCACCAAGTTTGTGGTCATTTGTTGCAGCAGCCCTGGAAATGAATACAGTGATATATTAGAAACAACTTGATGAGAGCAGAGGAAAGGATAAATATCCAGTAACTCACATCATAATTAGAGAAATTATACTCAACACAGGCATGAGACAATGAGGTCTAAAGTAAAGGCAGGGCAGTGAGGATGAAGGAAAGCAGAGATGTAAGAAGTCTATTTGTAAGTCCTGTATTTCAGGGCAGACTCTTCCCTCTTAGACTCATATTCTGAACTGGAGGACCACCATCTCCTTGTCAAACATACACAGAGCACAATGCTGCTTCTCTCTCCCTGTCACTTACAAACTCTTACTACATAGATGGCATTATATAAGATGGCATCTAAGAATTGAAAACATACACTGTAATGAGGCATCTTGAAACTTCAGCAGAGGCCCCGAGTTTCGAGGACAAACAGTAAGTGCCAAGTACTCCCTGATTCCAAAGCAAGTGGGTTGCTTACGCAGAGCATGTTGAGAGTGTGAAATGGTTTTGCCAGCATCGGCCCATCGCCCACCTCCAGACTGTCAAAGAGAAGGTGAAGAACCACTGGGAGGTTGAAGAGCCTCCTGTAAGGGTTTCTTTGCAGAGAAGCACTGGTGTGTTCCTCAAAACAGGGCTGCAGAGAGGAGTATTTCCTCCTTACTTTAAGCTAATGAGAGGAGCTTAGAGAAACCATGTTGGAGAGCTTGAACTTGTTGTCTTAAAGTTTAAGAATCATGGTAACCATCATCCGCCTCCTACCTGGGAAGCTAAAACCAGGAAGGAACTGGGATGGTTGCCTAGGAACGGCATGTACTCTCAACGTTTGGCAGGGCAGAAATGACTCAAGGTGTCCTGGGGACCATGAGAAGCAGCTGCATCAAGTCAATTTGAGGGAAGCTCCCATCTAAATAGGCAACCTGATGGGATGCTGGGGGCTGGGGAGTGATGCCAACAATCGAATAAACCTGGAGCTGAGTGGGAACTCATAAGCAGACACCTGGAAAAGGTAACCCTTGCCTCCAAAAAAATTACCAGGTGATTGGGAATCTCCAAAGAATCCACAGGATGTCACTGGCTCTGGCTTTCATCGTGCCCCAGGGGCATGGTGAATGATTACAGCTGCACTATTCAGGTTAAATATGTTGTGCCTTCCCTCTAATCTCTGATCTTCTGGTGCTCTATCCATGGAGGGCCCCAAACAGCATCCAAACGTGGGAAGGAGGTTGAACAAACACTGAAGAAATATCTTAAAACTAAATTATCCGCCTCACTGCACATTTCACAGCCTAAGTAGGCCTGACACAGGCAAGGGGAAGTTTCAAATTAGAAGGGACTTTTGAGTTTCGCTATTACCCTGGACTGGACCTTTTTTTCCTTTTTTGGATAGTTTTTAGTTGTGCCTTTATTCATCTGAGTTCATTAAACATGTACTTATTTTTAAAATCCCATAAATAAAGTGACCACCGACTCATGTAGGATGCAGGTCACACTTCTGAGAATGATATATATTTTTTCAAAGTAGTAATTCTTATAGGAATCTTATTGATCACGCAGTAGATATAAGAAAGTCAGATATAGTGATATATGCAATCTAAATAAGACAGGCTGATTAAGAATTTATATAATGTTAAAAATATGTATGTTAAATGTTAGCCATATGGACAGATGCACGGAGTGAGAAGAGTATGTGACAGGGAGCTGGGGGTTCCTTTATGATCAGTCAAATGCCCATACAGTGAAATTGCCTTTTCACCTCCATTATAGTAAATAATTCCCTAACAGATACTGGCATTCTACACACACCTAAATACACAAGGATGAGGTTCGTCCTGCTACATATACAACCTTAAATGACATTATCGTGAATTTCCTGTGAGACTCCCACAACAATAGTCACATAAATCCCATGCAAGCAGCAGGATGAGCATCAAGGCGTTTATTCTCTGTGGAGCTTAAAAGACGCTTAACTCTCGATGTTAATATTTGTAAAGAGCATGTGTCACCTTTGCTATACTTAGTTCCCAATTGATATGTACTTAGAATGGGGGAATTTTGATGGTTGGTTCATCTAATGGTGATAACTGAAGAACCCTTAAAATGTGAGAAAATGTTAACAACATATTTTAGTCACTCACTTAACACATAACATGAATCATGTACCGTTTTAACCAAAAAGGTAGAGGGAAGTGCATCTGAATGACAGAGCTTTTAGTTTTTGTCATATATGGTTTTTACTACTAATGAAACTGATACAACTGCTTGTTTATTTATCAAATCACACACTAGTCTGAGTTCTTAGAGAAAATCCAAAAACAGAAGAAATGCTCTTCCTTTTTTCTCTGGGGACTTTGTAGAAGCCAGATAAAATTATTAACTTTTGGAGGTCCCTATTAAGCAGGGTTTTTTTTCCTGTGTGTAATTCTCAGAGAACAAATTAGAACCAAATAAGAACATGCTACAGTAGAAGAAAGTTAATTTTTGGTATACTTTCTATAAGGAAGCAGGAAGCTTGAACAGCTAGGGTCAGGATGTAAAAGAAAATACACCCCTATGTGTCCTGCTTGTGCCAACTACTACGGGAAATGGTTTGGGGGGTTATGCTTGGCAACTTATGTTTAAAAATCCTCTTATGGAGATTTCTCTAGTTGAATAGAAACCATTCGATAAAAAGCCAGCAGGTCCTGTGAACTTAAAAACAATATCCCTCTGAATGCCTTTAATTTACTGCCTGAATTCAAAGTTTCTGTTGGAGAAATAAACCAATAAAACAATGCCAAGGTCTATTTTATTGGCAATGTAAGATGCAAAGTAATTTATTTTTAAACTTCTAACGTTTGAAAACAAGAGCATAGTTTAAATAATGTAATTTTTCCAAAGCTGAATATGCTCATCTGAAGCTCAGTGTTTCTGCTTGAAATAGGACAGCAAGTTCCTAAAACTTCTAGGTGGAAACACTACTGCTTTGATGACCTGTGATTAGGTGAATTGATCAGTCACTGTTGGGAACATCCTTGTTTTCCTTGGTAAGGGTTTAAACCACTCTAGAGAAGATGGGTTTTGCTAGTCTTACGCAGGCATTTTCATTCCAAATATCTCCTGAGAGGTATATAGCACATGCAGGAATCCATCTTCATCCTTTTCACTTTCCTACATTTCAGAAATTGCCATGGAAACGCTCACCATTCAGTGTCCCCTCACCATCAGGAAAAAGGCTTTCAGCTGTATGCCCTTCAAATTATTCTGATTAATTACTCATGTTGACATGATCTGGTTCAAGGAGCTTGGTTTTATCCAGCACAGGGAGCTGCTTCTCACTCTTGTACCTTTCTATCATCCCAGGGATTTTGGTAGGATGTTGCCCTGGGATCAGTTGGTCACTTTCTACTCTTTGTTGGAAAGTGTGGAGCTGTTTGAAAGTCTTTTCGCACAACAGGGAGAGGGAGAGGGGGTTGGTAGGAGGGTCGATGGAGGTGGCTACTGTGACTCAGGCAACGCAACTTCCATTGTATCCCTCCAGACCTACAGCTAGGTCAGCTGGACCAGACTTTTCATTATGTGATGGTGACCAGAAAAATGACAGATCTGCCAGAGATTTCTTCCATAGCTGGCTTAGAATGGATCCACAGGGCAGGTTTGAGGGAGAGAGGTGAGAAGGAAAAATGTTACACACTGCTTGTATCTACCAAGCCCAACTCATTCAATAAACCAGCTACAATAGAATCAGGAGGATTTAGGAACTGACTGGTCACTCATCAAGCAAGATGGTCTCTTTTAGTCACCATTTATCTTGTGTCAGAGTTCAGGACAAATTCTATAATGCCATACAGCCTGGGTCAAGGGAGAAGTTTTATTCGGGAGAAGGGAAGAATTACTGGGTTGGGTCATCAAGGGAAGAGAGCAGGCAGTGTCCGTTCTCCAATCATACCACAGAGAGAAGTCCTGGGCAGGGTCTCTGCTGCATGTGCAGCACGGGTCCACCTTCCTGTGGAGGAGCTGCCCCGGGATCCTACAGGGGGAAAAAAGTTTTCCTCAATCATCTTAGGGTCCCTGGCTGGGTCTGAAAATTAAACTGACAATGACAGATTTACAGTAGAAAAGCATATAGGTTTATTCAATAAAAGTGTTATGTGACATGGGAGTCTTCATAAGGAAATGAAGACCCAAAGAAACCGTTAGACCTGAGTATTTTTATTCTAGGTTTGATGATGAATGGGCAGTTGCGGAGAAATATAATAGGTTAAGGAGCATGAGGTAAGTGTGATAAACTGGAGAAACTAAGCAGGCCTCATGTGACTCTTCTCGTTCCTTGCTCTTTAGAGATAAGGATGCTCCTTTCCTCCAGGTATATGCAGGGTACCTCTCCATGAGGGTTTTATAATCTGTTTCAGGGGAGGAGGGGGTGGAGAGGTCAGTGAGGCCTTCTTGCTTCTGCTGTTTTCTCAAATTCCATCAGCTTTAATAAAAATACTCAGTATGCCAAGGTACCACATTTTGGGGTAGCATGATGAACCCCATCAACACCTTTCCTTTTCTTAGGGCAGGCGTGAGAAATCAGCCTTTTGCAGTGAGGGAGAGACATACTGTGGGAAGCTGCTGTTTACAGAACTTGCCTGGGAATGCCAAGTGTCTAGCACATGGAAACTGTGGGCTTGTGGGAAGTTACATGTGTTGGGAGGAAGGAGTGGGAGGAGGGGACTGCCCCCTTGAGCAGCTGGCATGAGCACCGCCTCTTCCATTGAGAAGGAGCCGCCCATCCCAGCTGGCCCACAGACCTGGCGACCAAGAATGAGCATGTGGTGTTGCTTCCAGATCTTCTGACCATTGTGCTACAGTCCAGAGGTGAAAAAGAAGGAAGAAGTGGGGATGAACCCCAGCTTTCAGGCCAGGACAATGGGACATCTAAAAGAGGAGAAGGAAGGGAGCAGGTAGAAAGAGAATGGATAGGAAGGGGGACGTTCGAAGAAAAGATTTAAAGGTATTTATATTAAAAAGCATCCATTATTTCCTTGGTGCACTGACAAATGAGAATGTGTTTAATACCCGCCAAGTTTAAATGATTTCATCAGCTCTTTTCTGATAAAGTAGGTTAGAAGATAGATAACTATGAATTTATTTAAGACAATAAAAAATTTTGCTCTTTTGCCCTCATTCCATTCCCAGAATAATAGAAAAGAAAACTAATAGTTTTAGTATTCATCAGAGTTTTAACTTTGAGCCAGTGAACAGTTTAGTCCATAATGCTCTCAGATTGACCCTTCAGCAAGTCAGGTCAGTGGGGGTTGGGTGTGGGAGGGGCGGGCTATGGTGCTAAAAACCTGCATCTAGAAATAACATGTGGACAAGGTTATTCATGACAGCATTTTGCTAAATAACGAAGGATTGACAATAACTAAAATAACTATCAAAATATATATAATGACTTTTGATAATGTAATCACTATTACATAAATTACATTACACAATTCATTGGAATGTAATGTAGCTCTAAAAATTATACTTTTTTTGTATTAATACATAATGACATCCACAGTTCATTGTTAGGTAAAAAAGTAAGTTCTAAACAGTGTCTATTCTATGCTATCACTTGTGTAAAAAAAATGGTGATAGTGAGAGTATATGTTCATATGGCCTTGTACAACCAAAGAACATTTCTGGAAAGATATGTAAGAAACTAGTAATGTTAGTTGTCCTCAGGAGCAGACACTATGTTGCTGGGAGCAGAGGTGAGATCTTTCACTGAAATACATTTCATGTCTTTTGAACCATGTGTATAACACATTCTGAAAAAAATATGGTTCAAAACAACATGTAAAACCTTAGGTTTACTATCTCTTTCAGACAAAGTTTGCACTTGCTCATGGCCTTTTGTCAAAATTTCTATTATTTCATTTTTTTTTTTGGATTCTTTTCTTTAAGGCAGGAGAGCATACTTTTATTCTTTTAATTCTGTGGGTTTGGAGTTAGACACAGAGTGAGAACTGGCTCCACCACCACCTGGCTGTGGGAATTTAGGCAAGCTGCCTTACCCAAATATCTTGTTCACAAAATGCTTACAGTGCGGCAGCTAGCTTCCCCTGACGTGAGTGATACAAAAGACAGCAAGGAATAAGTGCTTTTAAAGACTTACTCCAAAGTCACACACCATCACTCCCATCTTATTCTACTCCTTGGAAGCTAGCCACTAATCTAGCCTACAGTCAAGGGGCAGATTATACCTCTTGAAGGGAGGAACAGCAAAAAATTTGTGGACGTATTTTAAAACCACCACAAAAAAGTAATCGTGTAAGTTATCATTCAAACTCAGACACTTTAAGAATACAAGGTGGTGTTACTGATAACCAAGTCTGGACAGTAAGGGTAAACTGGGGCCCTCCTGCGTAAACCAGGATGTGTGATCAGCGAGCTATAGGTCTTTTCATAGCCTCTCAGGAGGATAAATCTCAGACCAAAACACATGTGAAATATCTATTACAAATTGTCTCCCAAACACTCATATTTCTTGCTCTGTAGGTTCAGTGAAATTCTGCTCATCTAGGAACTCCAACAAGCATTTTGCCTGAAAAGCTATTTCCCAGGCAAATGAGAAAATTCTCTGACTGAAGATCGTCTAAATTTTTAATTGGACCAGACAAGAAAATCCTCCACTAAGAGAAGGAATGTGGGACAGAAACGTAAATGCAAGAGTCTGTCCCAAGGTTTTAGGCTGCCAGGCTCCTCAGGTGGCACACTATTCATTTTACCATTGAAAAAGATCTTAAACTATCTTTTAAAATCTCCTAAAGTGCAGATTCAGATAGCAATTTTTGAAGCTCTTGCAGAAATGTCATCCAGAGTATGGCACCTTTCAAGCGTAGATTTACAACTAGAATACTTCAAGTGTTAACAAGAATCTCCTTGGGTGTAGATTAAAACTAACTTAAACAGACACCTACTTATCACTTTCTATGCTGAAGTACTTACACTAAATTTTAGCCAGTATACAAAACTCAATAACCTGGTCCCTAAGCAACCTTCAGATTTTAATAATTCCATGAAAAACTATCATTTCAAGGGGGAAAAGGGGAATTACAGATAAGAGAGATTCAGACTAGTAGCAACGGATGTTTTTCCCACAGCAGTTTCAATGATAAAGTATTTTCTTTAACAGCATATGGCTATAAAATCTAAACAGAGTAAATCCAGACCTGGATTACCTCTAGTTTTTCTTCGGAGTTGCTGCCACCCTTTTTACTTACCACAGCAGCACTATCATTAGTGCCTTTGTCATTTCTTTCTATTATGAATAAAACCCCAACCATCTACTCAAGCAGAGCCGCTGTTTTTCAGCTCTTTTCCAACCTTTAGTCCTAGTTCTCGATTATAATAACATCGTTACAATAGCAGCACATCTCCTACCTCGATGACAGTGTCACGTCCACCTTACATTGCCAAAATCCAATGCAGAGAAAGAAGTGTCTTTCAGATGCTTTGTCTGATTGATATTTGAGGTGTGCCATAATTTAGCCCAGCACTATCCTGTAGAAAAATAGTAGTAGCTACATATGTAACTTAAAATTTCTAGTAGTCGCATTAAAAAAAAATAAAATAAAAAGTTAATTTTAATAATATATTTTATTTAATCAATATATCCTGAAAGTGTTCAGACTCTGCCACCCCAAAATATGCCAGGCTGGTGTAAGAATTAGTTTGACTGAAGGCAGTTGAAAAAAAAAGCAGATACAAAAAAACTCTCTGCCGTCTTCTATTCTCTTAAGAAAGGCAGGATGATTCTTGATCACTGGAGACAACTCTAAACTCGTATTAGCCCAGATATGGCACCTGAGGAATCGACACCAACAAACCTTGCCGAAAGAACCCTTATCTTCCGTTGTTTTCCCCATATATTTGCCTTCCCACAATTTGCCCCCAAAGCTCAAAATCCCTTTCCTTTGTCTTGTTACTTCTCTACAAATTTTACTGTTTTTTTAAGATGCTCTATAAGCTTAAGTCCTAATCATCTTTTTGAGTTACTCTTCACTGAGTATTCCTATGTTTATGAGCGATGCATGCATTAATAAAATTGTTTGTTTTTCTCTTGTTAATCTGCCTTTGGTCAGTCTGTTATAGGGCCCCTGCTAATGAACCGAAGGTAGGTAGAGAAAAAACAAATTTTTTTCCTCCCTATAATCTAAATATTATTTCAACATATAAACAATATAAAAATATTAATATTCTATTTTTTGATCAGATATTCAAATATGGTGTGTATTTTACATTTACAATTTTACATTTACAGCCAATTTCTATTTAGACGAGACACATTTCAAATGCTCAGGAGCCACATGTGGCTAGTGGCTACTCAATTGGAGAGCATAGGCTGTTTCTACCAGACTTTGATCCCTTAAATTCCTATCAACTACAATTCTGTTCTTCCTTGAAAATACTCCAAGATAATTTGCCACATATCTTATAGGCACTGTTCCCTTTTCTTGGAAATTCCCTCCTCTATCTCAGTTTTTTTGAATCTTGCTTTGTCGTCTCAAATGCAAGACAAAGCTTTTGACCTGGACCAGATGTACTCACTCACTTAGTCTATCGTAGATTATTGTAATGTATGCACACGTATTAGTTTATTTTTATTGTCGTCTTGAGAAGAAGTATTGAGATTTGTTTTTGTTTCTTTTCTCAGGCCTAACAGATTGCCTCCCATATACAAGGTACTCAATAAGCAATGGTTGTTTTAAAGTGCATTGCACTGAATTCACTGCAAAGGAAAGGAGCTTGTCTATTAAAAATCAAGTAGAAAATTGATAGCTAGTGAAACATCTGCACAGCAATATGTTTTCTACCTACTGGGAAACCAGAAGCCTGCTGACAGCCACTCTATATCCAAAGCAACCATTAATTATATGGAAATTGCTCACGTTATGTGGTAATTCAAAAAAATCTCCATTGTTAAGCTGATGACTATCTTTAATTTATATATTATCACTTTGAGGCTGTGCAGGGCTTCCCATCCCTTTTTGGCATCTTGTCTACTAACTTAGCTAGAATACTGTCGTCTCTTTTAAAACTGCCTGTTAGTCTGCATCAGGCATTGAGTTATTGAAAGGGATCGGAAAGAAATGGTGACTGCTTTGACTAAATATTTACAAAGTGCTCACTCACATCTCCTGGTCCCATCTGATCCAAAACGAGAGTTCTGTCTGGGCCTGGAAACAGCAGCGCTGGGACACGAGATTTCCTCTCTGAGTTCTGTCTTTCCAGCTCTGCGTGTTTTTGTCTGCTGCGAGGTTGTGATAAGCACTGATCTGCCTTCCTTACAGAGGTTTCAGGGCTGAGGTTGAGTTTCTTTCCCAAAGAATATGAAAAACTACCTCATACCGAAGACTATTTACTGATAGTATCTAACATGTTACTTCTCATAAGTATTTGCATTGTATTTATTTGACAATAGAAATGAAGGCTTTGTGGGTCTCCGATCTACCCTGAGCCATACCCTTTAGACTTTCCTGTCTGTATGAAGACAGGCTTTTCATTCACCTATAATACTAGATATTGCCAAATCTCAAGTAAAATGAGATTATTCTATGTTAAGAACTTGGTCTTTGGCATGAAAATTCCTGGGATATTGAGCAAGTTCATAAACTTCTCTGAGCTTCATTTTATTTGTAGATAAAACCATTTAACTCATAAAATCATTGTGAGGTTTAGATAAGATACAGTATACATTAAGAGACTGATACATAGTAAAAGCCCAGTGATTATGAGATATTACTCACAAAAGAATAAGTAACATGATTTTAATGCCTCCTGCAGGTCAGACCCTATGCTAGCTTTTCAGGTCATGACCTACATGCAAAAGGGTTATTGTTGCTGTATGCGTGTGTAAACAGCTTGCCCAAAGGTAAGCAGCCCAGGGGCTCCAGCCGATATCTTGACATCCTTGGAACATATTTGTGAAGGGGAGCAGAATATGCCACCACAAAACATGCCTCTTTGGCATAAGGATTATTCTGAGCTTATTATTTTGAAAAACTTCAGACGCAAGGAAGGCTCTGGAAATAGAAGTTACCCCTTTTGTAAGGATAATTTACATTAGAAAGTGAGTCTGTAACAGGAAGAGATATTATTAGAGATCATTTTTCACCTGAGAGACACATCTGCAGGGCAACCTTTGTTTACCATACATTTCCTCTTCTTGCCTTCTAGTGAAGTGCCTTCCCCCTTTGAAGCCCCAGACCCCTTTCCTTTTCCTTAGGACAGGATGGTACATAAGCCTCAATACTCTGGCTGCCTTTTGAACCACATGTCTTTGTGGGGCTCCCATAACTAATTAATTAAATTAATTTTAAGGTACAATTTTAAATATAAATGTAAATTAATTAAGTACAATTAAAACTTTTTTTTCCCTTCTGTTTATCTGTCTTTTATAACAGGAGTCTCAGCCAAGAACCTGGAAGAGTAAAGGGAATATTATTTTTCCTCCCCTCCATTTGGCATACCAGGGGGCCTCAGAACATCAGTCGGAAGATTTGCTATAAAATACTTGTCCCCCACTATACAAAGGAGGGAAATTGAAGCTTGGAAAAGTTAACGCCACATCGCTCTTAAGTACCTAATAAATAGTGGTGCTATTGATAATAAAGAGAGGTGCTGGAACTATTTAGTCAAACCAACATACGCTTATTATAATATTTGTGTAAGTTATATCTTCATTAAACTTTTTATTTCGAGGCAATTGTAGATTCACATGCAATTGTAAGAAATAATGCAGAGAGCAAGCGAGAGATCCCATGTACCGTTTACCCATTTTCCCCCAATGGGAACATCTTGCAAAACCATAGCACAGTATCACAACCAGGATATGCATGTGGATGCAGTCAAGGTACAAAACATTTCCGTCACCAGAATGCTCCTTCATGTCACCATTTTATAGCCACACCCACTTCCTTCCTACGTCTACTCCTTCCTTAACCCCTGGCAACCACTAACCTATTCTTCATTTCTATAATTTTATCATTTCAGGAATCTTATTTAAATGGAATCACATGAGTTTCTTGTTGCTTCAGACTGTAGTAGATGACAGTCAGAGCATAGATGGTCTTCCGTTGAACTATAAATATGAGTGTAGGGTATACGAGGGGCTTGAAGGTTATAAAGCTAAAGAGGTAGACAAGGGCTGGATCATAAATGCCATATGAAATAATTTGATATTATTCTATGGGCCATGGCAAGCTGGTTAAGGATTTTAATTAGGAGATTAATGATTTCAGATGTGTGATTTAAAGAGCCCACTCTGGCTAGGCTGGAAGCAGAAAGAACAATCAGAACATAATGTCAGTAGTCCATGGAAAAGATTATAAAGAGCTGAACTAAGCAGGGGCAGGAAGAAGGGGAGGAAACTCATAAAGATGATATGAAAGAGGAAGCCCAGGACTCTGGCTCGGGTGATTGGTTAGGGAGCAGGGCCATTCACCAGGACAAATGAAAGACAAGATGGGAACTAAGAGGATGCGTTCAGTTTTCAAATACTCATTTCAAGGTACTTGTGGGATATCTGTGGACAACATTCAGGAGGATATGTGGGGTGAGAGCTCTAAAAAGAAGTCTAGTCTGAAGATAATGATTTGTCAGTCTTCCACTCACATGTAAGTGGTGAGATCCACAGTGACAGAAGAGGACCCAGAGAGACCAGGGACACAAAGAGAAGATACAGAACAAGGCAAGTTACTTCCTTTCCATTTCCTTAACTTCAAATTGGGTATAATGATAACCATCAAGTGTATATCATATTTCCAGGGGGAAAGTATGCAACACAAGGCTTAAAACATTATAGAATTTTATAAACTCAGGGTATTACTACCGCAATAATCTTAAAACATGGAACTATAATGAAATACTAGCAAGTTTTTAGCTTTTTTTTCCTTCTAGCTAAGCACTTTTTAAAACTTTTCAACATGTGATGCTCCTATTTTTGAAGAATTCAGAAAGGAAGACATGCAATTACAGCGATATTTTGAGTAGTTGTTTAGGCATAAACAGCAGCTTCAACATCCAGAATCTTATAATTAAGGGCAAGTCCTCAACCAAGCTCCAGAAAAAGTGGGATGGGACCAACTAAAGCAAAAGCATCAGATCCTCACTGAAAAAGTTTAAAAGCAACATCCGAATGTACCTTTTCTTCCTCCAGTACATTAGTCTCTGAATCCTGCATTTGCACATTGTTCTGAATGCCTTCTGCCAACACAAAGTTGACACAAGTGGAGGAGAGACAGTCACCTGTGAGAGAGCCCTCTTGCAAATCAATCTCTCCTCCCCTCTATTTCTAGCACGAGCCCCAGCCTCCTCATAGGGGTCTTATTTCCTTCTTTTTCTTTATATCTTTTTGTTATTAATAGGATTCATGGATACTATAGTGAAAGCACAGAGAGAACTCCAAATTGGTTAATAAAGATAATGCACAGAAGTACCTAATCGTGCAAAACTTTTGATGCTAAACCATAATATACTCTATGTATCAGAGAACTGAAATCAGGAATTTCCAAATATTCAAAAGAATTCACAGATTCTATCAAACTTACACATGTATTTATCAAGCTGTTCCCCTTTTATGAGACTGAAGGAAACAGCAATCGTTTATTCGAAGTCTTCCTGTCACACTGATCAATGAGCTCTTTCCTTCTTCTAGCCAGTATCTATCTGGTGAGGACTGTGAGCAAGTTACAGTGTTAGGCTCCAGATGAGGCCTGGGACTTGGGTAGAGAGGAACAGCTCAAAAAATCTATGGTCTGGTAGATACTAGTGATTTAATAACATCTTGACTGAGATATTATCAAAATCTCTCTACATATTTAAAGAATTCCGTATTACGTACGTTAAGGGACCTAAGGAAACCAGAGGCATACATTCTGATTCTCCATATTTGCTAATTCTATTTTTTTTTTTGGATAAAGCTATCTATAGTGAGTTGTCTTATTTATCACTGCCTAATTTCAAAGAGAGTATGAGCTAGCAGTTGAGGGTCCCAAGTTATGAGTTGAATAAAGGAGACATAGACCAGAACAGTACAGAATAACCAGAGGATGTGCTAAGACTACATCTGCCCAGAGAACAAACTGAGTATTACTGCAGGAAGTCACTCTGCATCATTCTGAAGCTTTGCTGAATATAGTTATACACCAAGCCAAGGCCTTATATCAGGAGGACGGATTCATGGTTTAATAATGGATGAAATTCAGGAAGATATAGGGGTCCCCAACTCCCAGGCTGCAGACCGGTACCAGTCCGTGGCCTGTTAGGAACCGGACCACACAGCAGGAGGTAAGCAGTGGGCGAGTTAGCGAAGTTTCATCCATATTTGCAGCTGCTCCCCATCGCTAGCATCGCTAGCATCGCTGCCTCGGCTCCACCTCAGATTGTCAGGCATTAGATTTTCATAGGAGCACCGGTCCCTTGGGGCCAAAAAGGTCTGGGACCACCACTCTAGGAAATCCCATCCACCTCTAGCCCATGTCTAGGCTTCATCTGAATTGGGAAGGCTTACTCTCAGTTACCAGCAAACTGAGTGGTGCTGAGAACAGCCCTCTGCATGGAAGAGCAGGGTGACACTCCACCATGTGGCACAATGGAGCTGGGATGGGGCGGGAGGCGGAAATCATGTTGAGGGCGGGTGCTGGGAATCAACATGGACAGAACAGACCTTTTGAAGGTCATGGGGAAAAGGTAGTGTTGGGGACAGGGAAAGGTAAAGAAGGGACAAAGCATAAGAGTAATTTTCTGCTTTTACTAGAATTCATGGCTTCTTATTGCTTCTAAATACAGAATGAGTTTTGCAGGCTGCCTGGCTCTTCATTTTTCCAATAATGAGAGTGAGGAATACCAGACAGTTTAATTAATCACGCATCCAACAAATATTTATGGCGCACCTGCTATGTGCCAAGTTGTTCCAGGAACTGGAGAGACAGTAGTAAATAAGTCAAGCTCATATTCTGGGGAGGAGTTGGGGTGGAGGATAAACATTCCAAAGAGTAAAAAGCCAGCATCCTGGTAGCACTGATCATTCCAGTGCCCTTGACTCAAGTATTCACCATTTTACATGTTTGCATCTTCTTAGCCTCCCATCTACATGCTCTGCCTATGTAGGACCACCGGCATAGCAACGAGCCACTCATTCTTGACCCTTGTACACTCGGTCTGAGTCACGCTGTTCTCACTCTCCCTAGTCATCCTTATGGTTTCACTTTCTGCCCCATTCACTCCTATGCGTTGTCTGCAACGGAAGCACGAAGAGCAGTTTTTAGGATCTGACTAAGACCCACTGCCTGAGGTTCCACTCCCCACTTTCCATTTTGATAGACTTCCTGGCACAACCATACCTAACCTGCTTAGCCCTTGGTTTGCTACAAGTCCTCAGCTTTTGTACGTGCCTCTCCCAGTGTTCGCATGCATGTACACTCTTCTCTGCACCAGCTGTCACGACCCACCAATAAATGATTCCCAGCACACTCAGCACTCCAGTGCCCACTACATGTGCTGAGAATCAACAGTATCTGTCCTCCTTCCCCTGCACAGCAGGCTGTACTATGCCTGTAAGCCCGGCAGGGTGATGCCCACCTACCCTGCACCAAGACATCCCTCAGCCCTATGGGAACTATTCTCCTGGACAACTGCCCTCTTAAAAAAAACAAACAAAAACTAGAATGACCACCTCTCTGAGATTTGGGCTTAGATACCCCAAGGAGGGTTGAGGAGCAGAAGTGAAAGCCCCCAGCCTCTGTACTTGGGCATTAACTAACTGGAACAAGCTTGAGGTTGCATCCTGAGCTAGGATATTTGTGGAGCGCTTCCCTGTAGCACTTCTAATCCTTTATTACCATCTGAGGGTGTTGTTCAGGCATCGTATATCATTATAAGCATCATTACTGTTTGCATACGAGATAATTTTACCCCAAGGTAAAAGTAAGTGGTTGATGTTGGTTGATGACAAGTTCTGTGTAGAGTTTCTCTAACAGATGGTAACACCTGAGAGGCAAAGATTTTCTGTCGAGATCCCTTCCCCTCTTTGGGGACAGGTATTGTGATTTGTCTTGGATCTCACTTCTTCCTATTCCCTTCCTTCTCTTCTCCACTCAATAATTTAGGTCATTTGCTAGTCTGCAGGAGAGTTTGGGACAGAAACACTGTCCTAAAGAGCTACACATTAAATCAAAGGTGTGGCCTCTGGTGAACTTCTCTGTGTCAAAGAGGATCAGACCCTCCAGGTGCATGTCCTGGGGAGATGAGGCATAGATTCATGAAGCAGAAAAAGGGTCATACAAAGCAATGTAATAAAAATATGCAAATTAACACCATAGGGCTATAAATTCTAAAGGGATCTGGAATTGAGATGCAATATAGAGATGACATTAAAGAAGGGTTGCTGGAAACAGATCCTCCCAAGATAGTGAGTGGGTAAGGTGCCTGTTGGCAGTCAGCATCACATCAGCCACCAGATAGAAGGAAAACTAGCCAGGGATGCCAAGGAAAAAAATCCAATGTCTGTGACAAGCTGTCAACAGTCATTAGCATTCTCCTGACCACAGAGGAACTCAGATTTGAAGGTCTCGCCTGATCAAACACACTTTCTGCATAATGAAGTATTGAGCCAATCCTTGGAATAAAAAACCTAAAGGTTTCCTGGAACTACACTGCCATTTGGAACATGTCATTTCCCCATGTGGCCTATTTTCTTTCTTAAATTTCAGCTATTGAAAGGAAAGGAAATGACTTATTTTATTTAAGGTGTAACTGACATCTGATCCATGTTCTTTCTCCCAAACCGAGTAACAACGGTATTGGTGCTTCTCATGTAATAAACAGTACTTAAGTTGATCTAATACATTTCTGAATAAAAAACTAATATTATGCTAAAGCAGATAGTTAATTAGAACTGATAATTTTTCCTTTTGAAAAATTTACCTTACCAAATGGTTCGTTACATACACACTTTAAATGCATTTGCTTTTCCCCTCCTCAAAGAACAGATATGTCACTTTTTCAATTTGTATTCTAAATTTTAGAAGCATATTCTTTTTATTCATATTAGTGTTAACAGATATATAAACACATTTTCTAAAGGAAGTCACTTGGAAATATGTCCTATGTTCATACTTGTTGCCTTATCAAAAATAAATACTAAGTTTACCTAAGGTAGGTTGACTCTATGAAATAGCATGATTCAGGGATCAGAACTGGGCTGCCATCCCATTTTTAGATTCTCAGGAGTCTGTAATTAATTCTCCATAATTCACCTTGGGTGTATATCATTAGGATTTGTCTGGACTACAAAGAGTTTAAGGAATGCTCCAGGTGAACAGTATTGTTGGAGGTGTTTGCTTCTTATCCAGCTAATCCTGAGAGGACACACCCAAACTCCAACAGCTGCAAGGAAAATAGAACCAGTATCTATAAGGCCATAATTGTTGGGATGTGTATATCCCTGAGCTCAAAGTCCTAAAGGATTATAACACAGTAATGCTTCCTCATGCAGACTTAGGTTCCTTAGAAACACCCAGGAAAGTACTATTGAGGTGGGAGAACTTAAAACTTATTCAGAAAAAATAGGAAAACTTGGCAGACTCAGATTGTATGCACACTTAGGAGGCCACCACATTCTTATTGTGGCATTACCAAAAATAAATACTAAGTTTACCTAAGGCAGACTTAACTAAAATATGCCAACAAAGACCAAACTTGAAATAGAAATGATATTCATATTATTTTACTAAGTTTACATAAATAATATGAGTAATATACAGTTAATTTTCATTTATCATTCCTTCATTGGAAACTTAACTGGCTATCTCTCTCTCATCATCTCATGAGTAGAGGTGTATAATTAGTTTCATTTTGTTATAGATAATATCTTAAAAAAGACTATCTTTTTTTCATCTGGGTAGGTATCTTCCAAACAGTACCTTACTCTATTTGTTAGAAATGCACTCTGCTTAAAAAAAAAAAAAAAAAAATTGCCATGGCTCAAGGCTTTCATCAGGAACCTTGGACCTTCCACCCCTCAGCTCCTTCCAGCCTTAGTCATGCTATTTTCTTCCTCATGACTGTTGCATCTGCAGCCTCAAGAGCATTCACAAGGCAGGAAGGAGAAAGAACAAAGGGGAACAGCAACATTCTTGCCTTCCCTTTCTGGGGAAGGATAGCCTGTAGGGATATTCACATACATTGCATTGGTGTCCATAGCTGAAAGGGAATCTAAGAAGGTAACAAATTTTAACTGATGATGTTTCCGCCCTAAACAAATGAGCATTCTGTTATTTGGAAGGACAAAATGGAATCTTGTAGATAGCTACCGCGTTTGCTACAAACATTGTTCTGAATGTGTAACTCTGGGACTTTTATCTTCTATATTCTACTCTCCATTTTCTCAGCTCTTCCTATCTCTGTCTCTCTCTCTACTCACATATTCTCTCAGGCTTCGGTGCTTAGGCCCTAGGTCAGTTGCAATTATCTTCTTTTATCTTTCTAGTGCTTCACTGCAAAATTCTCTATTCCTTCCTGCCAACACTCTCTGCCTTCTTTTGTCTATGCCTATTACTTTGTTCCTTCCTCCTCTCATTTTTTTTTTTCTGAATACTCCTAACAAAAGCCGCTCCTGATCCAAAATTCTTTTATTAGCCAAAACATACCCAGAAATAATTTCATATCTATCCTCTTCTAAGTCTCATCAAACATCAGACTTTAATTGGATATTCTTTACCTCTAAAGTTGGTGTGAGCTG
The DNA here is from genome assembly GCF_902729225.1 of Pteropus medius. Taxonomy (NCBI): domain Eukaryota; kingdom Metazoa; phylum Chordata; class Mammalia; order Chiroptera; family Pteropodidae; genus Pteropus; species Pteropus medius. The sequence continues at coordinate 11,103,977 of NW_024347791.1, forward strand.
ACAAGGGGTACAGCACTCAATAAGTCTGGTTATTGAGGAGCATGAGCTCAGATGACTCAAAGATCTATTACTGGGCCAAAGAGGCAGTCTTAAGTCAAAATCAGAAAGATCTAAGTGGTGAGTTAGACTCTGGCAGGAACAAGGCAGTGTGGAGACTGAAAAATGTTTGCCTTTGTATAATTTGTAAACATGCTGAAATATTTGGCTGATTTACTGATGAAAGTGCGAAAAGAGAATATATATATCCAATAGTGAATCTACTGTGAGCAGGAGGCAGGAGGGGGTGCTGGGAGTAGGAGCAGGTGGGTGGCTGAGATGCTGAAGTGGGCAGCGAGATTCACCCAGACTCATACAGAAAAGAAAATGTAAAGTCAGCAGATAAGAACCTCATAGCCACCTATGACAGACAACTGGGCAGTCTTGGAGAACTCCAAACGACTTTGCCTCTAAGATGCAACCTCACACACCCACCTCAGTTGGACAGCTTGGGACCTGAGGATGTGAGTATTTGAGATGGACTTCCTCCTTGAGAGATGCAGACTTTGTTTTGGCATCAAAACTAACTTTGATTCCAGACAATATTTCTAACTGTACAACACTATCAATGTATGCTTTTAAAAAAATGCTATATACATGTAAGGATTTTTCACATTACCTTCAACTTCTCACGGTAGAGACTTTGAAAATGGACCTAGTACCCTATCTGAATGTGAGAAAATGTAATAATTGGACAATAAGGGGACAGTAAGAAGAGAGATGGGCTGAGATGTTGGGTGTGAGCTCCATCATTCTTAAACAAGACAAATTGCCACTGAAGAAGGAAAAAAAGCTGTCCCTGGCAAATGATTGTACTGGGAGGGCCAACTGGAAACACCTTGGAGCAAAGGTGGAATGTCACTGAGCTAACACGTTGCACATAAACACACTGGGTCTTTGAGATCCAACAGCTCATGATAAAAATGCCTATTTATGATTTTATATTCAACACGTACTCTTCAAATTTAGGCAGAGTTATTACATTTGTTGTATAGCAACAAGAGTGATTATGTAATGCACCAGCTTTTTGTGTTGCTCCTTAATATGCATTATGTTCTATCAAACCCTGTAAGACATGGTCAAAACTGAAAGGCAAACAGGTGCCTTCGTTAGGGTTCAGTTACATTTAGATCAGGGCAGTGGGCTTGGCGCTGATTTGCTGCGGTTGGAACATAGGCACCAGATCTCTGAAAGACTGTACTGATAGGTTGGATATTAAACCCTGGTCCTTAACTTGATGGCGAGTGGCATCCTTTCATTCTCAGATTATGTTCTTACACCATGTATTACAATCCCCTGAAGGAGGATAATACTTTTTTAGATAATTATAACCAAAATATAAATAGTGTTGATTACAATCACCTGTAGCTTTTGTTCAAAGATATTCAGAAAATAAAAATGTTTTATAGACCTTTTTTGATGTATAAAAGTGAGGAAATATAAAATCACATAATCCCCACTGCTGTCTTGGCCATTTGTAGGATATGCTAATCAAGTTCACTAAAAATTCTCAGGTTTTTTTGGCTAAAACATATTCATTGGGTATTAATTCAATAAGATCATCTTTTACATAGAAGACTATCTTTGGTGGAATTGAGATTTTTCTAAAAATGGCTCCAGTGCCCTTGATTTTTTGAATAAACGGAGATATTTCTCATGGATTTCAAAAAATAAATGTAACAGGATCACAAATTTAACTTACACTGCAACTAAAATTTGTTCTTTTATTTTTATCTATAAATACTGTGGGCTTTCTCCTGACTTTCAGGAGAAAGGGAAGGGGGACACTAACCTTTAGCCCTATCTGGGTAAAATTTTAGTTCAAGTGAATAAAGGAAAGAATACGTTTAGATAATGTTCAGCTTTTGGGAAAAAGATGGCCTCTTAGATATTTTACATGGCGTGTCCCCCTGACTCACTGCCAAGATGGCTCTGTACATATGGGAGGACAGATGTGGTTTTCACGACTCCTAGGTGGAAGGGAAGAGTCTTTGGCACAATGGACTGCAGGGTGGTGGACCTAGTTCATCTGGTTGGTTCTTGCCCAGCTGATACTTGTGGCTCAATTTTGTGGCTACTGTACAACACAGAGTGCCTCAAAAGTCCTTATGTATGCTAGTTTGGCATTATCTGCATGCTCTCCTCTATTCTCTGCATAGGTTTTAACTTTCTTCATGTTTTTCTAAACCTCTTGTTCAATGTCGATGGTTAGGAACCATTAGAGCAGTCCCTGAGTACAGGCTTATCCCAGGGACTTGCAGCCACTCTGTCATCTGGTCTGTCCTTGACTCACCTAGCCTCAGTCTGGTTCCTCAGGGGCTGTAGGCACTTTTGAGTCCCTGGACTGATGGCTTGCTCTGTAACTCTCTCCACAGAGCACCCCCACTCTAGCAACCCCCACTGGGACACTCTTCACCCTAAACTCAGCAACTGCAAAATCCTGTATGTACACCACGAGGGAACCAAGGCCACTTGGCCACTTGGTTCCACAACCTCCTCCTGACCTTCTGTAGTCTCAAGTGACGCAAGTTCTCTCCAGGCTGGTGCAGGACGGCTGTGAGGCGATCTTTCCCAGAGTCTGCCCCCTCGACTTCTGAGTTTTCCTCGCTTACCCAAGCTGGAGGTGTGGGGAGGGGAGCATATGTCATCCCTATACTTTGCTATCTTAGTTCTCCTTCTCCATCTTGCTTCCCTCTTCTTACCATTCCCTGGGAAGAAAAATGAGTGGGTTGACTTTTATTTTGTGATGTTGTACATTCCTCCGTGTAGCCGCAGGTCTGGGGGCCTTGCTGTCATAGGTAGAAAGCTTTCTTCTCTAGCTCACAGGAGCACTCCATAGGCTGGGTCCCCCAGGCTGGGACCGGATATGTTAAAGAGGAGAGATAAGAGTCATTGGAAAATCCTCTTTCAAGGCAATAGCCTGACTTGGAAGTCTTTTATTATTTATTTTTTTCCTGTATAATCTTATTTCTTATGCCAGAACCTCAATAATATAAAATATTGTGTTTTTGTTGTTGTTGTTGTTTTTCTTTTGTTTTTGCATTCCTTCTTACCATAAATCCCAATTTCTACCACTGCATCTACCCCCAGCTTCACTTTGGTGAGTATTCAGGCCAACTGGGTGAAGGCTACTTTCTCAGAGAGGCAGAAGAAAGAAGCACTTTACTAATTTTTACAATTTTACCCTGTTACAAAATAAACATGTTGCTGTGGGAAGTCACCTTACTTCTATATTGAAATGAGTGATGTGCCAGCTACCAATTCCTTAACAAAAATCATGAAAGAAGCAAAGTTTTGGATTTTAACTCTTGGTGGAGTTTTTGTTACTATATATATATTAAAAAAAAAAAGCATTTGTCATTTTTGCAGACAAATTTCTTACCAAGTGTATGATAGTGTCTTGTACAAATAGCTACTCCTTTCTGAATACAGGCAGCAAAGCTTGAAGTTTTACCAAGCAGAGCAGGGGTACCATCAATACAAATTGGTCCCCACACATGAAGTGTTTGTTAGCTTATGGTTCAAAAAGAAATCTTAGAGGAGATTGAACGCATTGATTCCTTTCATAGTTAACTGAAACAGTACACAAAAGAAGGATTCATCTACACTCTCCCTTATTGCATAACTACCAACAGCTGATTACAGCCATTACTATCATATGGCTCACCAAACTCATATCTGCTTTATGATGGATAGGTTTTGCATTCTGTATAACTTGCTTCCAGATATCCTGGCTTGTCACATAAGTTTTAAGCAAGTCTCATCGTTAGACAAAGGAACACACTGAAGCTTTTTTTGGTACATCTCCATTTAGTACAATTAAAAAAGAAAAACATTTCAAAGCACAGAAAGTTATCCATTCCTTGGCATATGTATTTGCCACTTTGTAAGACGTTTCTATCCAAAGCTTCTCATCACACAAACTCACATGTCCTCAAGGTTTTGCTACCATCAAATTATTCCCTTATACATGCATGATAACAAGGTGTATATTCTCACATTAAAAAAAAGTCTGTTCAGACAGTTTCAATGTCTGAAAATAACAAAGCGCAGAGAACACTGCAGCTGCGGGGTTTTACCCTCTCCAGTGTATAAGGAGAGTTGAATAAAACTTCTGGTTCTGGTTCTGTTAGCGTCTATATAACATGGCATAAAAATTTTTTAAATACATGAGATTTTGCTATGGAATAACCTGCAATCAACAAATCAATAGTCAGTGGCTAACTACTCAAGCCAATCTATATGCTGCTGACATGTCATTATGTACACATGCATTTAGAAATATCCCACAATATGGCAAGACAGATGAAGCCAAAGCAGAACAGCCGTAGATAAGTGAGTCAACTTACCACCACACACACTATTACTGGCAATTGATTTTTTAATATTTTAATTAATAGCAGAGAGTTGTGCTTGACTTGGGTACATTGGTGAATTGGGCATTTGCAAGATGTGGGGCCAATGACTCCCACTGTGATGGTTAAATCTGTGTTTTCATGGAGAAATCAGGCATGTCTCCTTCTTACAGAAAGGGAGCTCCAATAAATAACCTCTAGTGCATAGAATTGAAATGTTAACACCCAACATCAAGATACAGTGTAAATTATATGTGCATCATCTCAGGTGATATCTGGAAATATTTTATAAACCATGATCTCTGAGTACCTGACTACCGTATTAAATTTTATCTCCAAATATTCGTCCAACACTTCTTTACAAGTGAGGCCGACCTTTGCATGGAGAAAGGGTGGAGAAGGCGGGATGCTGATAGTATTACCCGGCTCAAGTCTCAATCCTTCATACCCCAAGAGCAAAACAATAAGTGTTCAGTTAACTGAACTAACACTTGGTATTTCAGTAGACATTTGGTGTTATTTCAGAATGTTCCTAGAGGTCTTAGTGCTCATCTTCATCAGTCCATCCAAATATTCCCCACATAGAGAGTGCTCTCCCTGAGATGAGTCCAGCTCAACACAGTTCTCTTAATCTTAGTACGTCTCCAGAAATGCATAGATTGATGCCTCTGCCGGACCTTCTTCCTAATCTGGCTTTAACAACATCTAGACCTCAGAAAAGTTTTCTCCTTTATCTGGGTGGCTTCATGTTAATAGGGTTTATTGAGAAAAAAATGTAGTGAACCACTGTACAGAAGGCTAGAAACCCTCTAACTGATATTCCACAGGACTATGGAGAGCATAGGGGGATGTGAGGCTCATACAATCATAGATTCAGGGAATGACAGATTAAAAATGGAAATACAGGGCCTCTTCTTCTCTCTCTTCCTTTTTCTCTTTCCCACTCTCTCTTTCTCTCCTTTTTTCCTTCTTATCTTTTTCTTTCCTTTCTTTCCTTCTTCTCTCTCTCCCTGCCTCCCTCCCTCCTGCTCTCTCCTTTCTTTCCTTTTTCTTTCTTCTTCCTCCCTTCCCCCACCCGCACTTCCTTCTGCTCTTGCTCTCGCTCTTTTTTCATGTTTTTGGTAATATAAGTAGATGTCTTTTAACTTAATTGTGATTCATGGAGACTAAGCAAAATGTTAATGACTAAACAATCACTTATATTGGCAAATAAAATTCCTGGGCCCCATTTTCCCTCCTGAGAAATATAATTCCAGTTAAGTAGAGTGAAGGTAGAGATGTCTTGTCTTAGAGTTTGATCTTGAGAACAAGACTGTAAGAAACTAGAGTGGAGGTCCTTCTAATTTTCTGTTTTCCAGCATAGATCTGATTGGTTCAAGTATAACACTTAATAATAGTAAAAGAATTATTAAGTTCTTACATGTCCAAGATCTATGCTAAGGAACTTACATACATGCTCATGATATTGCTTATTTCTATTTTATAGATGAGGAAAGTGAGATTCAAAATTTCATAAACTTAAGATTGATTCCCAAGCTGCTAAGAGGCAGAGCTGGTATTCACACCCAAGAAAATTACTTAATCTTGGCCTTATTAGTAAATTGGGATAATTAAAGCTAACTTGCAGAGTGATTATGAAATAAATAAATAAATAGCAGGTACTTGGCATCTAGCACCAGGTATTGAACCATACATAGACTCTATTATTAACTTTTGCTTTCTATAAATGTCTTCTTTGCAGCCTGAGTTATGGTTTCTATCCATTTCATGTCTTTTCAAAACCATGGAATAAGACTCATTAAATATTCTCTCTCTATTCTGCTTTATTCTCCTTTTAAGCTACTAGAGTGTGTACTGTCCACTGCCCTATCACATTATTTTAAAAATCAAAGCCAGATAAGAGAGATGTGTATTTTTTCTTGTATTCTCTTTTCCTTTAGAATTTTGCACTGTGCATATTTATTAACTTTTCAAAAAGTAAACATTTAAAAAAAATCACTTAAGAAAGGCATGTTGGAACATCCATGCCTACATACATTATCAATTAAGTGATTTTTGTGCCACATTTCTAACTTAAATGTCACCTTTGAATTGAAATGTAGGTATTTTAGGGTTGGTAACTTCCTTAGCAGGCTTATGTTTGATTATATCTAGTATTTAAAAAAAGGAGATATATTTTCATACAGAATGTGTTTATGCAATAGAGTATCACCAACAACACATAACTATTTCTGGAAACACTAACAAGGATGCAAAAAATCCCAAATAGTGGACACCAGATCTGAGGAGAATTGCTACTTGGCATAGAGATAAACCTCTTTCCTGAATGAAGTCATAGTTGTTTTATGTTTAAACAAAACTTTCACACTTGTCCATGAGAAGCTAACACCTTTCTTTCAGGAACTCTTGTTTGGAAAACTCCCCAGTGTCTCCTTCTAGGTTCTCAGCATTTCTCAGGCTTTGACTATTAAGGTCTCTAGCCATCCAGGTAAACCTGTTCTGTATATGCCTCGAGCTCTTCTTCCTGGCTGGGCCGAGGGTGTTGATCCAGTCCTGCTGAGAGTTAGTGTATTTAAAGGGCACACAAACACACAAAGAATATTACTCTGATCCAGAAGCAGATCTCATGTTACCCTTCCATTTGTATGCCTTTATTGTCTCTAAGCTTCCTGATGGTCAGTCTCCATGAAGTGCTGGCCCATAATCAGTACTCAGTAAACTCATTTATTTAACAAATGATTTAATCTCATGGTTTCAGGTAACTGGTGCCTCACCCATTGTAAATAAATCTTAAAGCTCAAACCCAACTCCAGCCATTCTGCACCTTTCAGAAAACTAGTGAGTAATAGCAAGGGCCTGGGTGGTTGGAGACTGCTGAGGTGTCAGGAAGTTGCTTAGGGCTAAGCAAGGCAGGTGCCCGAAGACAGCTTTGTCCACCCCACTGCAGTCCTGGTTCATTGTTTCTCCTGGGGCCACGTGGTTAGGAGCACCTTCCTATAGAGGCAAGCCCATTCTGACCATTTGGATCAGATAACCATTCAGACAACCAACATTTATGACTGTATCTTAGGTCTAAATTCTTGTCTTGGACATTGTAGGAAATGGAAAGATACTGAGTCCCTGCCTCGTAAGATGTGCCAATCTATTAAAAGATATGAGGCTTGTACCAAATGATGCTAACAAGTGCCATTAGGGGCACAGAGAGTAGTGGTAAAAGTTCCCTGGCATTTGACCTGAGCCTGGAGAGACAAAGAGAACTTGGACAGTTGGAGATAGAGATGGAGAAGGATGATGTGGTGGGTGCAAAGACCGTGAAACAGACCAGAAGGGAAATACCAAAGGTCACTGAGTAGTAAAACAGCTGTTAACTAGGTTGGCATGAGGCACACCTCTCCATTAAGGAGCAAAGGAACAGCCGGTTCCCTGAGACTCAGTGTCACCACCTACAATGTGAGGAACAGACTACACTGGAGGTGGGGAAATACAGAAATAAGTTATTTTACCACAAATTCTTCAAAAAATGAATAGTCAATTACGATTTAACAAAGAAAATATGTCAGTTTTAGCGCTGGGCAGGGGACCGTCCCAGATTCAAGAAGACATCTTCAATTCATTATGAGATATTTCTTTTCCTCCCAGGTGATCAAGAAGCCCTTTTGATGTTGGAGCAGTTATAGAAAACTGAATTCTAAGTCTTCTGATTGTTTCTTTCTCAGCTTATAGAAAGTTTGCCTGAAAGTGAAACAATCTAATGGTGAATCTGGAAAAACAAATTTCTCTTTCTTTATAAAAAATTTATTTTTAATTTTTAAAACCATCTTATTCTTTGGACCTATGCAACCTACTGGAAGCAGCAACTTCAACATATTTTTATGTGCTCTGTAAGGTTTGTTTGCTTGTTGGTTAGTTTCTATCCTCAAACAAGCTTCCTATAATTTGAACAGCGCTGACTGGTTTGGGATTTCTTGAATGTGATCTTCAGGATCGGAGTGTGTTCTCTGATATCCCATGTGTGATTTGGGGAAAGGGTCTTCTTGCTTTAAAACAGGAGGGATCCAAAATGATCAACAGGGTTTTTGAGTGATGTCCTTGAAGGAAACAGCTAAGCTCAAAGGACACAGCAGCTCCTTTGGACCAGGTTTGATTTCTTTCACATTTTAACCCATTTCCCATTTAGGGGGAAAAAAAAAGGTTCAGGTTGCTGCTGGCATTAATTTAACATAAACACACTCTTTGAGACTGAAGCAAATCTGATTGGTTTTCAATGTGAAAATAAAATATAAAAACTGTTCTTGGAGTTATTTCTAGACAGAACTTGATTCTAATCCTAAGGCAACAGAAATGTATACATAAATCGGATTCATCAATTGAATCTCCAGCTAACAACTGTCTGAGAACGATGTTAACATCATGTGTAGGAATTTTCTAGGATTTGACATTTTCAGCGATTGAGAATTACTACATTTTGTAAATGGAAATACCACTCCTAAAAACAGAATGCTATAAATAGAATGATGTTATTCGTTTCCAAAGACTATCGATATACTAGAGGTATGTGAAAATAATAATAGAAGCAAGATACTTGGTGGCAAATTTGGGGGTAAGGTTAGGACTGTAATCCGTGAGTTATCTCAAGGTGAACACTGCAGCCACAAGAGTTGCCATCACGTATTCTCAGAGCAAATGGGAAATGGGTTAAATTTCTGCAAGTCTTCCTTTTGATTGTTAGCTACAGCAGAACAGAATCCCTGATGTGCCCAGGATTGGAAAGGGAATGGCCAGAATTATTTCTTTGTACACTTAATGAGATGCTGATTCTTGCTATAAAGCATTGAACTGGGATGTGAAGAGGGTGAGGGTCTAAAAACTTGTGCTTTGATCTATTAACAGGGTGAATGCATACTAAATTTCCATCTACTGGTCATTACGCTGTATATAAAATACAATGAAAGAGTTGTGTCTCTATCTTCAAGACATTACATTCTAATTTTGAGAGAAACGCAAATGTACCATTTTTTCTCTTAAATGGCAAAACGTTATTTGTTGAGGATTAAGAGTTACCTTGCTGTTCCATGTAATGTTCATGGGGAAGATATGTTCAATGTTGATTTTAAAGAAGGGTGATTTGGGCATTGTGAAGAATGAACCTGAGAGAAAGGCACAAAAATAAATTCAGAGAGAGCTGACTCTGTTACTGCTTCGCTCGGTGACCTTCAGAACTTTGTTTTTCTATGTTTTGGACCCCATCGGAAGGAATGAGGTAATGATACATTCCAGGTGTCTCACAAACACCAGTTCCCAAGAAAGTGCCTGCCTTCTGGGTCTCCGGGGAGCTTACAGTTAAGGTTAGATGAACACCTCCTACTAGGTTTAAAGCATTGCGCTTTAGACTACCGAGAGGACAATGAACAAAAGGGAGATGACTACTCTCTTCGGGGAGCTCACATACAGCTTTCTATGCATGAAATCACTTCCAAATGGGAAACAGCCAACTCTAGGGGTTATGATGAAGATAAAAGATACTCTAAATGGGAAGTGTGAAAGGTTTTTTAGACAAAGAGTTTGTGTCTCTAAATCTATTATTCGGGTGTATTCTGACATGTGAAGTTAACATATTTATGAAAAGTTGTGTAAACTGATTATAGTGAGCATTTCAGATACCCCAGGAGCTACTACCCTTTCGCAGGTCCTTTTTAATTAATGTGAAAAGTGAGCGCTATTTTGGCTACCCCCTCTCTTCTCACATCCCTCCCCACATATCCATTACTTCCCAATTTATATGCAAATATGGTTTTACAAGTTAAATGAAAAACTTGAAGATGTGTTTTCTTCAGGTTATTTCCTTTCTTATTATTTTCTGATATGTCTTATATCAACATTCCCATGGGAGCTGTGGTAACAAATGAAGAATACAGATGTCTTTCCATTCATTTGTAGCACAGTAAAGTGGAAAAAACATGGGCCAGTTGGAAGTGGCTTCACCATTTTCTGTATAGGTGACCTTAGATCGGTATACTTAGACTTCAGTACACAAAGAATTGAGAGGTTGTTAAAAATGCAAGTAACCCAGGCCCCATTACCAGAAATTCTGATTTGCATTCTAAATTAGCCCTGTGTACCATTAGAAATGCTTAAAGCTGCAATTAACAAAATATCCCATAATATTCTAATTATCTCACACAACTAGAAGTCTCTTCCAGCGTTGGTGCAGCTCCATGATGTCATCAGGACCCCAGGCTTTCTTTCTGTCCTACCTTCTCAGCATGTTAGGTTTTAATTTAAAGACATCTCACAGATCACTTCTGCTTCCAGCAGCACATCCTCTCACTACCAGGCTCAAAGAATGGCACCAGACAGCTCTCCTTGTGTACTTTCAACTTTTTTCAGAAGCGAAATCTTTCCCAGAAATTCCTGTTCCCAGCAGACTCCTTACATGTTTTTTTTTTTTGGCCAGAACTGTGGGGGCCTCTAACTGCAAGGAGATTGATAGGTCTTTGGGAAAGTTCAATGGGATGACATGACTAGAGTGTAAAATTGAGACAACCATGTTTTATCAGGTGACGCATTGTCACCTGAACACAACTAGGGTTCTGTTGCAAATGAAGAAGTAGAATTTGGTTGTCAGGGAGACAATCTCCCAGACCTGAGGGGATTCTGAGGCAGGACCACACCTTAAACCAGTGGTTGTCAAACATCACCTGGGTTACATCGGAATCATCTAAGGAACTTTAAAAAGTGCCACAGGCGTGGACCTCACTCATTCAGTGGATTGGTGAGTCCTGAGCATCAGGATTTTTTTTTTCAATCTCATTAGGTGATTCAGCTGGGATTGAGAACTCACTGGACCGATCACTTAATTTCTCTGAATGCCAGTTAGCAGCCCATGGAGATAATATTAGAATAATAATAGCATTTGCCACAGAAGATAGTTGCTAGACATTGGTATATGCAAAACTGAAGCTCAAGACGGCACGTGATAGGTGCACAGAAGCGTTGGGTCTCAGTCCATCCTCCTCTTTGGCCAGATTGGTTTTAGAGGTAGTTTCTAGTTTTCTTTTCTTTTCTTTTTTTAAAAATAATATTTATGTATTTAGTTATTTTTATTGAGGAATAATTTACAAATATAAATGTATACATTTAAAGTGTACAATGTGATGATTAGATAAACAGATTGTAAAATGATTACCAAGGTCAACATAATTAACACATCTATCACCACAGTTCATTTAGCACAGTTCTTTTCTGGTGAGGTGTGAATGTGTAAGAGCCACTCACAGTCACTTTCAAGTACACAACACTACATTAATAACTATAGTCACCATGTTCTCCTTTAGATTCTCAGATCTACATCACCTCATTATCTTTCCCCCCAGACCCTGGCAACCACCATTCTATTCTGTTTCTATAAAATTGGCTTTTACTACTCAATAGCAAATAAAGCAAATAATCCACTTAAAAAATGGGCAAAGGACCTGAATAGACATGTTTCTGAAGAAGACATACAGATGGGCAGTAGGTTCATGAAAAGGCACTCAACATCACTAATCATCAGGAAAATGCAAATTAAAACCACAATGAGACACCACCTCACACTTGTTAGGATGGCTACTGTCAAAAAGAGATAACAAATGTTGGCAAGGATGTGGAGAAAAGGAAGTGCTTACATTCTTCTGGTGGGAATGTAAAATGGTGCAGCCACTATGGAAAACAGTATGGCAGTCCCTCAAAAACTTAAAAATTGAACTACCATATGATCTAGCAATCCAATTCCTGGGTATCTATGCAGAGGAATTGAAATCATGATCTAGAAGAGATATCTGCACACCCATATTCACTGCAGCATTATTCTCAATAGCCGAGACATAGAAACAACCTAAGTGTCCAATGAGAGATGAATGGAGAAAGAAAATGTGAGACACACACACACACTCAGAAAATTACTCTTTTGGAGCTAGTTGTCCAGAGTATTTTTTAGGAGCTCTCAGGCAAGTATTGTTTTAGCCTGATTTTCAATCTTTAAATTGGGAAAATTTTAAAGTATTGAAAATCCAAGTACAAAGAGTGAAGCGAGTGGGAAAGTCTACATAATAATGAAAGACAAAAACAAAACAATAAAGACCTAAAGATGGAAGCCGTGGTGAACTGTCATGGCCACACTTTTACTGTGATTCTATAGTGGACAGCATGGGGTGGGGTCCAGTTCCCCCTTCAAGTATGAGGCACCAGTTCATTCCCCAGCTGCTGGAGTGTTGGCAGCCGATGGCTCTCAGCAGAGTCCTCCGAGAATTACCCTTAGCTGAAGAGAGCTGCCTTGTCCAAGAGCATTCCTCCTCCCTGGGTGGTCCTCATCCAGTGATGGGCAAACGTTGGTGTATAAAGGTCAGGCGGCCTTGCCTTATGTAGGACAAGACTGACGGGCCATCCCAGTTCCTGAGTGTCCAAGGGACTGGCTCAGGCCTTTGTCAGGATTGCCCTACAGTTCAACATGTCCTTCTGCACAAACCTGTTCCTTCCACTTCCCCACAAGTGTGAATCCCAAGCACCTTCCTGCATGCTCATCTCTGGCTGGCAAAGGTCTAACAAACCCCATCAGCCCTGAGGACAGGTTGTCCATCTTGGTTTTTGTGGAAATAGGGATAGTTTGAAAAGGGCATTTCTTAACCCAGCTTAAAAGGTTAGGGCACACGGTGCTCTTACATGTGGTGAGAAATCGAGGCAGCTGACTGTGGGTGAGAGGTGTGTGAAAGATTTTGGTTTCTTGTGATATTTGCCTTGGGCAAAAGTTTGGCTTCAAAAGATTTTTTTAAATGTAAAATATACATTTTTAGAAGGGATCATCTTAGGTTAAAAAATTACATTCTTTAGAGTGGTAAGTACTACATAAATTGCTACATTTGAAGCAAACACTGGAAGAGTGTATACAGCATGATTCAATGCTTTGAAAGTGAACTTCCATACTGCCTGTGTTAGCATCATCTGGAATGATTTTAAAATTCAGATTCCTGAGTCCCACTCCAGACCTACTTGGTTTAGGATTCTGCACTATCACTAGCACATCAAGTGATTCCTGGGCACACTAATCCTAAGAAAATCCAGCATAGGATTAGCTTTAGAGCCAGGTCTTCAAAGATGAATCTACTTGGACTCCTTAGATCGTGACCAAAGCACACAGGTATGTTACAATATAAGCTTTAAATAATGAAGTCATGGTCTGAGAAACTTTTAAACAAATATTTATGGATGACATACTCTTTGCAAACCTCCAGGAGACAAAGATAAATGAGACAATTTTGCTTTGTGAATCTAAAATGCCATCTTTCTAATTTTCAACTATGTTTGTAATTCAGCCTTTCTCCAACTCTGTTCTTATTCTTACATCCCTTCATGTAAGATTGTCTCTTGGAAATCATCTAATAAAATGCTCATAAAATTCCAACTAGTAATTTTATTTTTTGCTTTCCATTTATCTCCCCAAAGAGCAAGACCCAGGGTAGTTGATGGGTGAGTTGGTAAACAGAAATAATTCCAGGCTACTGTGCTATCAAACTAAATCATATCAGGCATTTGGCTTTAACATACGAAATCAAAATATATTCACAATGTCTGTGCTTATTTGAATGCAGTATGCCATGTTACTCGATTTGTTGGTGCAAGCTTATCCCAGTCCATTAACTGTTTCAGAGAGTTCTTAGATGTATATTAAGGTTCTAACTCAAGCACAAAAGTCCAGAGCTGGAATCTATTCTGTATTTTAAGACTTGACTTTAAAACTTGAGAACTTGCAGGCCTCTAAGAATAAGTTTAACTTCAGAAACTCCTTTAGAGACCACGGCAGTCAGAAGTGTACAGGGTCCAACCGTTAGCCTTTATTATTTAGATGAAGACTTGGAGGTTTCTCTCAAATGTAGCTTTTAATGCATTTAGGTCAAGCTAAGCATTCAGTGTGTAGCTTGCTTCTGAGACTTGACAATGTTGAAGGAATTCAAGATACGTCCTCAGTACTTGTTCTCTAAATTTGAGTTCGCGGAGCCCCCAGTGAAGTGTGAATGCTAAGGCACTGAATATGAGCTTATCCTCTCTCCTAAGACCACATGGATCTACTCATCCAAGATTGCCTAAAATGAATTTATTAGGTTGAATATTAATCAGTACAATGTGAATATTACACATATCACAGGACTCAGAGTGGGTGGGCTCCTCTCTTATTTGGTTCTCTGAGGACAATCCTTTGCTGAGCTCTGTGTAACTTCTTCACTTCGATGAGTTAGTCAGCAGAAGGTGAGTGGGGTTCTTGGGTTGACACTTACATATATGCCACTGCCACTGGAAGACTTTGGGTGGCACAGATTTTTATGGTTTCTGTAAGGTGAGACAGATTCACTTTAACTAAAGAACTACTGAGAAGGGTGATGTTCCTGCCAAAGATGGTATTCAATCAAAAATAATAAGAAAACGTAACTGAATTCCCAAAGGAGAAACTAACAACAGAAACAGACCCATGCGGGGCTGTGGATAATGGGGTAGCAAACATGGATTTTATAATGTCTAGGTTTAATATGTTTAAGGACTTAAAAAAATAAGACTGAAAACATTAGCAGAGGCCTGGGAATTTAAAAAATATGTACATCAAATTCTAGAATTGAAATATTTGATAAATGAAACCAAGAACAGTGGACAAACAATACCAACAAAACTATTCATTACAGAAGTTACTGGTTGACTTCCCTCACACTTTGATCTCACGAAAAGCTTAGCCTCTGAAAGGCAACCTCGTTCACCCTTCGCCCTGTACAGTTCTCCTTGAGGGCTTTGTTGCTTGTCAGATTGTTTCTGTCATTCTTTCTTATATGAAAGAGGGTATGGACTGACGAGTTTAGAATTAGGGTATTAGGAAGTTTGACGCCTGTGTTACCACGCCCCAGCCTTTTGGGTGTGATTTTGACTCACATAAGAGCTAACAAAACAAACGAAATATTTGCTGACCTTGTGTGTACAGAACAGCCTGGGTTGAATCTTGGGAGGAATTACCTCTGGGAGAGGTGAAAGAGGGAGTAACTGACAACTTCTAATTTTAACATGATATGCCATGAGGTGAGATTAATTTTTAATTCTTAGGTGTGAGAGGTCAATAACTACTTTAGAAAGGAAACCACTATCTGTCATATAAGGTAGAGTCTAGAGAAAAATGGTACCAGTTCAAAGGAAACCAATTACTTTCTTTAAGGTCATTTAAAAATAATCTCACTGATACTCACCGCTTCACATTTTCACAGCATCCATTTCCCTTGCTCCACTTATTTCAGTTCCAGTAACAACAGAATGTTTGAGTAATTATACATCAAAAGTTTTAAATGCAATGAGGAAAAAAGAAAACCCTTTAAGATATTCTCACGAGTGAGTTTCAAATAATTCTATATGCAGTGATCGAGTTATCAAAGAGCAAATTTAGAAAACAATCTGCAAGTTTAGGACTTGTAAAGACTATTTAATTAGGAAGAAGCCAAATAAATTTCTATTGCTTCATATACAGCAAAAATTCTATATTAAAGCACTAGTTTACATTATTCTGAGGTAATCGATTCCCCTAAATGAGGTCATTTGTGATCTTAAATGAAGAATTTATGAGCGTGCAGCTGTTTTTCATCTCTTTCCACCCTCTAAGTTAGTATATTATAAGAAGACCGGATTTTGCTGTGTTTTGGAACTTCAGATTCAGGTTAAATTTCACCACTCTGTTCTGCTTCACTTATTCTCACTGATTCACTTGACCTTTGAACACAAGTTTTCCATTTGGTAAATTTGTTTGAGGATTTAGTAGCCAAACAGGGTCCAAGAAAAACAAAACATGAAACAAAAGTCTAATGCCTGGCAAAGATTATGAGACTTTCGGATGGATAAAAACACCAAATATCATGATTATTTAAGGATCTCAGAAATATCTGGTCACATGTCTAATTTAGGATCACTAAGAAAATAGAGGTGATTCACTTATTCCCCAACTCTTTTGATTTGCTTCCACTTTCAAAATTTTGATAAAGAGGACAAAGACTGATTTGAAATTAGCTAATTTAAAAAAGGAACCATAATATAAATGAAATTATAAAATAATTTAACATTCTGTTATGTTTCAAGGCTGCATAGTATTCTAGCAAGCTAATCATGGCTGAAATTGAATATAAAACATATTTGAAACCCTTGCCACTCCATATGTGACTTAACTTCAGAACAAATTCAGACTTCGTGAAATATATTGATGTCAGACTATTGGACAATTTTCTTATTGTGGCCACAAATCCAGACCACACTTTTCTGGGTAAAGATGAGATGTGCTCTGAAGAGAGTAAATGTTTTCACTGCCAGTTTCCCAGGGGAAGGGTCAATTCTCCAGCAGGAAGTGAGGAGTAAGAGCTTCAGGCTGGGGTGAAGGAAAATCTTCATTTTTCTTAGGATAGATGCCAATTTGGCTCAGACTCTAAAGATGTAGTGGTATACAGAATGCTTCCAGTGGGGGTGGTTCAGCTAGCTACTTCTGGAGCCTTGGAAACAGGTGGTAAAGAAAAGACAGCTTGGTGAGAGGCAAGAGTCCCACTGGGTCTGAGCAGCTCTCATCAATTATTCTATGAAATTTTCCTCCTGTTATTCTGGAACATCCACAAAGTCTGGTCTCTGTTGTGCTGTGGTAATATGGGACAAGTTCTTCCCACAGGGCCAAACACGATGGTAGGAGGAGGTCACAACAGAAGATGGCAGTGCCCAGTGAAACAGCGGGAAAATCTCAAGCACCACTTTTGCCAGACAAGATAACATCAATTTGAGGTTAAATAAGGAAGATACTTAATGGTTTTCAAGTATTTAAAAATCCATCCATATTTTAGTTGGGTAGGTTCTCGGAAACACTTCCAAAGGGAAGGAGACATTCTAGGATTATGCTGGCACATATTCTCCAAGCCCTTTCTAATTCTAGGAATTTCTGCAGCTAGTGAGAGGGAACTGATATTCACATAAGAATTGTAATTTTTTAAAAACATCTGCTGATAGAAAATGGGGGCAATAAAGTCTTAAGAAACTAAAGAACTGCTGCCAATGAAAAGGAAAAAAGAAAATACATGTGATCAGAGAATAAAGAATAGGAGAAGAAGGTTCAAAGAGCCAGAAATTCAAAGACAAAAAGTGAGAGGAAATTCAACCAGGCAAGTAGGTTTATAACTTACTTTTTATAAACAATAAATCATCTCTATGCCCGATTATTCTAAGCACAATAGTTACTGTCACTTCATCAACTAAAATTACATATTATATAAATATACTTAGTATGAAAAAGCAAGTTTTAATATTTTAAAGAAAAATCCAACTATTAAAATGTCTTTTATTCGTCTCGTCTCTGACACACACACACACACACACACACACACACACACACCAGTACAAATACAGGAAGAAAGCCTTGTTTAAGACAAAAGGACAAGTTGAATCATTACTTCTCTTTCAAACTACTTTCTGGTTATCATTATCCTTCTACAAACTAACAAAAAAAATTAATGAGAAGTGAAATTCAACCTAAATTCTACCAGGAATGTAATTCTAGTGCTATAGGTACAGGAGGAGGAAAGACAATGCACTTTAGAATAAGTTCTATGAAAACAAGATTTGAAGTTGACAAAAGTCAGTACTTGTTGAGTTGTTAAAAGACACTGCACTCAAATTAGTTCTATGATGGCACATCACCAAGCAGTTGTACAAATGAGTAGGTACTTTAATCTAATCTTCTATTAGACATTCGATAAAAAACCAAGTAGCTGAACTCCTAGGGCTTAATTTCATAAAAAAAAGTGAATGAATATTTCATTACTGCAATGTAAGCAGCTATATTCAACTGCACTGTACGGAGGCAATATATAAAACAGAGAATATAAATGCCCTGGACAAATTTTCAGTCCTGGAAAAAAGAAACATCAGTAACAGAATATGAGAAACACTAGCAAACAACTGGTGGTTCTTTTGGCAGAAATGATACAACACAAAGATAGCTTCAAGAACTTGTTAATCTAAAAATAAAAAGCCAGAAAGAAGAAACAAGTGTTAATTTGAGATAAAAAAGAATATTTGGGAAGCAATGATTCAGGCAAAAACCCAAATATGTTTTGATTAGGTGGTGAAGGCAACGGGGTTTTTATGAGAAAGGGAAATAATTACATGAGTAGAAGGAAAGAATTTCTATAGGTGCATGTAAACTAAGTTATTCTTTAACTAGACATGGTGGTGCTAATTCTAAAGCATGTCTTTAATTTTCAGTCCGTATTCAGGACGCCTGCTTTCCTGTTAGTTTTGTAAACAGTTGTTTGAAATACTATGTTGGTTTGGCCCAACGGTTATTTTTTCCAGTTCAAACATACCACCGTTTTGAGTAGTAAGACATGCAAGATGTTCCTTTAGACTGGCTGCTCTCGCTCTATTTTAAAATGGCTCCACTTATGTTAACTTTTCACAACTATAGTAGTTAAAGTTCTAAGCAGCAATACTAAATTAATTTATTAGTAAAAAGTCAAACTCATGGCAAAACAAAGTTTATTTCTATGTTTTACTAATACTGACAGATTTATCCAGAGAATGTCAATATTGATGAACTTAATCAACTTTAGTTGTTAAATGTTCATTTAGTCTTAATTAAACAAAGGAATTTCTATTTGGACAATCTATATTGTCAGCATTATTAGATCTGACGTTTGAGGTAGAGCCCTTCCCTTCAGGAAGAAGATCAATCCAGCAATAATTTTGTATCCTTCCCAGAACTATACCTTTGAGGAACTTTTAATAGGTAGTAAATCTGTATGTATTCAGGCAAATAAATCTTTCTCTAATAACTTATCAGTAAACAGTACAACTAAATACAACGAATTGGAAAACATGGGATTAATCTGAATAAATCACAGACCTTTGAAACTAGAGCAATACAAAGTGGCATTTATCTCCTTAGCTTTTCTAAAGCTGTTTAATCCAAATAACAGCATGTGTGTATGGAGATGTGTATACATACATACATACATGTACATATGCATGAACAAGGGACAGACATACTGGGTAGATTACTGAAAATTGAAACATATAGGCTAGACTCAAGGGCCTTATGAACATTTGTAATCATTTGCTTTGGAAGAGGTAGGTTAAATTTTATTCATATCTTACAAAGTCCCAGACTGATCTAATATCAATAAATCTGAGCTTTGGATGAAATATGCCTAAAGACACAAAGTATGTGGCATTTCAGTGAGCCTTCACATGTGCCCAAAGCATGATTAAGCACAGGTGGAAACATTTTTTTTTTTAACACGGTAAGAACAAAGAACTTCATAAATATAACTAACTTATAAAGTACATTAAATGTGTCATGCAGGTCTCAGATCAAATATTACTTCCTTAGAGGTCTGCCTTCACACTCCCACCCAGAAAATTGCTCTAATATATCACTCTGTTTTATTTTCCTAACACTACTCTCTGAAATATCTTGTTCATTCTACCTATCATCTAGCTGTAAAATTAAGGCTCTATAAGAACAAGAATACGGTATGTCTTGCTCACCTCTGACTATATTTCTAGTAGATGCTAGGCATGATTGTTTGAATAATTAGTTGAATATATGAATTTCTCAGTGTATATGATAGATCAAAATATACTAACAGAAAAGCAATCTTTCTTTCTATATATAGTATACATATATACCTACACACACACACACACACACACACACACACACACACACACACACACACACACACATCTAGACTTCAGAGTACATGTTTCTATTTTAAGGTACATTATTCAAAATCAGAGGTGAAATATTTTGTTGCTTTGAATAAAAATAATATATACTGTAGTAAAAATTACTTAAGCCTATTCAAAGTAAAGAACTTTGATAGGAAAACAATTTAAATTAATATTTTTGGTAAAATGACCAAAAAATTACCCATAAAAGACAATGTTTCTCCCACAACTTCTACATCAGTTAAATAATCAGATAAAACAGTTTTAAACATGGTAATTTATTTTATGCAGTTGTTTAAATCCACTTTAAAAATGTTCAAAAGGCACTTTAAGAAACATATTTAAAAATACATTTCTCTGACTTATCGGTGATCACTTAAAATAAGCAAGTCACCAGACATTTTTAAACCATTCATGATACTATTATCTTACATAATTTTTAATTCAAAAACACAACTATTCACTGTGTAATATAGCACACTGCTTAGCAGTAAGATTAGTTTCCCTCTAATAATATACTTTATATGGACTATTAATTTGCAGAGCCCTGCAAAGTTATTTAAACTGATATAAACTGAAAACTAGAGAAGGTAAAGAAGTCGAAATAGAACACTAGTGTTAGAGTTGGTTTCTCTAGAGAATTTCTAAAATTTCTTATTCTAATCTGTATTAAAATTATATTTCAACTCCAATATATAAACAAGTCATTTTCTTAATCAATAGAGGTTACGTTTAGCATAAAATAAACCACAGGTTGCCCCCCAGATTTCTTGAGTATGTTTCTGTCAGGCCTACTGTAAAGAAGTAGAGAAATGAGGAAAGTGAGTTTCTTGTTTGTTTTTGAGAAAAAGGAGGTGGTGGTGGTGGAATCCAAATAACTTTACTTCATTTAATAATTGTATATCTAGAATTTGTTTAAAGCTGTGGACTTTTAAGTAGGGCAAGTATCCTGAGAACCAGCAGGCTTTATTCTTGGATCTTTACTTCTAATCTCATATGGAAAATTAAAATTAATAGGCATAAAATGATAAGTGATACAAATTCTAATCACAAATAACAGACAAATTAACCATGTGAAAGCAGCATTAATAGTTAGAAAACAGAAATTAGTTATAAAGGAAATAAAGAAGGGCAATAAATACAAAGAGGCAGAAACTGTCAAAGACAATAAATTAACTGAACAAATTAAATGGTGACTAAAAGGATAGACTTGGTCTAATCAATAGAGGGATTTTTTTCAAGCCTCAATCTGGTAATAATATGGTTTGATAGGCTCAAGGAAGTGAAAAATCAATACTCAAGAAAGAATTATGAAAAAAAGTCAGCAAATTTAATGTTCAAATCCAATTACCATATTTCAAAAAATATTAAAAACTGGTCAATAATTTATTTTTGACTTTTTTTTACAGTAGTTAACAAAAACTTCTCTGAAATTTAAGGTATTTGAAAACAAATAATTGAACTCTGGCCCAACAATCTGCTTTGTATCATCTATGAACCTCCCAACTGAAAATATAAGTATACTATTATTGGAGAACATAATATAGCAAAAACTTTATAAGACCACACTAAGATCATTTATTCAAATGACAGAGATCTTAATTTAAAAGGTAAGTCATTATCATCATGAAATCTGGTTTCAAGTGATCTACCAAATACTTGAAGAATTTTTTGCTTTATTAGGTCATATAAAACAATTAACTGATTCTTGAAAGTGATGAAATTTTGATAGTATGAATTAGCAAAAAAAATTCTATAAATGTTTTTAAAATGTTTTCATAAAATATTGTAAGTGTTTTTCTACCTCTATGTAAAATTTTTTACTAACAACTGTGAACATTTCTGATGACTCATTTCAGTGTGCTTTTAATGAATTAGTATGTACTTATTAGTACTTAATGAACCCTTGCTACCTCAATGTGAAATTACTAAACTTGGAGATTTAAGATTTTACTGTGGGCTCTGATATTAGTCACTCTGAAGAAGCTAAAGAATTTTGCCAAAATGAATGATCCACTGACCCTTTAAATCATCTTTAAAGTCTTTTACATTTAATACAGTTAATCTTGGACTACATATATTTAAAACATGCTTTATTTAAATCTTTGAAAGATGCCTTACTTATGGGGCAGTGATCCTCAGCATGTTTCAAGGATTATCTGCATCAAAATCACCCAGATGTTAGGGCAAAGGTTTCAAACTGAAGGGCTTGTCTAAACATAACTGCTAGTCTTCCCTGCAGAGTTTCTGATTCAGTAGGTCTGGGACGGGGCCCGGGAGACTGCATTTCCAAGTTCCCAAGCAATGCTGATACTACAGGTTGGAATCACACTTGGTAGGAATGCATACTCTTGGGCCCCATACTAGATTCAGAATTTCTGGGATTGGGGCCTTAAAATCTGCATTATAAGAAGCTCCTGGGAGCTTTATATGAACCACAATTTGAGAAGCACTATGACAATCTAGTTAATTTTACTATTACTGGCCAATGTATCAGATGTCACACGTCAATAAATAAAAATAGAAATAATGCTAAATGACTAACCTCAAGGCTGACATGGTACAAAGAACACACAAGATTTGAGTATAAGTCTTAGCTCTGTTACTTGTCAATTTTGTGACAGTGGAACACTTTAATTCTTTGAGCCTCAGTTTTCTCATCTATCGTATGGGAATCACATCCAATTTGTGAGGATTAACACTAATGTACACAGACTATCTAAACACAGTACTTGACATACAGTAGGCACCAGATAAAAACTAGCTATTACTTATAAGAAATGTACAAAATATTTCCTTCAATATTTGATTTGATTAAAGCAGATTTTTCATTCATTGAAAACAAATACTTACACTCCAAGTTAAGAGAATAATAAAACCTTAATCTTATTGCTCCACACTCTGGGCCAGACAGTATTCTAAAAGCCATATGTATATTCACTCATTTAATCCTCATAAGAATCCTGTGAGGTAGGTAGTATTACTGTCCCTAATTTATAGATGAGGTAATTGAGGCACAGAGATATTAAGTAAATTGCTGAAGGTTACAAAACTATAAGTGATGGAGCAAGAATTTAAACCCAGGCAGTCTGACGCTAGACCACAGGATTCATCACAATGTTAATTTCCTACGAGTAAATTTTAAGGTTTTTGGATGTTTATGATAAACCATTTATACTTCTAGTAGAGAAAAGTAGCATATATGGACTCAAATAAATTCATATCCACACCAAGGTGAAGAACCGTTCAAAGAATAGAATAAATGCCTTAATATTGGCAGATGATACCACCATGAAAACAACAGTAAACAATTTAATAGGTAAAAATTGGTGTGAGTTTTCACTGTGTGGACAGAATATCCATAATTAACTACGAAGATGAACATCCTCTCAAATATAGCATCCAAAGAGGTCGTGGTTTTGACATGTTTTGGCACAATAAATATAAACTATTTAGCTAAGCAGCAGAGTCAATGGCGTTGATAGCCATGTAAAATAAGCATAATGATAAGCATAAATGTAAATTGTTTGTAACATTTAAGATAATCTTATAGAAAATCTGTAAAATATTTTTTATGATACACTCAGATAGTATTGCTAAAGATAACAAAAAATAAAACACTTTTTTCCTTCCAGAAATTCTTTAGAGGGTCACTAAATTGGAACAAAACATTTATGAATGTGTTTTTGATGACAGTCTTGAATGGGTATTCTGCTCAGTGTGAATTATCTACCCACTGACAAAACAATCATCCCTAAATAGTAAGTCAGCATCAAAAGTCAGGCTGTTATTTGGTCTTTTAACACCTGACATATTTCAACTCGTTTAAGCATTCTGCATTTTCTAATTTATTTAATTAACTCTGGTCAAAATCTTGCATTCATATTATTTTGCCAGTAACTAATAGCCATCTCAGATGCTAAAAATGAATTTCAAAACTCTGCTTTAAACAAGTTATGAAAGGCACAAACAAGTTCTCATCTCTCAACAGGATGAGAATGAAAGGAACTGTAACTATGTAGTTAGAAAGTTTTAAATAATTGATTAAAAATGTCGCTTAGTAATTCCTGAGAGTGGCACTGATATAAGAAAAGCATTTCCAACTAGCACAGATTTACTATTTATTAATTACCCATAATTAATAATGGGTAGATATGGGAACAAAATATTTAAAAATCCATGTTTACCAAATGCCTTGAGTAAATAAATATTAATAGTTGAAAATGGTATCCAAGAATGGTTAAACACATTTAGAAGAGACAACAGGGACTCAGTATAGGCATACCTTCCTTAGAGATATTGTGGGTTCAGTTCCAGACCACCGCAATAAAGTAGTCTCACAATAAAGCGAGTTGTAATCTTTTTGCTTGTGGAGGTCTTACCTTTAATTTGTAAAAAATGTAACATATATGAAGCACAATAAAGCAAAGCGCAATAAAACAAGGTATGCCTGTAAAAGATTAATTAGAACCAAATATATATAAAATACAGTCAAGGCCCATGACAATTTCAAAATGTGGTTTTATTAATGCACTTTAGGACAAGTGCCATTCTTATTCTACCTTCTTCTGGAAGAAATACTGTCAGTTATAAATAGTAACAGCAAAATGGTGATTAGCCAAAAACTGCACATGGGTATGTGTGGGCAAGTTTGGTTCATTTGTGTCATACTGCAAATATAAACTCATGTCTTGAGTTTATAAACAACACTGAGCAACAATATTTCCTTCTAAAATTTTCTTTAAGGCAGATCTGTTCAGCATCGTGTGTGTTACTAACATGGTGCATTGCAGTTTTAGCAAATTTAACTATTTTTATTTCCCAGTGAAAATAATACATGTGGTCAGGAACAGACAACAAAATCTCTTTTCTAGTCCCTCTGCCTGGCCATCATTATAAAAACACAAGTTTTTCATATACATATATATATATATATATATATATATATACACATATATATATTACTGTATCAAAACACATTTTAACAGATTTTGCAGCTCATTAAAGCTTCAGTTTACAGTCATTTATATGAAAGATTTCTAATATGGAATGTTCACTCAGAAAGAATTCCTCACTGGAATTCCAGTGTTCTTTATCAGAAATGCAGAAGTTCTTCTTCAGTGCAATGTGAGACATTTTACCTCTGTTCATTTATGTTTTCCTTTCGAGGTTTCCCAATTTTACTTTTGGATCTTCATTTTTGTAGGCTCGATTTATTTCCTTTAGTATATTCTCAGGTAAGGCAGGTTGATATCTGTATAAATATCCATATGGACGAAGATGATAAACGAGGTATTCTAACTCATACATAGTTGTAGGATCAACATAGTGAAAAGAAACTGCAAGATCAGAACAGCAACCAGGACCCTAAAAAAGTAGTGGAAACAGGTATTACTAATAAATATCATGTTATCAACATACAGCATTCACATACTGATAAAGGAAACACTAATTTTAAAAGAATCCAATAATGAAAGCTGGCAAGGTTTTAAAGAGGCACCTAATTTATTAGACCTGTGGAAGAATTAGTTTCTAATGATTTAAAACCAAACATGACATTAATAATATCTAACTGAAGTAATATTCTCTCATACTCAACAGCGTTTTAGCAGAAAAAAATCTTGAGACTTCTTTAAACGAAAGGGGCAGCCATACAAACACTAAAGCTCTACTTCTTCAAGTTTTGCTTTCTCTTCATGTTCTCACTATAAATTTTTGCTTGGCTCTTTAGAAAGACACCTTTGGAGCATTCAGTGACAAAAAGCCTTGCCTACTATGTTAGCTATTATTGACAGGCGGCCCTCAGTAAGTCAGTTAAACCTTTGGTTATATAATTTTCACTCATTACTAAACAGTTGGTATGAGAAAGGTTTAAAACAAGACAAAAACAAAATAACAAAAATACAACAAACAGGAATGAAAAAGCATGAAAATAAAAAAACTAATCACAGAATTAAAGTCATAGGAGATTTGGGGATCAGAATTGGCACCTGGAGGATGTTTCACCCAGGTGACGCCAAGAAAATTTGACTCTAATGTCTTTACAAGGACTCAAGGAGAAAGACAGTCTGGCAAATTCCTGGAGAAGATTCATAAAGACATATTAAACTAAACATTTAATGATTCATGCTTGGAAGTATGTACCTTACAATGCAGTAAAAATTATCAAGAAATTGTACATTATATTTTCTGTGGCCTTCTCTTTGAACTTCTCCTTTGAAACAAACACTGGATATGTGAGAGTCTTGGATAACTATGTAGATACTGAACAATTATCTGGTGCCTACTTATATACATTTAGGAAATAGGAATAAATATGAAAAGTAAACATATAAGTCAATTTGTGATTACCCAAACCAGCTCTGTCCAATAGATGTATGTGAACCACATAATGCAGTTTAAGATTTTCTAGTAGCTACATTTGAAAAGTAAAAATAGGTAAAATTACTTTGAAGGTATTTTATTTAATTGAATAAATTCATGTTATTTTTTCAATATGCAATTAATATTTTAAAACTTATTAATAAAGTCATTCTTTTTAGTTGTGCTAAAGGCTTGAAATCAGGTGTGAATCTTATACTTACAGCACATCTCAATTTTGACTAGGCACATTTCAAGAGCTTAATATAGTTAATATATGGTTAGCAGCTACTGGACTGGCCAGTATATATTAAACTAAAAAAGTAGAACAATAGCAGTTAATTTTAAATTGCTGATCCTCTATGGAAGCAATTTTATATGAACTCTAAAATATTGTATTAATATTTTTGATAAGATTTACTGCATTATGTTACACTTTATAGCATTATTGTGTACTGAATAGCTAGAGTATTGTTATTACTAAGCAATATAAACAATAAAAGACAATAAAAAATAGCTAGAATTATTAGAAATAAAATAGTTCTATGATTATGGTTACCCCCAAAACTTAAGAGTCAAGTGGAAAATCATCAGAAATAAAGAATCCAAGAATAGAGCAAGATTTTTGAGATGCTTTAAAAAAACTAGTTTTCATACAGACCAGTTAAAAAGTTTTAAGAAAGAGCCCAAGTAGAATAGTAACAAAAATATTAAATATCTAAGGAACACTTAAAAGAAGAAAAAAAGATCTGAAGAAAACTATAAAACTTTACAAAGGGACCTAAAGAAAACAAAAAATCTTGGGCAAAGATGTTCACAGTCCCTAAATTAACAAATTTATACACAAAGATAAAGACATGAGAGTTGCCAAAACAATTTCAAAGAAAGAGAGAGAAATAAAGGAGAGAAATACACTCTTAGATTAATAACTTAAATATTCTGTAAAGCTACAAGGTACAAACAACATGGTGCTGAGTCAAAACCAAATAGAACAATGGAAGAGAACTGAAATTCCAAACACTGATCCCACTATAAGTAATGCTATAGTGTATGATAAAGGAGGTATTTTAAATCAATAGTAAGACTCAGTAAAAAATGGAACTGGAATAATCAGTTAACGATTTGGAAAAATCATGAGCTCTCTAACAACCATATGCCAGTAAGTTTCAGATGTAATATAAGTAAAATTGAAGAATAGAATAAGTCATATCTGATCAGTTCTGACCTATGAAAAAGGCAGTTTCACATGTAGAAGGATGGATATATACACAAACATCTATGTATATTTTAAATTCACCATAAGACTGCAAATTCTCTGGTGAAAAGTCTTTTCCTATGGAATAGACTCACTTTAGGGAAGGAGAAGGTGGCATGAAAGGGAACTCTATGAAGAGTAAGTTCTAAACAACCAAATTAAGAACATAATTCTTTCATCAACTAGAATATCTCACACCCTGACTTCCTAGATAAAAATTTTTTACACTGTATTTTTAGTTATTACTACAGAGAATGTATGTGTAAGATTTAGGATGGCTTTGAAAATAGTAACTCACTTAGGGAAGAGAAAATTAATTAAACGATGGATGAGTAACAATACAAGTTTGACTTCACATTGAGTTTATATAGAACCTTCGAAGAGAGAAGCAGCAACATTAGAAGGTTGGGTCAACTTTGGTACTCCCAAGGCTATTTTATAGTCTTCAATATAATGAATAAATTTTTATAGAAAAAAACATAAATTTTGCCATCCACTTTAAAAACCACAATTTAAATAAAAGATGCACTATAAAAAATATTCATTTTGTTCATATAAAGCAAAAAGTTAGGTATACATTATTTGTAGTGGAAATTGTAGGGAGCATTCTTAAAGGATAAAAAAAGGAAAAAAGAATATTTTACTGGTTACGAGATAATGATAATTATGATGTCCCTTTACTATTACTGTATATGAACCCAATATCAGATACTCTTGGTGAAAATTTTTATGCATTTAGGTGTATTTGTTACATGTATTTACAATGTTCTTGAGTTTTTGTATGGGAAAGAGTGCAGAATTACGAGTGGAAGTGGTCAAGTATTCTTGGAGTGGTCAGAATATACTAAGAAAAGGTTCCATTAAAAAGTATCCACTAAAAACAAAAATAGACTATAAAAAGGCAGGCTTGAGAATACATCTGTTTTATAGTCTAGGACACTGTTGCACCTGCAGTAGCAATAAAATGCTAGCATAAGGTTTCAAACAGCCTCATTTTATAGAACTGACCTTTACAATGTTTCTTCCTTAAAGGGTAAATTTATCCCAACAGAACATTTATTCTAACATATCCTCTCACCATCCCCCTTTTGGGCACTTATCTCATTAACCGTAGAGGGGAAATCATGATGAAAATAACAAGAGCTTGTAGAATCAGAGTGGTTTGCAATACTCCCTAAACTACTTAGCAGGAGAGGCAAGTCACTTTCCTGAGCTTCAGTTCTGTCACCTATTAAATGCAGAATTACTATAAGGATTAGTTATGGTGTCTGTATAAGTACCAAGAACACACTGGCGGTGACAGCAGCAGCAGAAGCAGTGGTGAGTTGCTCCAAAGTTTCCTTTTAAAGCTGATAACCTAAAGCTTGGGTCAGATGTTCTAGGTCAGGGCATTTTAACTTCAGTACTACTGACATTTGGGGCCAGATAATTCTTTGTTGTGGAGGGCTGTACTGTGCATTGTGGAATGTTTAGCATTTAGTGGGTTTCTACCCACTAGATACCAATAGCAACCTTCCAGTTAACAACCAAAACTGTCTCTGGATTTGCCAAATATTCTCTGGGAGGCAAAAGAAAACTCCTGGTTAAGAACCACTATTCTATATGCTGGTTTGAAAATACTGGCTTGTGAAGAAGAGAATGGTAGAATGAAGTGTCTTATTTGTATCTTAGGACGAGAGGAAAGAAGGTACAGAGTCCTAGTAACTTGCCCAAAGGCCTTATTAATAATAGAACTGAGTCTAAAAGCTACGTTTTGTGACTGCTGCTCTCCTTCAGTCATTCACTGTAATGCTCATATTAGTGAAAAACTGGCAACAACTTACTAATATATATCAGCAGGAGAATGGATAAATTACAGATATTCATATATTAGATTATACAGCAGTCTAACTTAATAAAGCAGATACATATATTAATGTTGATAAATTTTAATGTATGAAAAGGGAAAATGTATAAGAATATATATGGTATAATTTCATCTATTTAAAAACCTGCAAAAAAAATGCTATAGATTATGGGTAAACATAAAAACATCCATGGCAGTCAAAAATATTATATTTATGATCATGATTAACTTTGAAGAAAGAGGCAGGAGAACTGTGTTGGGGAGGGTACACAGACCTAAACTGTATCTATATCTTTTTCTTAAAAAAAAAAAAATCTAAAGCAAATGTAGCAGATTAATATTTGGTAAAGCTAGTTGGTAGGTATAAGATACTATATTCTCAAATTTTGTCTGTACATCTGAAATATTTAATAATGTACTTTCGATAAAATTCTCAGAAATGTAAGCTAAGGCATCAAATGAAAGCTAAGGTTTATTAGGTACTTACTCTGTGACAGGCACTGTACTATATATAATTACAACTGGATGAAGTATATCAGGTCTATTTTACAAATGAGGAAACTTATGCTTGGTAGGTGGGCAAATTCTGTCCATCCAAGATCATTCGACTATTAAATGGGAAAGCAGGATTTGAACCAAGGTCTTCCCAAACCTTAAAGTCTTTTCATGCATTGTTCCTGAAGACTAGAAGTCTCTTTAGTCTTCTTCCCATGGGCTTCTAGCCAGCTCTCTAACCTCACTCAGTTTTCTGTTCAAAAGTCACTCTTTAGGGAGGCCTTCTTTAAACTAGATACCCTACTCCCCTCTGGGTCACTCTCTTTCCTTTTACCTGGCTTTTTCTTTCAGGGCACATGATTTTATATAAAATCATATATCTTAACTAGTCTACCTGTTTATTGTATGTTTCCTCATCCAGAATGTAAGGTTCATGAGAAATGGAACTTGGCCATATTTACCACTCTATTCTCAGTGCCTGGCATATAATAGTACCAATACTTTTTGAATGACTATTGATGACACTTTTATTTTCATTTACTTCATCATATTGCCACTCTATAAAAAGACAAAGGGAGATTCCTAGTGGTACTAAAGAAACATTCACGCATCTCAACTAGGTTTTTTTTTTTAAGGTAACAAAATTCAGTCTAAGTATTTATACTGTAATACAATTTCTAAACTTACCTCTACAGGAGGATAATAGTTATAATTCCAGTACCAAAAGGTTCTAGGTAGATAACCCTTGATTAAGTGGTGTTCTGGTACAAAGGGATGAAAAGTTTCTTTCCCAGTGGTATCTCTGGAATCTCCTGCTTCTACATTTATAATTTCCATGCATTTCCCCAGTGCTAAATCTTCGATGGAGGAACTATGTGTACATTTCTCTGTTTTAAACGCATCGACAAATCTCTTCAAGGCTTCTTTGCTCAATACATATCCTGCTCCTCCACTCATGTAACCCTGCTTTACATAGGGCTTAAATCTTCTCCCAAAGTATATGGGTTCTTCAGGGTTGTGTTTTGAGAGAAGCCATCTCAAATTGTCTAGTATAACATATGTATCATCATCTGCTTTCATAAACCAATCGGCATCTTCTAAATAATGATCATGAACATACTGAAAAGCTTTAATTGTTTTCCAGTATAGTTGGTCTCTGCCTTCTCTGGTTTTTAACCCCACAGCAGGGAAGTCTTTATTTTCTTCAGAACTCATAAACAACACTTTGTTACAACGCTGGGCCCATGTAGCTTTGACATGTTTAGCCTTTTTCTCTAGATTTTGAGGCCCTGTCATAACCCAGCAAAGAATTTTAACCTTCTGATAGAGGTTTCCAGCGACGTCTGTGTTCTCATCTATTAAACAAAAATTTTAAAAGTTATATTTACACATATGTAAAATCCAAATAAATTATTCTGAAGACATTTTCTTAAACAATTTCAAAAAACAGCCCCGCGTCTACTTACTTATTTATCATTAGTGATTTAGCTGAAAGAAAGCAAAACTCAACCTAATATGAACCGACATTATGATTTATTGGTTTCATGTCAATCTTATCCAGGAGATCACTGGAGCTAACAACAGTGTCACTATGACTTAAATTCTTATTATTATGAACCATGGTTCATTTCCAAACACTACCAGCATCACCTGGGAGTGTGTTAGAAATGCAGCATCTCAGGTCCCACCCCAGACTAACTGAATCATAATCTGCATTTTAACAAGTTCTCCAGGTGATTCACATGCATTTTAAGCACTACCTTAGATAATCTTTGCTTTTCACTCCATTCTACAATGAAACTACAGCAGGTTAACAGAACATTGATAGGAATTTTTCGCTGCTCTAAATAAGCTTCTGAAGGGCAGGAAAGACATACCACTGAAGTGGCAGTTCATTTTGAAGCTCACAAGAGTCCACTGTTATGAATTTCTACAATTACCCTGAGGTGCCTTTAAAGAGGCTTTCATAACTACCCCAGTTTGATGGAGTTAATGGTTAACGTAGAGCTGACATTTCTGATAGTAACATGCCTCATTACGAAACGCAAATAATGGATGAACAGGTAGAAGCAGTATTTCCAAGATTGTTAGAGTAGTGTTTTTCAAAGTATTGGTTTGTAAAGAAACATGTAAGGAGCTTATGACAGAATATAAAGCAACATATTAATCTTTTCATTGAGGAAGTCTTGCTCCCCCCATGGCAAAAGTCCTAAGCAGTGAGCTTAACTGATTTACATCCTGGTGCAAGTTCCTTATCTGTGTGCAGACAGGTAACAAACAGCTCACAGACTGTCAGGCCAGGACCACGTACTGAGTAATGCAATTGCACAGGAAGAGTTTAAACGTAAAATTCTAGATCAGTACTTGGTAAAGGACAAATTTTTATTTCCAATAGTTAAGAGATCTATACTTTTATAAATATGCTAAAAATAAAATACTGAAATATAAAAATTAAAAAAATATATCAAATACAAGCCCCAATAAGTTTTTATATATAGATTTAGACGAAATTACTGTCAAATTACCATAAAAGTTTCTGTTTAATTACAATTTCAATACTTATTTAGTTGTAGATCAGCATGAGTCTGCAAAGCCACACTTTGTGTAGCAATGCTGTAGGCAGAATCCTGAGAAAGCATATCCTTAAAGTTAAGGTCAACCAGTGAGTTACAAAAATTTAGTCCTGTGAAAAATTAACAACGGGAAGCATAAATTTCTAGTTAACTGACTGAGAGAATAGAATAGCAGGGCATGAAAATAGACTCATGCCTCTCTGAATATTAAGAATTCATAATCTAAAAACAGACAAAATCACCCTATTTTCAGTCAGAGAGAATTCAAGTTTCTTATATTGAGGAGCCCAATCTCTTAGCTGTACAGATATACCAAATCCTGGATGGATCGGGGAATTGGTAGATATAGGAGACTCCAATATGTTTCATTTAGAACAAGACTTTCTCCCCACTGTTGGGATTTGGTAGATATTCTTTCTCATTCTTTCAATTATTTACTCATTAATTACTTTGAAGGAGATGAAAAGAAGAATAAGACACATGTGCAAACCAACACTTGCCACATACTAAGAGAAGCTATAACAGTGGTATGTACAAAGCGTTCAATGTGCCAAGGGAAAAGAAAGCGGTTGCTGATAAATCCTATAGAACAGTGCAATGGAACTTGGCTAGTACAGAGAAGGGGAGATAAAGCAATAGTAGCAAAAATAAGAAATGATGCAGAAGATAGGTCTTTAAATGAGTAGATGCTCACCAGAAGAAAGGACAAAAGGCATGGTGAAGTTTGGCTGAGTGCAGATACATGGGAATAACTGAAGGCCTGAAATAGGGAAATGCACTATAGATTGAGAGAAGAAATCTGAAAAATGGTAAAGAAGATGACTTGTTAGAATTAAGCGATAAATGGGATTGGTAAGTGAAGGAAAGCATCTACTATAACTTCACAGTTTCTGGCTTAGGCAGATGGTAATGAGCTATGTACAATAAGGAATATAGGAGACAGATGAAGTTTTAGAAGGAGGAAGGAAAAGAAAAAGTGTTTTATTTGTACATGTTAAGTTTGAGAGGAACAGACAACTTTTAGCATATCCTACATTTTGTGGGCTATCGAGGAGGACAAGTAGGTACCTAATATATGTGTCTGTAGTAAGGCCAACCAAGTGCAGCCTACTAGGAGTAGAGGAGCCTCAATTCAATTGATCATTTCAAGACCTGGAGTGATGCTACAGAACAAAGGCACAGTGATCAAACTGCTTTACTGTAAGAACCCAGAGCACCTGCTCAGAGATGAATCATTGTTATATAAAACATTCACACAACATAAGATAATTTACAATAGTATGCATGTGTTTGCTAGTTCATAAAACTCAACCAAGATTTGATAATTTGCCCTCAACCTCTGCTTGAGAAGGAAACAATTTACAGCCAGAAAGATAAGAGAAATAATGCTTAATGGGGACCCTCTGCACCCTATAATTCTAATTGTTTTCAAGTTGTATTCTTTTGTATATTCCTTTCTGTCAAATCAACCATAAAATCTGCAGAGGTCTTTTTATTGTATTAATGCTGTCTCATAGTCTTAAGAACTGGGTTGAAGATAAAGACAGTAAGGAATAGGTGCAAATGAAAATTATAGGGTTTGATGATATCACACAGGCAAAAAAAAAAGAGCCAAAGTACAGAAACTTGTCATTTAGCTCTGTGCCCATTAAACCAAAATTTAATGGGCACAGAGGACTCAATTGAGAAAATCTGGTTAGAGATCTGAGGCCAGGAGAAAATGGAGTAATAATAACACATCCCTAGTATTCTGCTTCCCTAGTTCTTTATGCTTCTCAAAAAGAGAAAAGATTAGTGATATTAGCTACTGATAAAAATATAAACTGAGATTTATATATACCTCTTGAGTTTCTCTAGGAAAACATGACTAAGCAAAAATTAAGACCAAAACAATAGCGGAAACTAAAGACACAAATATGAACCATGATAACAAAATTAGACAAAAATTTCAGAAATAAATCTAATCTGAACAAGTTTGCCTTTTGCCAAATTACAGCTTCTGAACTATTTCTACGAAAACTGCATACAAAATTAATACTTTAATACCTAAACAAATCTACGTTTCAACAATGTGTTTCTCCTGATGCAAACTGAGAATTGTCATTTCATATCTGGAATTAAGCTCATTTTCATCAAAAAATATGATGTGATATAACAAAATTTATATAAATTACTTTCTAATTCTCTTAGCACTTATATAGACTAAAAAATACTGTGTTTACTCCTTAATAAAGTAAATCATACCTTTATGTTGGCTAGCATCTGCATTGAAGTTCATCTGTCCTTTTTGATGATTCTGTCCATTATCATCTGAATGCCTAGCATGAGGATCATTATGAAGAATATTAGGCTGGGTGTCACCCTGTTCTCCCAACAAAATACTAAATAACTGAGAACATAAAAAAAATCCGACTGCTGATCCACAGAGGAAGGTTAAAAAATTCAGCCAAGATTTAGAGGCCATTTCCCGAAAGTGTATTTCTGTAAGAAAAGAAATTAGCAGGATGTTATAAATTATAAAGCAATATACATACCAAGAGCAAAAAGCGTGATAACTCTTACCTATACTGGAAAGTTAATTCCTTCCATTTAAGAACATTTCTCAGAGCATTTAATTTTAATCTATGAGTTTATCCCTCTATTTGCTGTTAAAACGCACTGATGGACGTCAATAAAAAGAATAAAATAATCATTGTGAGGGTGGGGCGTGGGTAAATATGAAGAACATTTTAAAAATACAGATTTCCGGTTGCAACTGAGATCTCAGATGCAAAAGATTTACATTTTTAGAAACAACTAAAATTTATATTTTTACTTTATTTTTTAAGGGACACTTTTGTGATACTATTTTTTAAAAAAACAACAAGCAGCAATAAAATACTGCATGAAAAAGAAAGAAATCACTCTATATCCCATGAACCAGAAACAACTTTTGATGAGTATCATCACAAATATGGGTAATACTTTTATGAATAACAGAGACAGAAGGAGAAATAATTATAGCTAACATCTGAGTCCTGAACTCAGGGCTTTACATGAATTACCTTAAACTACAAACTAGGGACAATTAATCCCATTTCAAAGACGAACTCACTCAGAGAGACCAGTGACTTTCCAGGGTTTAACAGAAATCTGAATCAAGAATTCAGATAACCATTTTGCTATAGTTCTTCAGAATTCAGATTATACTATTTTAAAGATTTAACATATTAAGTTAAATTTACTTGATTTATAGGAAAAATGGAAATTAAATGAATCTAAACAAACTTTGAATAACAGCTAAACGTTTATAACATGACCTCCCTCCTCTAAATGATCCCTTTGAAGATAAAGATTATGAAAAACATAAAACTGGAGGCATGTATAAAACTTGTATGATTAAACACTATAGAATCCTAATTTAAAAAAAAAAAAAATCTAATACCTAACTAAATGGAGAGACAGACCATGTTCATGGATTAGAAGACTCACATAGCAGAGATGTCAATTCTCCCCAATCTAATACATAGGTTTAATGTGATTTCTATCAAAATCCCTTCAAGATTTTCTGTAGACACAGACAAGTTTATTCTAAAATTTATATTAAGGCAAAGAAAGTAAATAACAATTTTTAAAATTTTAATTAGTTTCAAGTATTCAGTACATTGGACAAAAATTCTCTCCTCTGACTCTACACCTAGCCATTACAGTAATGCTGACTGCAGCTCCTATGCTGTGCTCCCCATTCCCATGACCATCTATCAATTACTAATTTGTACTTCTTTAACCCTTCATCCCTTTCTCCCAGCCCCTCAGTGTCCCTCCCCTCTGGCTATCAGCAGATTGTCCTCTATTTGTGAGTCTATTGATGATTAGTTTGTTCTTTTTGTTCCTTAGATTCCACATATTAAGTAAAATCATATGGTATTTATCTTTCTCTGCAACTTATTTCACTCAGCATAATAACCTCTAGGTCCATCTATGTCGCCGCAAATGGTATGATTTCATCTTTTTTTACTGGCTTAGAAATATTCCATTGTATAACTTCTTTATCCAATCATTTGTTGATAGGCATTTAGGTTGCTTCCGTATCTTGGCTATTGTAAATTGTGCTGCTATGAACATAGGGGTGCATAGATCCTTATGAATTATTGTTTTGGTTTTCTTTGGATAAATACCCAGAAGTGCAATTATTAGGTCAAAAGGTAGATCCATTTTTAATTGAGAAACCTCAGACTGTTCCACAGTAGCTGCACAAATTTGCAATCCCACCAACAGTATATGAAGGTTCCCTTTTTTCTACATCCTCACCAACAGTTGTTGTTCTTTGATTTATTGATAATAGCCATTCTGACAGGTATCAGGTGATATCTCACTGTGGTTTTAATTTGCATTTCTCTGATGATTAGTGACCTTGAGCATCTTTTCATATGTCTATTGGCCATCTATTTCCTCTTTAGAGAAATATCTATCCAGGTCTTCTGCCCATTTTCTTAATTGGATTGTTTTTTGTTGTTGTTGTTGTTGAGTTGTATATATTTTATTGTTTGAAATATATAAATTCTTTATATATTTTGGATATTAACCCCTTATCAGATGTATTATAAGCGAATATCTTCTCCCAGTCAGTTGTTTTTCATTTTGTGGAAGGTTTCCTTTGCTGTGCAAAAAGTTTTTAGTTTGATGTAGTCCAATTTGTTTATTTCTTTTGCTTCCCTTGTCCAAGGAGATATGTCCAAAAAGAAATTACTGTTAGCAATATCATAGAGATTACTGCCTATGTTTTCTTCTGGAAGTTTTATGAGTTTGGGTCTTATATTTAAGTTTTAATCCATTTTGAGTCTATTCTTATATACAGTTTAAGAAGGTTTTACATGTATCTGTCCAATTTTCCCAGCATCATTTATTAAAGAGACTGTCTTTACCCCTTTGTATATTCTTGTCTCCTTTGTCACAGATTGAGTGTATAGGCTGGATTTATTTCCGGGCTCTTTATTCAGTTCCACTGATCAATGTATCTGTTTTTATGCCAGTATCATGCTGTTTTGACTACTGTAGGCTTGTAGTATAGTTTGATATCAGATAGTGTGATACCTCCAACTTTGTTCTTCTTTGTCAAGATTGCTGTGGCTATTCAGGGTCTTTTATAGCTCCATTTAATTTTAGGATCATTTGTTCTAGTTCTCTGAAAAATGCCACTGGTATTTTGATAGGGATTGCACTGAATCTATAAACTGCTTTAAGTAGTATGGCGATTTTAATGATGTTGATTCTTCCTACCCATGAGCATGGTATATGCTTCCATTTATTTGTATCTTCTTCAATAACATAATTTTCTGAGAACAGGTCTTTTACCTCCTTGGTTAATTTGACTCTCAGGTATTTTATTGTTTTTGATGCAATTGTAAATGGGATTGTTTTCTTAATTTCTCTTTCTGAAAGTTCATCATTGGTATAAAAATGCAACTGACTTCTAAATATTAATTTTGTATCCTCCTACTTTACTGAATTCATTGATCAGTTCTAACAGTCTTATGGTGAAATCTTTAGAATTCTCGATGTATAGTATCATGTCATCTGCAAATAATGAGTTTTACTTCTTCCTTCCCAATTCAGATACTTTTTATTTCTCTTTTTTGTCTTGTTGCTGTGGCTAAGACTTCCAATACAATGTTGAAGAGGAGTGGTGAAAGTGGGCATCCTTGTCTGTTCCTGATCTTCAGGAAAATGCTTTTAGCCTTTCTCCATTGAGTATGATGCTACAAAAATTTTTAAAAAAGAAGACTAAAGTGGGAGGAATAGGTCTAACTGAGTTTAAAACATGATAAAGTGACTGAAATCAAGACTGTATAGTACTGGAGGAAAAACAGACTCATGGATCAATGGGACAGAGCAGAGAACCCAAAAATAGACATACATAAATATGTCAAATGATTTTTGACAAAGGTACAAAAGCAGTTGAGGGGTAGAAAGATAAGACTTCTCAATAAATATTGCAGGATATTCCCAGGCAAAAAAATAAGGCTTGACCTAAGTCTCACACCTTATACAAAAATTAACTCAAAATGGATCCTGGACAGACTTAAATGTAAAACATGCAACTATAAAGCTTTTAGGAAAAATATTTTTAAAAAATCTTTGGGATCTAAAGCTAGGTAAAGAATTCTTAGACTTGACACCAAAAGTACAATTTATAAGAGGGAAAAAAAATTGATAAATTGGACTTCATCAAAATTAAAAACTTATGCCCTTCAAAAGACCATATTGAGAGACTGAAAGATAAGCTACAAACTGGATGAAAATATCTCCAAACCACCCATCTAACAAAAGAACTAATATTTAGAATAAAGAATTCTCAAAACAGCAAAAACAAACAAAAATCAAATTAAAAAATGAACAAAAAACATCACCATACATTTCACTAAAGAGGAAGTGCATATAATAAACGAGCAAATGAGAAAATGTTCAAATTCATTTGCCATTAGGAAAATGCAAATTAAAATTAAAATGAGATAGCTCTATATCAAATGCTGGTAAGGATGTCGAGAAACTGGATCACTATAGACTGATGGTGAGAATGGATCAAAGGTAACTATGTGGGGAAAAATATGTTCTGACTCATTCAATTTCTTATCAAAGTAAACTAGTGACCCAAAATTAGAAAAATGACCAAGCAAATCTGAAGATGTTCCCAACCTAGTGAAGCACCTCTTAAGTCCTAGAGTCTAATAAGAAAAATCACAGGAAAAAGGTCAGATCAATTCCCTATTCACCTGTCCAAGGTCCCAGCTCCTCAATTTACCTCTCTCAGGTAGCTAAATAGCTACATAGAAACTAGCAGCAGCAGCAGCAGCACCAACACAAATCCCTAGCTCAAATTTTAAAGGAAAGATCCAAAGAGTACATAAAACAAGCGTCTGCACACACAAGGTAATACAAGAGGCTTCCATTTATACAATTTTTAAGCAAGGCTAGCTAGAATCGATTCTATTCAAAAATAAATAAACAGAAATAAATGAAACCTACATAAAAATCTTGCAATGAGAAACAAACATAGGAAGCAAAAGGTAGGTGAAAGCATAGTTTTGAATACTTCATAAAAAAGAAAATCTTAAACTACATAGGACTATTTTCTCAGAAATTGAAGAGATCAAAGCAGTTATTGAGATGATAGATATGATAGGCATTACAGAGACAACAGACAACTTATTTCTCAAATGAGAAAAGAACACATGAAAAACAAAAAAAAGCCAAATACAGTAAAATAAAAGAAAATGCACTGAAATGGATGCTATGCATCTGAATATTTAAAAGTCTCATATATAACTCAGTAAAACCTCATATAGATGGCTCAATTTTAAGAGATCCTGAACTTCACACTTAAAAAACAACAAGAACGAAAATCCCCTCTAATTATCCAGGAAAAAATAAGCAAGCTAAAGGCAAAACATTAGGCAAAACTACAAAGGAAAAAACATTAGGCAACGTTTTCCTCTTTAATATTATATGCCAAAAAAAAAAAAAAGCTGCAAAAAACCAAGTATTTGAGAGTGAAAATGTATTTCAATAGACTTAAATAATCAGTAAGTTGTCATTCAAAAATCAAGATAACAGGAAGATATTTTCAAATATGCAATGACTCAGTACCATATA
Organism: Pteropus medius; assembly: GCF_902729225.1. Classification (NCBI taxonomy): domain Eukaryota; kingdom Metazoa; phylum Chordata; class Mammalia; order Chiroptera; family Pteropodidae; genus Pteropus; species Pteropus medius. Next base: position 11,144,288 of record NW_024347791.1, read on the forward strand.
TCCTTGATTTACTACCTAATAAAGAAAAATTCATCTGAGAGTTCAATTCAGATTTTAAAACATTCACAAATAAAAAAAATGAAATACTATACACACATCACACAGAATGAATTATAATAAAAATGTGTTATATTTACTTCACTTATTATTTTGTCAATTGATTATAGAATTTCAATGCTTATCTCAGACATCAAGTCATCTCATTTCTACATACAATATACTTCTCTGAAAATTTTCTTATAAACCACAATACCATTATGAAATGCCTAACAAAAATGAACAATAATTCTATAGACTCATCCGACCCACAGCCTAATCAAATTTCCCCAACTGTCTTCTAAAATCAAATTGCATCAATTAGCTCACAAATGTATTTTTTACAGTTGGGTTTATTCAAATCAGGATTTAAATTATGTCCATATTCATATATAAAACAAAAAAAAAGAGAGAGAGAGAATAAGTTACATAACAAATAGCTACTAAACATGAAAACCTAAATGAAACACACGCTTCTTTTAAAAAGCAAATTATCAAAGCTTATTCAAGATATAAAACCTAAATGGACAAATAACCACAGAGGAAATAAAGAATGTTGTCAATGAGCCAGACTTCAAAAACATCCAGGCTTTTCATAGATACTTCAATCGTCCAAAAACCATAATTTTTAGGCCACACAAATCATTCCAGAAAATTAAGTAGCAGAACTTAATGAACTCTTTTATGTAAAAACTTTATACCAATATCTGACAAAGTGAGCCCCCAAAATAGATAACAGAGAAAACCTCAGTCCAATCTCACTCCGAAATAATAAATTATCGAAGAAAATGCAGCCAAATATTTAGTGGTCATTTTAAACTAGGTTCTGTGGAAGAAAGCTCTGAGATGAGGCATTTGTGTGAAAGTGATTTATTAGAAAGTATTTCCTAGAAACACTAATAGGGAAGTAAGACACAAAAGGAAGCCAAGCATGGGTAAGATACCAAGCAAAGTTCTATTGAGGATAGTTTTAATTCAACCCTTCAGGGTAGTTCTAAAGGGACCGTAGGCACAATTCAGAGCTGTACCCATACAGTCAAGCGTTGGTTAAGGGCTGTCCTTAGGAAACAAATTCCCCAGATACTTCCACAGCTTATACAGTTGCAAAGCAGGCTGCAACAAAGAACCTTAGGAGATAGATATTGAGAGTGAAAACACATCAGGAGTCTATGAGCAGCAAGGAGATATAGGCCTATAAAGAGAGCATTAGCGTAATCTGCCATAGTGACTTTAGGACAGAGAAAGTTAAAATCCACTTGGTTTGGATTTCACTATGGAATCCCCAAAAGGTTCAGCAATGAACCATTCCAGTTGGATCACCCAACAGTGAAGAGCAGTGGTGATAAGCCCCAAGAATGCATACAGAGATTTCAATTAGTTTAGTACCTGAAATATGAATGACCAATTAAGAATTGCCAGATTGTTTAAGAAAATGCCTTAATATGAAAAAAAAGGTCCAAGACAGTCAAATTTAAAGCAACTTAGAAGAGACTGAATGCAATGAGATGAAAACGTAAAAAAAAACCCTACCATTTATATCCTAATAAAAAATGCCATTCCATTTCATTCATGAAATTAGAACAAGATACTAACGTTCTAAAAAATTCTGAGAACAAAAAGAACTCCTACAAATTAAAATTTAAGAAAACCAAAACCTCAATAAAAAAGCTATAGGAAGTTAAGGATGTTAAGCAAAGAGACAATGTGATGAAAAATAAGTGAGAAAATTAATAACTAAAGATCAGCTTACAGGTGCAGATAAAAGAGAAGGGAAGACATCAACAACCAATATTTCAAAGAAGTTTTCAGACTAAAAAGGTCCAACGATATTCAACACAGTGATTAAAAAGACCCATAAAAAAAAAAAAAACAACCAACATTATCATGAAATTTCACAACACTTGGGTTAAAGAAATCATTCTGTAAGCTTTTGGAGAAAGGGGCAAAAGGTTACATATGAGAGATCAGGAATTAAATGGCTTTGGACTTTCATATAGCAACATCAAAAGCTGGAAAGCAATGGAGAAACGCCTTAAAAATTTTAAGGAAAAATGACTTCCGGTCTAGAATTTTATACCCAGCCAGACTATCCTATGAGTATGAGGAATGCGTAAAAATCTTTTAAAGATATGACAGACTTTGGTCAGATCAATACTCAGTATATCAGACTGTGTCTATTTTAAAGCATCAGTAGGGCACTGATGCAGAAATGTTTAGCAAACTGTTAGAGATGCAGGTCTGGAGCTTGGGAAAACATTCATAGCTGGTCATTGGTATATGGAATTACAAAATGAAAAATAACAGTCAAATCTAAAATATGATCTAGCAAATTAAAGTAGGTAACACTAAATAATTATTCAGTGCAAAGAATATTCTTCTAAGTGCTTTAAATTAATTCACTTAATTATTCCACAATACAGGCTAAAAGAATTGTATAAATTCCTAATATTTTTAATAATTTGCAATAATGGCATAATACTATAAAATACCCAAAAGACAAGTTAAGATTTCATTTAGCATATGCCCTTCTTTGCCTTCAAAATGTATTTCAGTGATTCAACTCTTTAAGGAAATTATCGTAATAAAAAATAACAAAAAGCATTTATGAATAGTACCTGCACATAAGCCCTCAAATATATGCTAAATGAAAGATTCATAGTTAAAAATTAGAATCAATAAAAGGGGAAATTATATAAAGTATACTCATTAAATAGAATATTACACGACAAAATTTTTTTGAAGATTACATAATAACATGAAAACATGGTTAGAATACAAGTGAAAAGAAAAGGATGCAAAGTTTTAAATACAATGTTATTCCAACTATGTGCTTAAAAATTATTAACAATTTCTAACTGCAATCCTAAATTCTAATTTCAGTGGTGGAATTAGGGGCAACTAAAATTATTTTTTTCCTTATTTTTCCAAATTGAGTTTAATGATTATACATTACTTGAGCAGCTCTCAAAAATTTTAGTCTTAGGATTCCTTTAAACTCTTAATTAGTGTTTATAACTTGTTTATGTGGGTTATATCTATTAGATTTTTATTAGAAACTAAAACTGAAAAGTTTTCAATATTTATTCATAAACAGTAAAGACAAACCCATTACCTGTAAACATAAATAACATTTTATGGAAAATAAGGTATTTCCTAAAAATATTAGTGAGAAGAGTAGCATTGATTTAAATTATTACAAATCTCAGTAATAAAAGACAGCTGGATCTGAAATTCCATATCTCATTCTCCATTCAATTTGTTCCAATATATTAAGTAGCTTCTAAGAAACCTGGCTGTACACTTGTGAGAGAATAAGTGAAAAAGGCAAGAAACATCTTGGTATTAGTATTAATAGTTTTGCATTTAAGGATCTCCTGGAAGGGTCTAGGAGATGTTACTTTTCGTGGACCATGCTTTGAGAATTACTGCATTATTTTGACTAAAAATTTCTCCTCCAAAAATATTTAATGGTGGCTGATACCTTGCTGGATCATGAAATAAATAAAATAGTGGCTTGAGAGTTCTGATTTTTGGGTGAATAGAACCCAAAATGGAACATTCTATATTCAAATTCCCTTCTCAACACAAAGGGTAATGTTCAAAGTAGGGAAGCAAAGTTTTGCCTTAGTTGAGTACTCTTTCTATTTGGTTTAGGTCCAATTCTCTTTAAGTTACTTACGCAGACTTGGAAATCCCAGTGTGAGTGTTAGCCACCAAGGAACAACTGTGGAAGGAAACTATGACACGCTTTTCCCTCTCCCTTTCTTCATTTTGATATAAAACAGTAAGTGTAACACAGTATTAACCTTAGGTATTATAGAAACCATTGGAGATGCAAAAATTATTTGTGGACTCACAGAATAGTAATAAAAAGGCATTTTCACCTTATGATCTCTGAACCTGAAACTGGTGAGAATAAAAACAACAAAAATTACAGTTCAAGATTTATACAATTTGATTTTAACTTGATTATGAGGTTTTATGTAATCTTTGGAAGGTGCTACTGATTGAGCACCTTTCGACGTATCAAATACTGTCTTAGGAGCTAAGGATATAGTCATTAGTATACAGTCCTCTGTTTAAAGAGTGTAAACTTCCAGAAAGCAAAAATAGTATTTTGCCTCTCAGAGTATGTAAAGATAAGAAAAAAATAAATCTTCTAAAGATTACATAACACTTCTCAATCAAGTTAAAATTAAATTGTAATAAGTCTCAAACTATAATCATATTTTAAAAAATATTCCCCAAATATCTGATTATCAAAAAGATATCTTTTTATTACTGTTCCATGAGAACAAATATTTTTTTGCATCCTCAACATAAATTAAAGTAGATATAAATAAATGGAGACATCTCAATTCATATATTGGAAGAATTAATATCATTAATACCTCAATACTACCCAAGTGAACTACAGATTCATTGCAATCTCTATCGAAATCCAACAATATTTTTTGCAGAAATAGAAATACCCATAAAATTCACATGGAATTTCAATGGACCTCAAAAAGTCAAAAGAATAAAGCTGGAGAACTCACATTTCCGGATTTCAAAACTTATTATAAAAGTTATGGTAATCAAACAGTGTGGCACTGGCATAAAGATACACATATGGACCAACGGAATAAAACAGAGCTCCCATAAACAAGCCCTCAAATTCATCGTCAAAAGATTTTCGACAAGAGGGCCAAGTCTACAAAATGGGCAAAGGACAGTCTTTTTAACAAAAGGTGCTGGGAAAACTGAATATTCACATGCAAAGGAATGAAGTTGGACCCTTACCTAATACCATCTACAAAAGTTAACTCAAAATGGATCCTAAACATAATATCTGAAACTTAAAACTCTTAGAAGAAAACAGAGGACAAAAGTTTCACAACATTGGAGGTGGCAATAATTTCTTGGATATGACATCAAAGGCACACGTAATAATAAAAAAAAAGTCAAATTGAACTTAGTGAAAAATCTAAAAATTTGGGTGTCAAAAGATACTATTAAGAGAGTAAAAAGGCAACCCAAAGAACAGGAGAAAATACTTGCAAATCATGTATCTAATAAAAGATTAATATCTGGCATCTATGGAGAACTCCTAAAATTCAACAACACCCAGTTCAAAAATGAGCAAAGGACATAAATACACACTTCTCCAAAGAAGACATACAAGTGGCCAATAAGCATGACCATGTTGAGGATAAAAAACACTCGACATCACTAATCATTAGGGAAATGCTCATCAAAACTACAATGAGATTATCATCTCACATCCATGAGCATGGCTACCATCAAAAATAAAAAAAAATAACTAGTGTTGGTGAAGATGTGGAAAGATGGAAACTTTTGTGCACTGCTGGTGGGAATTTAAAATGGTACAGCCACTGTGGAAAATAGTATGGCAGTTCCACAAAAAAAATTATAAAAGAATTACTATATGATCCAGCAATTCCTATTCTGAGTATATGCCTGAAAAAATTGAAAACAGGGTCTCAAGGAGATATTTGCACACCCAATAGCAGCATTATTCACAATAGCTAAATGTGGAAGCAACCCAAGATCCACCAATGGATAAAAGGATAAGCAAAATGTGGCATATACATATATACAATGAAATATTATTCAGCCTTTAAGGAGGAAAGAAATTTTGACATAGGCTATGACATGGATGAACCTTGAGGACATTATGCTCAGTGAAATAAGCCAATTACAAAATTACAAATACTACATGATTCTACTTATGAGAGATACTTAGTTTAAATCACAGAGACAGAACATAGAATGGTGGTTGCCAGGAACTGGGGGAGGGAGGCAATGGGGAGTTACTGTTTAATGGGTACAGAGTTTCAGTTTTGCGGGATAAAAACAATTCTGACAATAGATGGTGGTGATGACTGCATAACAATTTAAATGTACTTGTACCACTGAACCTTACACTTAAAAATAGTTAAGATGGTAAAATTTATGTGTATTTTACCACAACAAAAAAACTGAAAAAAAAAAATCAAAGATAAAGATGTCAACTTTCTCCACATTGATCTGTATGTAATGCCATCCCAACTAAAATACAATAAAAATTTTAAAAGTTAAATAAATTGGTAAAAAGTATTTAAAATGTATGGGAAAATAAACGTGTGAACATGGGAAATTGTGGAAAGGGGCATGAGGGGTCGGTAGACAAAGCCTACCAGACCTATTTAAAATACAAGATATTAGGCCTACCATATATTAAAATGTATTATTTACAATAAACATACATATAGTAATAAAAATAATTTGATATTCGGGTTGAACAGGCATATCAATGTATCTGTGAATCTGTAAAAAAACCAAAAGTTTTAATGCTTGTGTTCATACTATAGACATAGTGCTGAGAAACTTTTTTTTCCTCTAATCAGACTGTCAGAAAGTGTATCAATGAGATTGGAACATCCCACTCTTGAATAGATGATGGATCATTAATGAAAAAGCAGCAGCCTCAATTTCCAACTCAGATAGAGGTTCCCAGACACAACATTCCATATTTACCTTAATTTTACAGACTCCAAGTAAACAAGACTCTTGAGTTGGCTTCTTAGCCTAGGTCTGATGTTAATTAACCCCTTGGCATATAGTCTTGCTGTGTTTAAACTTATCGAATATTGCTTCATTTAAATTTTTTCTAAACTCCACCCTTCAAAATCCTATTATAACCCCATCTCTTCTTCATTTAGTGAAATGTTGGCAGGTCCTCTGGTGTTCAGTTTCCCTCACAAGAGCAAGTTAATTAACCTAACTTTGTAAGCCCGAAGATATCGCTGGTCGTCTTTATCAGATTAAAATAAAGAATCCATAAAAAAACAAATGCATATGGAAATTTAATACATAATACACATAACATTTCAAATAAAAAGATGGCTTATTCAACAAATGATACTGATTTAATCTTTTGGGGGAAAAGTAAAAAGCAACCAGCTGTATCCCTACCTTTCTTTCAAACTCCCACTGTTCCTAAGATTCCAATATTTAAAAAACAAAATTAAAACAAAACTAGAATAAAATATTTTTTATATTTTATATCATGAATTGAGATCTCCCCCAAACTCAAAAGCTATGACTATAGAAAAACTTTGAGGTTATTCACTGAATAAATTTCTGGTGGTAAAACTGTTGGTTCAAAGGCATGTTTCTGTATAAAATGTTCAAAAAAGTCTGTATAGCAAAAATAACCCAAAAAACATCGTAAAGAAAAAGACAAAAGATCAAACTAATATAAAAACAGATAAAGAAAATAAAAGTTCACAAAAAGAAAATACAATGGTCAAAGATGTTCAAATTTCACTCATATTAAAGTAAGGTAAATTAAATGAAGAGATACTATTTTTAACCTATCATACTGGCAAACAAATTTTAGTAACATTGAGTATTGACACAGATATGAGAGAAAACTGGAAAGCATACATTCTTTCTCACAATATACATACTTACTGTCTTTTGAAAGGGCAATTTGGCTATGTTTTTTAAAATGTTTAAATAAATATTCCTTGTCCTGTCATTCCATGATCAGAAATTTCTCTTATGGACACAGAGAAATCTGAAAGACATTCATGGCAGCCATAGCTATAAGAGGTTTGTTTATAAGGAACTAGTTAAAATATGGTACATCCACACCACAGAATACTCTGCAGCTATTAAAAACAATGATCCATATGTGCTAATAAGAAAAATCTTTGCATTTATGGCAAAGATTATGATCTTTTGTTAACAAGGTAAAACAAACCCAAAGTGAAACCATAGATTAAAAAAAATATATACAGAAAAGAATACGTTTTCTTTCCCACCTCTATCCCTAGTTCTCCCCAAAGGTAACTACTATTGTTCCTCGTGTATCCTTGGAAAAAAGTAACAGCTATATCAGCATGCATATATATATATATATGTATATATATACACACACACACACACATATATATATATGTCCATAAATGATGATACTCTATATCCATTAGTCTCCACTTTACCTTTTTTACTTATTTTCACTCATAACACAACTTCACTCACTTTAACTGTATACGATAAAAAAATTTACTTTTAAGACAAAGCACTACAATCTGAACAGTATAACTGCGTTTGGCTCTTTGAATGCTTCTGTATATATAAAAAATTTTGGAAAGATATATACAGTAGTTCCCCCTTATCCAGTTTCACTTTCCATAGTTTATTACCTGCGGTCCAAAAATATAAAATGAGATATTCCAGAACAATTCATTAAGTTTTAAAATGCGTGCTGTTCTGAGTAGTGTGATGAAATCTCGTGCCATCCAACTCTGTCCCATTCAACATGAATCGTCCCTTTGTCAAGTATCTAGGCTGTATATGTTCCCCTCCCCATTACTCACTTAGTAGTCTGGTTATTAGATCCACTGGTTTCCATCTGCAAGTGCTTGTGTTCAGGTCATCCTTATTTTACTTAATAATGGCCCCAAAGCACAAAAATAGTCATGCTGGCAATTCAGATATGCCAAAGAGAAGCCATAAAGTGCTTTTTTTAAGTGAAAAGGCATGTAGGTATATATCTGCATATAGGAAAAAGGAGTATATACAGGCAAATCTCATTTTATTGTGCTTCACAGATGTTACATTTTTTACAAATCAAAGGCAAAACCCCCCACCACCAAAAAGATTATGACTGACTTTATTTTAATGGTCTGGACCGAACTTGCAATATCTTCAAGGTATGCTTGTATAATAGGGTTCGGTACTATCTGCAGTTTCAGAAATATATTAGTGGTTTTGGAATATATCCCCTATGGATAAGGGGGAACTACTATATATAGGATATTTAACAAGGGCTATCTCTGGCAACTAAGACTGGGTGGTCTGGGCAAAAAGAGCAAAATTTTCATTTTATAACCTTTTTATGTTTTAATTTTATCAAGTACATACCTATTACTTTTCTGACAAAAATTAAATAAAGGTAGGCTATTTTATCTAGAGGGAAATAATATAAGAAAAATCAAAGAGCACTAATTCCTCCACACTCGTTACACAAAAAGATCTCTTGATCTTTTTCGTACTTCCCCAAGTTTCAGACTCATATACACACTAAATATTTCTACTTGGACCATAGGCATTCTTAAATTTGACATGTCCAAAAAAGACTCATTACGTTCCTCCTTTAAACCTACTCATCTTACCTAAATTACTGACCAGTGGGTTTCTATATACTAGGAGCCACCTGATTTTCTAAACTAGAAATCAGGAAGACACTCTTAACACTCTCCTTACCCTTACCTCACATCCAATTACATATCTTGCCAATTTTATTTCCTAAATATTTTTCTAATCTATCCTCCGCTCTCCATTTCTACTACTCGTCCTATTTCAGACCTCTCCCTAAGCTACTGCAATACTTAACTCGTGTCCCTGACTCAAGAGCTCTCTCCTCAACTCATCCTCATTCTGTCACCAGAATGACCTATCTAAAGTGGAAAGTTGACCATGTCACTCTACAAATCCTTCATGGAACCCCACCGCCTATAAGACAAAAACTAAACACATGATATATAAGTCTTCCTTAACCTCGACTCTACCCAGCTTTCTGGCCTCATATTTCCATACTCCATGCCTTATAATTTATTCTTTGGCAATCCTGAACTATCTATAGTTTGCTAAATAACCCAAAGCAGTCAGCTCCTCTATTTCTACTGCCTTCTTTGTCTACACAACAAACACTCTTTTCCCTCCACCATGTATGCCCAACTATGTAAGTCCTACTAAGCCAGGGTTTCTTGACACAACTGACATCCTGAGCTGAATAATTCTCTGCTGTGGGGGATGATGTCCTATTTACGGTAAGATGTTTAGCAGCATCCCTGGCCTATACTCACTAGATGTCAGTAGCACTTCCCCAGTTGTGAAAATGAGAGGTTTTTTTTCCTCTAAGGGACATTTCCTATTTTCATAGATTACAGATTTGGGCATGTGTTTTCCCCTTGGACATTTGAATTCGATGCAAAGTGAAAATTTACACATTAGATACACATTTATATTTTAAGAAAAACTGCTAATTTCTCTTTTTACGGAAAAATTCTCCATTTATTTTCTTCTTTCTTTTAAAAAACTGACCTTAATCCCACTGATTTTTGGGTAAAAGAATTTTATCATACTTTTCTTTCCACCTATAGTTGATACACTAGCTTTTTTACTCGAATATCAACAAATCCTCTAAAAGTAACATGGTTATACTGAGAAGCTTAAAATTTTAAGTGAATTTGAACTGAACTTCAGCATAGTTGTCCATTTTCTATTTAATGCTTGTTTATACCTGCCCTGTCACAAGAATTCCAATCAACAATTTTACCACACACAGATTACTTTAAATTATCATGGTTTATAAAGTTGTAAATAATGCAATTTTTATCTCAGCACAAATCAATATACAAATAGTAAAAAACATATGTCTAGAGACAAAACATATTTCTATGACTAGGTGAACATTAATTCATATGTACTTCTAAATAAGTTTGTGATAAAATTCTAAGAATTCCTAGATATTGAATTTACTCAGAAATATATAATCTACACCAAAAAAGCATATTTAAGAAAAACTATACCTATCTTTAAATACTACCTATAGTATTTTTAAAATGCTGAACCCTAAGGAAAACGATTCAGAAAAACATAAATTACAGGCAAATTTAAGAGAGACATTTAATAGTCCTTCACTAGTACTGAAAAACCATATTCTTTTCCCAAGAAGAACTTTAAATGAGTCATACTTTCCTTACTAAATCACTGTTTTACTTAACACAGGGTAAAAAGAATTAACTGTTCGGTAACTTGAAACTTTACGTTCACTAAAATTTCACAATATACACTAAGGATGGCAGAAAATAAAAATAAGTATAGTTTAGTATATTCAATACTTAGAAAACATAGCATCATGTGCATAAAACTCATTTGACATTTATCTGATAAGGGCGTGAAAAGCTATCAAAATACTGCCCTCAAACTCAAGATTCCCACTGTCTAAACTTACACCAGAATTAAACAACGTGAAATGATGCACAACACTTTTTCCTGGCACTCAGGCAGAGCTATGTTCTATGCCCAACTTTTAGTAAACGAACATATTTCTGCCCCTTAAAGATTGGCCTAATTATTCTCTCTGATGCATTAAAGTTCTAACTTTATAACTAACTTTTAATCCATAATGAAATCAATTCATTATTAGCGCAATAGTTTCCAATGTGAAAAGCGTTAAAAAGATATACCACTATACCTATAACAAATTCAGAGAACTAGATCATAGTCAACTTCCCCGCAGTGTGTGTGGTGTTTTTTGCCTGTTATTTTTTAAAAATAAGGGGCAAAAATAAATCCCCACCCCTAAATCAGGTTCATCTTTTAAGAGTATATAATTTATCCAAATTCAAAGCTGTATGGCCAACTCGCCAGCATCTACTAACCAAATCACACAGGGGGGCGGGAGGCTCTTTTCTTGCTCTTTCCCCACGCAGCAAGTGCCCAAAGCACATCAGGCTTGCTCATTGGGCAGGGTTGGGGAAACTTTAAATAATAAATTAGTCACAGACAAACCTGATGATCCAAAAGAGTCCGAAGGAAGTCCCCGGCACTTGTAGAAGGTGCCAACACGCTGGGCACTCGGGTGGCGCGGCAGTCCGACTACTATCGCGGAAGGTGCCCACACCTGAGCAACGTGTCCCGCCCAACCCACAGGTTCGAAGGGGGCGAGGAGGGCCCTGTAGAACAGGACCGCTAAGTGGTCCTGCCGCGACCAGGGGCGCAGTCCGTGCGTCACCGTCGCCGCCAGACCAGAGGCAGCGCGCGAGTAGGAGAGAGGCGCGAGAGGGCAAAAAAGAAGGACCCACAATGAAGTGGAGACAACATGTCAACAAAATAGCGGCCCGGTGGGCGGGCAGACCCGATGGCAGCTCGGAGAGCGCCGGGAGCAGGAAGTGCCCCGCGCTGCCCTCAGGAGCCGGCACGTCCCTAGCCCGGCAGCGACTTCGAGACACCTGTTTGGCCGCACAGGGGGTTTGGTTCCACCCTTCACGCTCCCCAACACACTCCGAGAGGGGGAGGGCAAGGGGAACCAAGACCTTGGACTTGCAGTCTGAGGGCGCCTCCGCCGGCCGTACCTGACATCAGCCGCGGCTCCCTCTCGCCCCTCCTGGGGGGCAGAGAAGGGGACGACACGAGACCGGCGACCTTCGCTCTTCTCGGCAGCTGCAGGAGTGGCCCGTGGCCGCTAGCCGGGGCCGCCCGCTGCCGCCCAGATTATTCCCCGGCGGCGGCGGCGGCGGCGGCGGCCGAGGCGAGCCCAGGGCGCGCTCCCGCCCGCTCGCTCCGCCCCTCCCGGCAGCGCGTCCAGGCCGCCGCCCGCCGACGGCGCAGCCACCACCCAGGGGTCTCCTGGCGCTGACGTCGCCGCCGCCGCACCAGCCCCAGGGAAGGGCGGAGCGAGAGGGGACCGGGTGGGGCGGGGCTACGGCGACGTGCGGACGCTGGGATTGGCCGCCGAGCTCACGCCCCGCCCTTCTGCGAAGGGGTCTGGGAAGTCGGGTCTTCTGTGAGTGATAGTCGCAGCCCACTTGCAGCTCCTCGCTGCCGGCTTTCCCCTTCCTCATACTGCTATAGGCTCTTGCAGTAGCTTCCGGACCTTGCGAGGGGTTAAAGCAGTGACACAACAGGGACTGAGGCTGGGGATGCCTTATGGACCTTTGTCTGACGGACCAGATCTAGCCCTACAAGAGTCTTTTGACCTCTAGCATGCTCTTACCCGGATTTTTACGTTTTCCCCCAACTCACCCGCATCCCCCTCCTCCGTACTCAGTATCTCTCTGGCCTCAATGAAAGGAAATACGGCAAGATGAGGTATGCAAACGGGTGCTGGCTAACCAGATGTGTGAACCAGGAAGGGCTGAAAATTCAGTTAGTGGTAACACCGCAAAGCCGCCTGTAGGCACAGGGGGTATTTGGTTCTGTCGTTACTTCAGCGCTGTCATAAAGCCCTTCTTCTTTAGTTTTGCAAAACTTATCTCCCCTTTAGTTGACAAAAGACTTTGAAAGCTGTCTTTTGATTAGAGGGAGGAGCCTACTAGCCATTGAGGCAACCCCAAAGCAATCGGGAGGTGGAAGTAATAAGGTCTTGGCTTTATTGGTGTTAACCATTGTCTACAAGGCCTAACTTGAGGGTGAGAAAGCTATCTTGCTTCCTTTAAATGCCCTCGTCAGGCAGTTCTTCAGTAACTTTCAGAATAGCTGTTAGGAGTGTAGGATCTAGGCTGGAATCTTGGTTCCTCCACTTCTTAGCTACGTAACCTTGTCATGTTGCTTAACAACATGGCTAGGAGAAATAATAAATAACATTTGGAAGTTATTGTTATTTTTCCTTTAATTTGATTCAGCTCTAGTGTAGTTTGCCAGGATGTGCCATTAATAGATCCGAAAGACTCTTCCAAAAGAATTTTAAAACATCTAGTGCTTGTTATCTACACCTCTCATTTTTCAGATAAGGTCAGAAAGATAAACTGATAGGCCAATGCTAGAAGAAAATTGCAAGTATCTTGATGTCCAGGTTAGTGCACTTTCCCTGGTCTATGCCTCCAGACTTCTCTTCCTTACATCCTACCACCATCCTCTTTTCTCTTCCCCAACCTGTATATATTACTGCCCAGCCTCACCCTCTTCCTTTCCACAGCCACTGTAAAACAGGGAAAGGAAACCTTTCAGAGGTCACAGTATTCCAAATAGAAAAAAAAGCAAAGGACCTCAGGATTCCTTATCTCATTTTAATTTTATCGAAATTTATAATGAACAAGGAATAACATTTTTCCAGTGAGCAAAGGTAAGAGATCTTTCCATGGGTAAGTTCGGCCACAGCATTTCTAAGAAAATTACTGGCAAGATGGAATGTTGATATGAGCAATACTGGATAAAATCAGCCCCTCCTACCCTTTTTAGTTACTTTTGCAAATAGCTACTATTTTGATGAAAACAATATAACTATTCAAAGAAATACAATTTTTTTCCCCAAACCTCATAATCCAGAGATAACCATTTTTAAAAGTTCATGATATATTCTTTCAGATATCTCTAAGAATAAAAAAAACCTGAGACATATAAATACAATATTTCATAAATGAGATCTTATATACACAGTTCTTTTCTCACTGAACAATATGTCACAAGTAACATTATTTTAAAAAGTTACATGGTATCCATTAAGTGGACATACCATAATTTATCTAACCAGTATTCTATTGATTTACATTTTTTCCAAATTTTTACTAACATAAACAACTCTTTGATGAACTTCTCTATGCATGTCCTTTTTTACAACTGTATAGTAATCTTGGAAAAATTGCTAGATGTTACATTTTTGTCAGCCAATTCTTTAAAAATTAGCAACAAGAAAAATAAGTTTGGGCCACTTTGGAAAATATACTGTATCTATGGGACTCAAATTGACCAGATTCTCCCATTTGAAACAGATAAATATTGGACAGTGTTGTTGTCTTCCTGGTGTGGTATTTCGATAATGTGTCAAGGCTCCTTGGAGCATGGTGGTAGATACTGCTAGTTGTTTAAGACAATATTCTTTCTTCCTTAGTAGCAGAACTGATTTTTTTTTTCAGGGTGATAATGTGTCCAATTAAAAATCTTTACTTCTTCAGACTCTTGTAAGCCATGGTTGTCCATGTGACCTATCAACAAAATTAAAGTGGATGTTGCTAACAGTTTTATGGAAGAACTGTTCATTTAGTCATTGGACTTGTACCCATTTTTTTTTTTTTTTAACTGGAACAGTGGTATGATGGTGAAGGTGGAACAGCCATATTTCAACCATAATAGCAAAACTCTACACACTGTTAATAGTGTAGGAAGACAGAGGTGTCTGGCTCATGATTGCTTTGGAGGGCCAGCTTACCAGCTCTGGATTGCTCATTTCTAGGCTTATTGTTACATGAAGGAAAATAAATCCCTCCTATTTAAGGTTTTGTTGTTTGGGTTTTCTATTCCAAGCACTGAATGCAATTCCTACCTGATATCTTAAGATAAAAGATATCATTTATTTAGCACTGTATGTAGAATTTTTCATAGAGTAAGATGAAAATGGGGACACAATGGAAACAAGCAATAAAAACAACAAATCACTCTCTTCTCTAATAAACTTAGTTTCCCTTTAAATGCCCAATTATTACAATTAGATTAACAGATCATTTTGTAATAATTAGATTAACATCCATAAAGTAAATTACATTCATTGATAGTAGTTTTAAAATATGTCCACAAGTTCTTTGATACTTCTTCCTTCGAAAGGTGGAGCTGAATTCCCCTCACCTTGAGCTTGGGCTGTGCTTAGTGACTTGTTCTCATGAATTGAACTTTGTAGAAATGATATAGTGCGATTGCTTAGGGAAGATTATAAAACATGCAGAGAGGCCCACATTAAGAGTAATTAAGGCTTCCAGCCAACAGCTGGTGAGAAACTGAGGCCTCCTGACGACAGCAATGTGAGTGAACTTAGAAGCATATCATCCAGCCTTTATCAAGCCTGCAGATGACTGCATCCCAAATCATCTTTACTGAACCTCAAGAGAGAACCTGAGCCAGAACCACTTAGCTAAGTTGCTCTTGAATTCCTGGTCCACAGAAACAGTGAATTAATACATGTTTGTTGTTTTAAGCCATTATATTTTGGAATAATTTGTTATACAGCAAAGATAACTAACATAGGTGGGTATAATAGCACCTAGCACAATGCCTGACACATATCAGTATTTAATTATTTGTTGTTTGAATGAATAAACAATTGAATGAATTAGAATATTTTTTTCCACTTTAATTGGTGAAATACAATGCTGGTATTATCTTTGATTCCCTGACACTTGTATTATATGAGTTTTCCAACATAATCATAGAGAAATCAACTGTGAATATTACTGAAATCTAAACATTAACAGTCCTTGGAGAAACATGTAGTGAATAGAGCAATAGAACCCTTGAGACTTGAATAGTGTTCTCAATTTTATCACTGCTTAGCTTAGTGGCCAATGGCAAGTCACCTAAACCCTCTATATCTCAATTTTGCTATCCATAAATTGGGGAAGATAACCCCAATCTGCCTCAAAAGGTACTCAATGAGATTATATGCAACTGTGTAATTGTAGAGCATTAATATTCTTTTAATTACATTAGGCTCATGAGGTCTATCCTATTGCATTTTTAAGCAATTAAGCATTAAATATTTTAGGTGTGTACACCATGAAAACATTTTTTTTCAAGAAGTGATAACTTACTGATTTTACTGTATGCCATTGTAAAATATTAGCATCATTCATAGTATGCAGTTAAGATTTAAGAATATCCAGGATGGTAGGTTGTTATATGTCAGATCTCATTTTATTAGCCTGTTGAAAATTTATTGCACTTTAAAAAGAATATATAATTATGACTGGCTTCTTTTTCTTTTCATGAATTAATTTGTAATTGTGGTTGGGTGTGTGCCCATCTTCATGGTAACAGTGGTAGTTAAACACACTTAGTAATCGACATACGTTAACCAATAATTTGGTCTGAGTCTAAGAGTTTATCCTAGAGCAAAATTGCATCCAGCAGCAAGAAAATAAATGATAGAATACATGTCTTTCTCTTTTAAAGAAGAGGACATGGGACACAGGAGAAGTCTTTATACAATGGAACATCAGAAATAGGTATTATGCAATTATTGATTGCACAGTTTGGTGGCCAGAGGTAAATATATGAGGATGAGTAAGACACAGTCTTACTGTAAGATTCGAGTCCCGATTACGTACTGGATGAATTATCCAAACTCCCTGGTTTTATGTGGTGTTGTTCTTTCTTGCTTTCTGCTATTCAGCTGTGACTCCAAATCAGTTGAAACCACTGGCTTAACTAGACATTAGATTATTTGTGATTGTAGATGACCCCTGCTACCTACCATCTTTATTAACTTCAGTAAGAAGAAGAACCCTAGAAAGAAAAGGATAGAGCTTCCTTTTCTGGCATTATTGTGCTTTTCAACAGAGCTTCTCATTTCATATTGGAAAATACCTGCCAGGATAAAGTATTTTCACTCTATGAAACGTAAGAGAGCATTTTTCAAACAATTTTTATTCCTTGCAGCTATATCTTCACAGAATCTACCAAGATTTTGAGATAGTTGCAAAGTTTGGTGTTATTTTCTGAATTGACTGACACATGAAGAGAAAAAAGGTGGAGAATGGAGCAGAGGAAAAGATAAAGGAAAAAAAAGTCTAGGAAATACATTTAACCTCAAGGGAAGAGAACTCAGCATGACTCACAACATATTAGCTTAAAAGTGAGACTGCCACGTGTGTACTGAGGGTTCGTGTTATCTAGAGAAATATTCTCAATTTATGAGGCTGGGCTTCCTGGGGAGAGAACTTTGTGTTTCTCTATTTCCCTGGAATAAGAATCAGGATATTCCTTAATTGTTTTTTCCTAGTGGCTCAACAAAAGTAGAGAACATTTGTTGCAAATGGAATAGGTGAAATTGGCTTTAGTTTAAAATCCCTAAGCAGTAAATGATTTATAAATGTGTATATTACCTCTATTATTGTAAAAAACGGACTTAGAAATTTTAGCTACATAACATGGTATTTTTTTTCTTCTTTTTTTTAAGTTTTATTTAAATCTAAAAATTGATTGTGATAGATACTTTTTTGGGGTTTCTATCCATCCTCCATAGAGAAGCATACACTTCCTCATCCCTTTTCACCCAACCAGCCTTTACAGGTTGGGTCCCCATAACCATGTTTATATGAAAGGACCTTTCTCCCTTCCTGGCTACAGCTGATTCAATAGGTTTTGATCCTTTAAGGAATCTGAATCAACCAGATTCTCTCTTTTGGGAATTTGAAATTGGGAAAGAGAGGCCTTAGTTACTCTCTGTTGAACAATGAAACTGTAACCCAATCGTGGGCTTGTAACTCAAATATGTAAACCCAAGATAAAGGGAAACCGCTTTGCAAGGAGAGACAGAAATGAAGCAGACTATGAGAGATTAGTAACAACCCTAGGCTTTGTGCTCCCCGAGAGAGAAAGAAAGGGCTTCCCACAGATTTCCCTTAGCCCCTGTCCCACAAATGGCCTGACTGGTCTTGAGTTCCATGAATCCCTACACTATATTCTTATATTAGATTAAACTATTTTAAAGTTAGTTTGAATGGATAATTTTCCTATCCTTTAAAATACATTTCATCACTTTAAGAGACATCTAAATAATTCTTTTAATTTATAGTAGGTAAAAAGCATTTTGAAAGCTTTGGTCTGAGAAATGACACAGGTTTATGAAAAGCACGTAAAAATTACAATCTTTTGAATAAAGAGCAAAATGGCAGAGTAGGAAGTTCCAAGCTCTCATTCTCCCACAGAAACATAGAAAACCAGGAGAAACTGTCGGAACCAATTTTATGAGAACTCTACAAAACAATCAAAAGTTTGTAGCAACCAAGAGAGCATTAAATCAAGAAAAAGGTACTTCAAAGCAGTATGGAGATTTTTGTGGCGATTTTACTTTCTTTCTCCTACCAGCTTCCCTGCATGAGGACAGTCTTATAATGTTAGCAGTCTTAAAATGGCAAAAGTCTTAAAGCAGCAGTAGTCATAAAGCTGCTGCAATCACAAAGAGACAGCAGTCTTAAGTGGTAGCCATCTTAAAGTGGCAGCAACCTATGTTCCTAGCGTGGGACTGTTTCCTTGGTTTAGAGGGAGCAAAGTGGCCTTGCTCATAGATTATTGTGATATCGGTCCAGGGGGTGCTGTGGACTGAATTCTGCCCTCCGAAATCCCAATTTTGAAGTCCTAACCCTTCGTGTGACTGTATAGCCTTTGAAGAGGTGATAAAAGTTAAATGAAGTCGTAAAGATGAGACCCTCATCCAATAACATTAATGCCCTTATAAGAGATGCCAGAGCTCTCTCTCCATCAAGTGAGGACACAGTAAGAAGGCAGCTGTATGTAAACCAGGAAAAGAGCTTTCCCCAGAAACTGAATTAGCTGGAACCTTGATTTTGGACTTTTGGTCCTCCAGAATGGTGAGAAATAAATTTCTATTTTCTAAATCATCCAGGCTGTGGT
Organism: Pteropus medius; assembly: GCF_902729225.1. NCBI lineage: Eukaryota > Metazoa > Chordata > Mammalia > Chiroptera > Pteropodidae > Pteropus > Pteropus medius. The sequence goes on from NW_024347791.1 coordinate 11,163,446, forward strand.
ATTTTGTCATTTCAATCCAAGCAGACGAATATAAGAGGCAACCTGAAGGACTGAGGCAAGGTAATCTGCTCTGTTTCACCTAACTCAGAATTCAGATAAAAAAAGCTTGAAAATATTGTAAGCCAATGGAGAGGTAACTGTTGAAACATACAACAGACTGCCTAAGGCCAAAGCTAGAAGAATTTCTTTGGGAAATTATGACATTCAAATGCAACCATGTATTCAGGGGAATTCAGAGAGCCATGTGTACACCCAGGGCAAGATGCATGCTCAGAAAACATCCGAGAAGACCCTTAGCTTTCACCTTGGGCTGACCTGTTAGCATAATGAAAGTCTGGCAGATTGAAGGAGAACCCCAGCTCAGAGACAATTTGTAAAGACCGGGAGATTTCTGGCATTCAAGGAAATTTTTATCAAAACATTAGATGAACACAAGCTAAGGAACACAGACTTCAGTGACCACATTGACAATAATAGTTTGGGAAAGATATTAAATAAACTGCTATAGCCTTCAACAACCAAAACATAGCAAACCCTGTGAAAGCGAGAGAATTTGACTTCCAGTTACCTTATTATAACAGTCAAATGTCCAGTTTTTATCAAAAAAAAATACATATATATTACAAGGCATAAAAAGAAATAAAAAATTATGACTTGATCAAAAGAACAGAATAAATTGGTAGAAACTATTTCTGAGAAAGTCCAGGCATTGGAGTTACTAGACAAAGATTTTAAAACAACTGTCTCAAATATGCTCAAAAAACTAATGGAAAACATGAACAATGAACTAAAGGAAATGAAGAAAATAATGTCTGAACAAAATGAGAATATCAATAAAGAGATTGAAATAAAAAGGAACTAAACAGAAATTCTGGAGCTGAAGAGTACAATAGGCACAACTTGGATAATCTGTTCGCTCTAGGACAAAACAGCTTTTACACAGGAGATTCTGGACCTGGTCCCCCACCAGGGAATGATGTCCATTAACTCAAATTATAAATTTGTCACAGTTCGGTGGAAAGATCTTGGATCTTGGAGTGAGATTGATGTGTTTTAATTACAACCATAAATAAAAATAACAATGAGTAACATTAATTAAAGTGGAAAAAGCTCTAAGAAGGAAGAACTCAGAGTCTAGGACTTCTTATATGACTTCTACTGCTAACTTACTATATATTAGACACTATATTACATTTTAGGCACTATACTAAACACTTAACTCACTGACTTAATTTTCACACCAACCTGCTGAGGTAGGTGTTATCAGCCCTATTAGTGAGTAAAGAAACTAGTCACAGAGATTGAGCATTTGTAAGTAGTATAACAGAGATTCCAACCCTGTTTTTTTTAAAAAAAGTTTCATTGAGGTATAATTAACATGCAATAACTATACTGTGTTTTGACATATGTATACACCCATGAAACTATCACTACAATCAAGATAGTGAACACGTCTATTGCCCCCAAAAGTTTTCTCTTGCCACTTCCCACTCCACCCCATCTCTAAGCAACCATCGATCTGCTTTCTGTCACTATAAATGAGTTTGCATTTTTTAGAGCTGTATAAATGGAATTGTACAATGTGTGCTCTTTTTTATCTGGCTTTTTCACTCAACATAATTACTTTGAAATTAAACCATGTTGTTGACTTTATCAAGAGTTTATTCCTTTTTATTGTGAATAGTATTCCATTATAAGGATATACCACAATTTGTGTATCCATTCATCTGCTGCACCAATTGTTTCTGACCCTAAATCTGTGCTATACTCTCTCCCTAGTTCCATAACTTAGAAAACAGAATTATTCTCTTTGAGCCTCAGTTCCTCACTGTAAAATGGCAATAATCTTTTCTTTACAGGAGTGTTATTGAGATAACAATGAGATAACATGTAAATGCATGTCTGGCACACAGTAGATGCTTATAAATATCCATTTATTTTTCTCCAAGAAAGAAATATCTCCAGGAAGGAACTGAGAAAAAATATAATAGTGCATGCCTTTCTGGACTCTTTCTTCCTGTGTATTCACCTCTTGCTGGCAGCTTTCTCTAATTTTCCCTGCTTGCTTCTCATCTGTACCCCATGCACATGATGTTCTCCATCTTCTTCTAAAACATGTATACAAACTCTTTTTTCTTATTCTTGTAGCATGGCTGAGATAGCATGATGTTTTCATAAAAAATTAAGAGAAAAATTAAAAGGTTTTGTAAAGGTTTTTTAGTTACATAAAACCTAGCAGCATAAAAATAGTCAAGTCACCTAGATGTATACTTTTATCCCAAATAATTCCAGCAAAGTAAATCAAAGAGTCAGTTTATTTCATTTCTTTTTTCTTTTCAGTTTTTATTTTGTCATTATTGCAGGAAATAATGGAAGAAAGTTGCAAGAATAGTACCAAGAATCTCTGTGCAACCTTTTCCTTGATCGTTGTCTTAAAATTTTAATGACTCACTTGAGCTATTCCCTTATTCTCCTGCCTCCAAAATTTAAGCTAATAGTGGCTTTGCCATAAAATGCACAATTAATGTAATAATAAATATAACAACAATAACAATTCCAAAAATTGCTTACCGAATAAATACCTGATAGTGACAGACAGCCTGTTCAATGTTTGACTTGCACTATCACCTACTCTTAACAACGCTGTAGAGGTACTATTGTTATACTCATTTAATAGATGAGGATATTGAGACATAGAGAGCCTTAGAATCTTGCCCAAGATCTTGTGGCGCTGGATGCAAATGAAACCAACCCCATACCTGGGTCTATGTTTTTAATGCTAATCTTTTAAATTGGGTGTCAGCAAATTACAGCCTTTTGGCTAAATCTAGCCCATAAAAGAGCTGTATGTAGTCTCAGGTCTGTTTATACAAGATCACCACTCTCTTACACAGATGACTGGGCACAACCTGGTCTGAGCTCCTTCCTAGCCTGGCTTTTTTCTTTCAGTTATCTGGCCATCTCCTCTCACTGGCTACTGTGATTTCTTGTCCTACTCACAGAAAAGAACTTGCCTGACCCTTTAAGTTCTAACTTCCCAGACACCATTTGGTCCTTCTACTGAGGGACTCAGGTCTAAAAAGAAACATCTAAGTGTCCAATAAAGTTGACATGCAAGGTTAATCTTCACCAGGCTGGGGCATTTCTGGGGCATTTTATGATGATTCACCCCATACATCTTAAATAATATAAAACGATACTATACATGCAATCAAAGGTAGCAAAGCTGAGGTGGACACTGTGATGCGTTGCTCTGATCCCCCCTTCAGGACTGAAAGATTTAGTCCCCTAGCTGTTGGGAGTGCTGCCAGCAGACAACCCTCAGCTGCCAGCCCTCTCAGGTAATTGTCTCAGGTGCCGACAGCTGCCTCAACTCATTCTCTCTTTAAGGGCACCCACATCTAATGGCTGATCAACACAGGGATATGAAAACCCAGTCTCCCAACATCAACCTGTGACATTCTCTAGGGCCATTCCAACATCAGAGTTCCCCAGCAGATTGAGTAAAGCCTTTGTTAACAGTAGTTATAGCCCAGTTTTTCCCTCTGTCAGTCCTGCTTCCTTCTCTTCCCTTTCACAAGTGTGATCTCAAAAGCCCTCCCTAGTGAATTGTATGCATGCTGATCTCTGTCTCAGAATCTGTTTTCTGGGAAACCCAGCCTATAATAAAGCCTAAAGCAAGAGAAAGGCCGTTTTTCAACCCCCTTGCAATTCAACCTTCTGTTTAAGTATCTACAGTTAATAGGTGATATAATTTTGAGTGACTTTTGCCTACCTGGAGTTAGGTCTTCATAAGTTAACATCAATGCTCTACATGAGAAATGAAGAGAAATAGATCCAGTGCAACCTATCAGTCTTGTTCTCTGCCCAGAAGTGAGCCCATTAATCATTTCACCATACCGTTCAATGGTGGTTTGGACAATTATTGAAGCTTTTGGATTTTTTACCTTTAATCAGAGGTAGACTTTTAAAAAACTTTCAGTATGTCAGCCCTCTTTATGACCTCTTTATGACCATGTTCGCCTTAGGGTAAACTTCAATAGACTTTGTACTTGCACACATATTTTAAGGATACTTGAAAGATCACATACTAGAGAAAGAGTGGAAGGTGTTCATGTTTTCCTATCTTTCTGGTATCTTTTAAAAAATGTTTCCATGGTGATACAGCCTGATAAAATACTAGGTATTAGATAAAATGTGTTCTAATCCTGGCTCTGTTACTTACTAGCTGCTTTCTGAGCCTCATGGTCCTCAGCTAGAAAAGGGAGATGATGATGCCTGTATTTTAGAGTGATTTTGTTGGTTAAATGAGAGGATATTTACAAAGGCCTACGGTATTACAAGTACTCAATAAATGGTAGCTCTTTTTATGAACAAGTATAATAATGATAATAACTGCATTAACCAAAAATTTTAAAAGGAAATAACTTTTCAATAAATATTTCAATTTGTTGCTACATTTTTAGTCCCTTTGTAGCAAATATTAATTAGCAAACAAAGATATTAACTATATAAATTTCTATACTGATATGTGCATAAGTGATTTTCATCCAAGAGGTAATTATTTTTAAAGTAAAGGAGTTAGATTAAGTGATTTCTAAGGTTCTCTCCGCCCCGCCCCCTGCAGCAGTTAAAGCTTCATGGATTAAGATTATCCTCCAAAAATAGAAACAACTATTTCTGGGAATTTGAGTCTCTCTCTGTTGAGGGTGGCTATATGTCAACAGAACTGCAGTTCTAAGTTCTCTTGACTAATAGTCTACTTGAAAATAATTTAGACTTTTAGTCTATTATGCCATTGTTTGTACAAAATACCCATCAGTACAGTAGTCAGTAATGATTAAATTATTATAAAAACAAAAGTTACTGTCTATTATTTTGTCCTAGCCTTATAGTTGCTTAATCTCTAAATTGATTGTATATTATAGCTCAGTGCTTTTCTCTCAATACTAATTACTTCTGCTGATTAGTGCTATATTTGCATATGGAGGCATTTCTGCCCAAACACAAGTGAAGAGTTCTGCTTTCCCTCTGTCATCTGTTAGCATCGTTCCCAGGAACTAGTTTCTCTGATAACAATTCCTGCAGCTGCATCACATGTGCCCTCTATTTTATCTCTGTCTCTGGAATGAGTTACATGTATATGTCCATACTTTAGAACCAGTTTAGAGTCAAACCTTTCCTCTGCTTTGAGCTGGACTTACCTTCTTTTCTACTGAGTGGATTCAGACTAGCAGACACACAGGACCATCTTTATTTTCCTCCCCTTCTAAATATTTATCTCTATATCCATTTTCCTACTTCTTGCTTAAGAAGAGGAGTCTGACCTTTCTCATAAGAAGCAGGGTAGCATTTTGCCTCTCTTTGTGCTCTCCCTAAACCATTTGATATATGTATTGGAGCATTGTAGTCAAAATAACAAGACCTATCCCCTTATACATTAGACTTCCATCAAGGATATAAATGATGTGGGGAAATGGTAGGGGCTAGGGGTCGAGGGTAGAATGTGGAGGCTGATAAGCAGGAGGCAAACTTTATTGTTGAAGCTCAAAAGATCTAGATGGAAGATTAAGATGCATAAAGAAACAGAATACATAGAAATGTTCAGAAGAACCAGAACTCCAGTTCTCCGAGGAGACTGGAATTTGTACCCGATATAAAATGCGGAGAGACACTGAGGGCAAGAAGGACATACATGTGGGGCAGGAAAGAGTTGAAGGAAGAAGTAAAGATTAGGAAATTAAGCTCGGTTTTCTTCTTATGTACAAATGTTCATTCACGGTATTACTGCCTTTTATCTTTGAAGTACAATGTTCCGCCACGCCCCCCCCAACACACACACAATTTATCAACACTGATAAGTACAAAGTTCTCCAGGTTAGGAGAAAGGAAATGAGAAGATATGCTGTGCTCCAGTTTCCCAGGCCCCCAGCTGATGACGCAAAGACCAGTTCCCCTTTCTTTCATTACATGTTAAATACGCTTACGGACTTCCATGATGCTGTTTTAAACACTGTTTCTATAGGAAAATGCATTCTTACTTCAAATGAATTTTTGGAATGCAGCTCACATGGAGACAGGGATTTTTCTAGTTTACTAACATTAACCATCTAGATGTTGCAGATAAAGACAATTCAGGTGGTTGAACAGTGACCTGCCAAGGGCATTATGATGAAATTAAGCTAAAGTTAGAATTTCATGAACCTTCATTCAGTCTGTAAAACTTCTTTTTCCTTTGGACCTCTAAGGAGCCTTCTTTGCCTTGAAAGGATTATTGTGGAAGGGGACAGGAGGAGGGGAACAAACGACCACAGTCCAACAGCTGACCACTTTATTTTTCTCTCTCTTCCCCTCTGTCTCTCTTCCTCCTTCTCTCTCCTGCTTTGCATTTTTATTTCTCTAGGAATAAATTTCATTCCTTCTCCCCTTCCTCCTCTTCCTTGGTCTGTGTGTGTGTGTGTGGGGAGAGGGTCTTATTTGTTTGCTTTTCTCTTCTCCTTTTTCGTTTCTTACTGGCCTTTCACTGCTGTCGGTATTTGACTGGCCTCTTTACAACCTCTTTAATTTTCAGTTCTTGTTTTTAACCTGCCCCTCCTAGTAGATAAAAGAATGTCATTATTATTTTCATTTTTTAAAAAAGTTTAAGCTTAACTCGTTCTAGCTCTGTGCTAGCCATTGTAAAAAGGAAATTATATAGACAGTGTCTGACTTCCAAAAGTATAAAATCTATTGTGAGACCCAGCTGTGATTTTATAACACCTTTATGATTCTTGACTTTTTTTGTTGCTCAGTCCCATTAAAAAATTGTTGATAGCAATGAATTGCTTCCCTACAAAAAGTCCCAGGGCACAAACACGCCTGGTTCATATACTACTTCAGAAGGTTCAAAAACTCCCTGAACCCGAAGGAGTTTATGGTCTAAGATCAAGAATCTTCTGTTTGTCTCAATAGATTTCACAAATGTTACACAACTTGAGATACGAGGAGTATCTTGAAACATGATCAATTTTAATTCATTTTGGTAAGAAAAATCAATAGGCTATTTAACAGCCATTTTGTGTGGTTGGAGAGGAAAAAAGGAAAGAAATGTTATCAAATTATAAGTAGATTGTACTTGAAACTAATAATAAAATAAAATTTTTAAAAAATTCCAAGCAGATTGTAACATTATTCAAAAGGAACAAATATTTATGGAGCACCGCCTATTACATACATAACTATATATATAATTCCTACATGATACATGATACAGCTGTTGTAAAAAATTATATATATAGATTTGTGTATTTATATGTATACATATACACAAATATATACATTGTATAAAGAATATATTTGTAAAGGTATGCAAATATGTGTGTATAATATATTAATGATATGTATTATATAAAAAGTATAAGTATAATTTTCATAATCTGTATCATGTAGGAATTATACTCAGATATGGAAACTGAGGCTCAGAGAGATCAAATAAGTAACTTAAATAACCTACTAGTGAACAATGAATCAGGACTCTAACCAACATTTAACTCTAATGCCTCCTCAGAAGATGATTTCTTTTTTTTTTTTAATTTTTTAATTAACTTTATTGGGGTAACATTGGTTAATACAATTATATAATTTTCAAGTGTACATTATAATTTGACATCTGTATATTCTATTGTGTGTTTACCACCCAAAGTCCAGTTTCCTTCAGCTACCATATATTTGATCCCCTTTACCCACTTCATCCTACCCCTATCCCCCTAAATTTGATGATTTCTTATTTACTTTTCTACTCAACACAAGACTTAGCACATAGAAGGTACTCATGGAAGGTTAGAATGTTGATTGAATTAAATGAAACGGGGTCAAGTACAGAGCCCTGCAGTAAATCGCTGGAGAATAGAGATCACTCTTCCCACTCCCACCCCCTATTTAATTTCATTTCTTTAGAGACATTAAGGGGGAAGCATTCTAACCAGCTCTGAAGAGTAGAGGGAACTCTATAGAATTGCAGAGAAATACAATAAATTTACTCATCAGGGAACTATGTTAAGTCTAGCAGTGTGCAATATTAACTTTTTAGGAAACCATTTTTGATTTAGTGAATCCTCTGAACATTGAAGGAAGCTTTCTGACTGTGGGTCTTTAAATATAAAGAACAATTTGAAACATGCCTATGAGGAAAATACAGCAATTTTATCATAAGGAGGTTCTCAAACAGAGTCTGATTTTAAAGGAAAAAAGAATCTCATTGATTAAAGAAATAGTTCAGAATGTATATGCACATACTCTAACTGAGACTAGCTAACAAAGGAAGCTATCATGTGAAGAGAGTTGGTGAGGAAAGTGAAAGCAATATCAGAATGTGGGCAACTCTCAGATAGAGGCCGATTGTACAAAAGAACATCTTTAGGGAAGCTAAGAAACACTAAGTTGAACAGAAACTGTATTGGAAATATTTATACTCTTAGAAGCCAGTCAGGGCAATGGAGTGATGCAGAATCAGAGACAGTGTTACCCTGACTGATAGATTCATGCTTTTAAAATAAGCCCATCAAGGCAAGATCATGATGCATACTTTTTGAATTTCTTCAATCTATTCCTAAAAATATACTAAATAACTAGAATAGCAATAAAAAATTTCTACTCACAACGTCCTCTAGAAAACCAACTGACAGAATGTCCCCATGAACATCAGAAGAGCAGTGGATTTTGCCCCCACCTGAATCACAGACAATGTAGGACCCTCACAGGACATGTGCAGGTTTAGCAGCTGTGCAGAGGTAGCGGAGGGAAGAGAAAGAGAATTTTGATGGTTCTGTAAATGCAGCAGTATAGCAATTGCCAACAAATGCTCAAGAAGAGAGGGTCCCTTCTTGAATGGAGCTCTCAGCATGTGAATATTGTGAGAATAACAGTGAAGAGGAAAAGGTTCCAGGCTCCAATTGTGGATGAGTGGAATAAAATGAATACAGCTACACACTAAGGTACTGTGGAGAGATCAAATGTAGTGCAGTGGCTTAAGTCCTCAAAGAACTGAAGTATCTAATAAAATTCCTTTCCTGAGGAAAATGCTACTGTGAAAAGAATTCAAATTGAGCAGGACAGGAACTCTGCGGGCAAAGTGGAGAAAAGGATCAAACACTGTGGGTGGGTGGTGCTGGGGGAGAGGTGGGACCCCAGAGAAGATAGATCTCAGTAAGCAGGCGTGACTACACTGAGGCTATCTACATTTATATTTGCCTGTCTGTCTCTCTCTCTCATCTACCTTTCTACTTAGTAATAACAATAGAGGAGAAAGCTCTTAAATAGTGAAGCTAGGAAAGCTACCATGATGTATCCCAATCCATTACAAGGGAACTGCTTTCTAAAAACACAGAACACTTAAACTTTTTATACATGAACAACAGAAAAGGGTATGGTCAAACACCAAATATACATTATAGAAAAGAAAATGGACTAAATAATGCAACAATGGATAATGAATGCATACCAAAAATATATATAATCAGAAAGCAGGTGAAAACTAAATAATATAACAGAATTAGCTGAAAGAACTTAAGAAGATAATAGATGCTGTAAGAGAGCAGCTTAGTTTAGAACTAGGAAACTCAGAAATGGGATAGATAAACATCATTTGGGGATTGTATGATTCATATTGGGCTTAAGTCACTGTGAGGGCTGGTCTACTTCCAAGTCACCCTTACCTGTAAAGTATGTCCCTTCTTGGTTCCAATTGAAATTTATAGATCCCCTCTTGCCTGCATGGCTCTGAACTCCAATTTCCCCCCAACCCCCTGAATCTACCTGAAGTTTTCCTCAAATTCTCATCTTTTGAGCTATTTTTTAAATTATTTTATTTTATTTTAATTGTTTATTGGGGTAACATTGATTAATACAATTATATAACTTAGGAGTGTAGTTATAATTTGACATCTATCTATTCTATTGTATGTTTACCACCCAAAGTCTAGTTTCCTTCAGCTACCATATATTTGATCTCCTTTACCCACTTCATCCTCTCCCTACCCCTCTATATTTGACCCCCTTTACCCCATCTACCTCCCCGTTCCTCCCTCACCCCCTACCCTCAGGCAACCACTAGTCTATAGTCCATGTCCTTGAGTCTCTATTTGTCCTGTTCATTTGTTGCTTTTAGGTTTATATTCCACATATAAGTGATATCATATGATTTTCTACTTTTTCTGTCTGTCTTATTTCACTTAGCATGATTATCTTGAGGTCCATCCATGTTGTTGCAAATGGTGATATTTCATCTCTTCTTATGGCTGAGTAATATTCCATTGTATATATGTACCACACCTTCTTTAGCCAGTCATCTATCGTGGGACACTTGGGTTGCTTCCATGTCTGGGCCACTAAGAATAATGCTGCTATAAACATCGGTGTTTGAGCTGCTATTTTTTAATAGGCAAATGCCTCAAGTCTAAAAGCAATGCCACATGCCAGGCTCAGCCCTCTGGGATTCCTTTATCTTCTGGATTACATCCCCTTAAACCCTTACTGCCTGAGTGAGAATTCTTCAAATAACCTTCAGATGGTTCTGAAACAACTTAGTCAGAAATAGAACTTGGAAAATACAGTTTACAAAGGAAGGAAAATAAACAAACAAACAAACAAATAGAATTCAAGGGAAAATGAGATATAGAGGACAGGAAAAAGATCCAACATAAGTGTAATTTATTTCAAAGGAAGAAAATGAAACCATAGAACAAAGTAAACATAAAAATTAATAATTTAAGAAGATTTCTTTCAAATTAAAATAAACATTTATAGTGAAAGGGAACATCATTGACCTTGCTTGGGAAATGAACTCACAACTCTCAACATCAAGACATATTCTAGTAAAACTGGACAATAAATAAGAAACTCTGTACATCCAGGCATAAAGACCAAGTCACTTATAAAGGAAAAATAAAATCATCTTTTCATCAGATTGCTCCACAGAAAAGACAATACAGCAACATATTTAAGATACTCAAGGAAAGAAAACATGAAACAATGATTTTTATAGATACACAAACTTGCTTTTTTAAGTATAAAAGTTACAGAAAAAGCAGCTGTGAACATACAGTAACCCATTACATATTGTTCCCTGAGAAATCTACCTAGAAAACAAGCTTCAAACAACCAAGAAATCATAGAAAATTTTAGCTTAATTCCAAGCACATAATGTTACAAGCATGCCAATAAATGCTAGTTGAACAAATAGATGTATGGATACCCAGGTTAAAGAATAAATTTATGAATTTCAGGATATACCTGGCAGAGAAAAGGGAAGGGCCATCCATATTACTACTTACCACAGAGCTAGGACTATAAAGTCAAAGAATGTTACTTCTGGGAAAATTTATTTAGATCAAGATGAATAAACTGTGTCTCAGAGTGATTTGCCCAAATGGCCCATAGTGAGCCAGGAAATTGATCTATAGTTTTCTGATGCTTAGTGAAGTTTTCTAAAAACTCATTCACTGACAAAGTATAACTTTTAAATAGCATTATTCATTTTTCTCCAAAATAAATGAATCCTGTTCTCTGTATCCCATAGTAAAATGTTTCTGGAAGACTGAGCTATAATTTTTTTTCATTAACTTTTAAAATTTACAACAGCGATATATGTTTATTATAGAAAGATTTGGAAAACATCTTTACTTATAATCCCATCATCCAGACGAAGCTATTATGTTATAAACACTTTTGACTTTACCTTTTTAGATGTTTTAACTCTTTGAACAAATATACACTAGTATTTAAACCAAAGCTAGAATCATGACATATTGTTTTGTAGTCTTTTTCACTAAATATATCACGATCATCTTTCATTGTCAATAACTGTAGAACTGAGTCACATGAAAAAACTTTAAATGGATCTTATAGCAATGAAAATATAAATTTTAATATTTACCTTTTATTTTCTTGAGCATTTAATCATTTCAATTCATTGATTGTCATTTATATTTAGTATAACTTTTGTTGGCCCCTAATTTATGTTTTCCCTTTATATTTGATTGTCATAAATCTTAAACTTGCTGAGCTGACTAGTTACAGCTCCTTGGTACCTCCTGAAACCCGGAGGCAGTGTTGTCAGATGGCATTTTTCCTTGGATGGGGGAAAAGTGAGAGAAAATGAGAGGGGGAAACTGTTGTAAAAAACAAATAAAATCACAACTAGAACATCTGCTGACAGAGAACATTTTCCAGTTTTCTTATGTCAAATATATACCTGATCCTGAGTAATCCTCTTGCGGAGGAAACAAAAAACATTCTTGTTTTTTGTAATTGAGGGACCAGAGTTATTTAGTTTGAATATTAATGTGTATTATATGTATTTATTAGAGTGGTGCAAGTGGATTAATCTTAGATAGCTTATAGAATTAACTTTTTACCAATAACAACAGGTTCTGATGGTAGACAGCTTGGATTCTATTCCCAACTCTGCCACTAGAAACTGAGTCATTTAAGAAAATTAATTTGCCTCTCTAAGCCTCAGTTTTCTCATCTGAAATATGGGAATAGTAATACCATCTATTTCATAGGATTATTGCGAAGACACCACGAGATAATGCATAAAAATCACTTTAGTATCGAGTTTGGTATGTATTAATCCCTTTGTAAATGTTAGCTATATTATTGTTAATATCCCATCTATTCAAAAGGAGACTTCAGCCAAGAAATCAAGAGAAGGCTGAAACTTGAAAGGGCAGCAATGGAAGAATCAGGTCACCAAGAGCAAAGATGTGTCATTAGAGACCAAAGCTAAGGTCATCAATACCTTTGTTTTCCCAATTAGTATGTATCAGTGCAAAAGCCGGACAGTGAAGAAGACTGATAGGAAAAAAAATGATTCATTTGAAATGTGGTGTTGGAAGAGAGCTCTATGGATACCCCGAACCTCCAGAAAGAGGAGCCATAGGTCCTGGAGCAAATTAAGCCTGAAACATCTCCGGAGGCAAAAATGGTGAAACTGAAGTTGTCTTACTTTGGGAACATTATGAGAAAGCAGCATTCTTTGGAAAAGATAATAATGCTGAGAAAAATAGAAGGTAGCGGGAAAAGAGGAAGACCAAATAAGAGATGAATTGACTCCATAAAAGAAGCCACAGGCATGTCTACAGGAGCTGAGCAGCGCTGTTGAGGATAGGATATTGTGAATGCCACTCAGTCATTGTGGCCACCAGGACTCAGAGTCAACTCAAAGGCATGAAACACAAATATCTAGGGGTGACAAAGTGGTGAGTATCATCAGAAGACATCTGATTAGTTTTTAATACAGGCCACCAAAAAGAGTGTTTTATTATTAGAGAGAAAGTCTCTCTCTCTCTCTCTCTCTCACACACACACATACAGAATATGATATGAATTACTTATGATATTAATCATGTACTTGCTCCAAACCAGGGGTTGGAAAACTCCAGCCCATCATGTTTTTGTATGGTCCATAGTTTAAGAATGGTTCTTGCATTTTTAAATAGTTGGGGGGAAAATAAAAAGAAATTTAGATATAATAAATCTTAGCATGATAAGACTAGGGTATTATTTATCAAGAAATAGAGTAAAATTTATGTTAAAAGAAGATATTTCCCTACTGAGGATAGAGTATTTCTATAGGAAATTAGAATCTATAATGTAGTGGTTAAGAGCTCTGGGGTCAAATTGTCCCACAAGCCTCAGGTTTGTTTTTTTTTTTACATGTCAAATGGGAATATTAAGAGCACCCAACTTGGAGGGATCCTGTGATAAATTACATAATGTATGCAAATTGCTTAGCATAGTTTTTGACAGGTCTCAATAAATGTTAGCTGCTGTTGCTGCTACTGTTGTTGGCATTATTATTATTACTGCTGTTATCTCATATAAAAGATGTAAAAATCCCTGTTCTCTCCCACTGTGGCTTCCTGTGGTTATTTGCATAATGGGTTTCACCAGTGTCTAATCTTACAGGTGATGGTAGTTTTTCTTTCTCACCAATCTATCCTATGAGTGTTAAAGGCTCATTTTGTGGTTTTTGTTTTTGTTTTTGTTTTTGTTTTTGTTTTAAAAAGAGTTTTCAGCAAATGCCCGGTACCTGTTGGACCACCGGTTGGCATCTTTTTGATAGATTTTGGATTGCCTTCCTGGCTCTTTATTCTGATTTGGCATCGGGCATATTGTTATTATTGTTGCTGTCATTGTTGTTTGTTATCCTTGGACCTTGGCTCTGCAGCCCAAAGTTCAGTGCTGTTCCACACCCAGGCTTCCAAAACAATTGGCTAAATCTCACTTACCAGCACCTATTCAAATGGGATCACACAAGAGGCTGGGTTACGGAGTGGAATAAACAAGCATTTTGGAATTAGGCAGACCTGGGTTCAAATCCCAGTACCACTGTTGTTTTTATACCTTGGATCTATCACCTCTCTGTGGCAATTTTAGTATATGTAAAAGGGGCAAGTTAATGCCCATTTCAGTGTATTTTGAGGAGGATAAAATAGGATAATGGATATACCTGGTATAAAGTAGATACTCTCAAAGTTAGTTTTAACTACATTTTGTATATTTAAATTTGCACAAGTTTAGATTTACATCTTTTCTTCCTTCTTTCTTTTATGATTACAGTTCAAAGGTTGCAACAGAGATATGCATAACAATGACTTCACATTTTAGTGTCATATTTGAATAGCACAGATGATAGTTTTCTAGCTAATAAATAACTTGCTATTATGTAGATAAGGCCTTGTACCTCATTTTTAATCTCTCCTTCGGAAATTGCTTTTCTTAGAATCATTTGTTTCTATGTACTTGACCTTGACTCACTTTCTGACATATTACTTAACATAAGCATTAGCTTGTTTATCTATTTATTTGAGAATTTTTTTCATTTTAATTAGTTTCAAGTATACAGTACATTGGTTAGACATTTATAAAGTTTATAAAACAATCCCCCTAACTGCTCCTTCTCTCCTCTGGCTCTCCACCTAGCCAGTATATTAATGCTAACTACATTCCCTATGTTGTGCTCCCCATCCCTGTGACCATCTACCAACTACTAATTTGCACTTCTTTAATCCTTCACCCCATTCTCTCAACCGCACAATCCTCCCCCTCTTTTTGTCACCAAATTGTCCACTATATTTGTGATTCTGTTTTTGATTAGTTTGTTCTTTCTGTTCCCTAGATTCCGCATATAAATGAAATCATATGGTATTTATTTTTCTCTGTCTGACTTATTTCACTCAGCATAATAACCTCTAGGTTGATCCATGTCATTGCAAATGGGTAGCATTTCATTTTTTTAATGGCTGGGTAATATTCCATTGTATATATGAACCATAACTTTTTTATCCAATCACATGTTGATTTTTAATTCAGTTTTATTGGTACCTGAACATGAAATGCCCTTGTTTGTTTTTTTGGCCAAGTTTCCCCTTTGCTGATTGTAACAATTCAGTCAACTCATTTTGTCCTTTGTAATAAATGTGATACTACTGTCTCCATATTTATCTCAAAGAAATATCAATTAAAACTATGTTTCAGTGCAGAGCATTTTAACAATGATATCTATTTTTTAAAATAGAAACGATTGATTCTTCAATTAGTAAAAAGCTCATTTATATTATACCTTCAATTAAAATGAAAGTACAAGAAACCGACATATTAGATTTGTCACTACAAGCCTCCATAGGTATATATACTCCTATGACATAACTATATAATTTACAATTGATTAAACGTGGTATTTCTGATCAGCCCTTATGTTCTTGTACAAAAAGCTAAATCTTCTCTCATTATTGTTTGTATTTTAAAAAGCTTGATTCAGTTATTATCATTTTGATTTCCAATACCATTTCAGTTTCCCTCAATGCTCAAATAACAAGGTTAGCAAGGTGGTGGCCCATTGAAGTAAGGAGGGTTGGGTGACTCTAGGAAAGGAATGGTAGGTACACACATACGTGTGCTTGCACGCTCAGTGTTGAGAGAGGATAAAAGCTCTTTGTCCTTCAGAGTTTCTAAATTCTGGGCCCTTTTACCCCCCCAGGGAAGATAAACCAGATATTCTAAGTTCCGGACCCTTTCTCAAAAGTACTATAATTCTGTTTTCAGAGGAATAGGAGATCCTTTGTGCCTCAGGACCTAAAGGTAAGAGATAGGTGGTATCTGAGGATCCGTTAAGGCCCAAGAAATGTCAGGATTTGTGCATAATGAAAAGAACTACTATGAGTATTGCTTCATGCTTCAAGCTTCATGCTTCATGTGGTGGCCAGAGAAGGAGGCCTACCCAGCCCTGTGTTCCTGGGGTCTCTTATGGCAGTAATAGCAGGAAAAATGAAGAGGACCCCAGAAGTTTTATATTTCCTTTGTAGTTTCTTTGATTCCACTGGTCCCTGTGCCCTGTCAAACTCTAGCCTGCTCACCAGCAAACACCCTGGAGACGCACTGACGGCACTGCCAGCTTCTTGGTCTGGGGTTAGATCATTGAAAGAGAAAGGACAAAACCTAAAGAGGTTCATCACCTCTCTCCTCCATTCTTTACTCTGACTTATCTTTCTTCATAGAAGAACTCTATCACTTTTTATATGTCTCTTTGTTTATTGTCTGTTTTGCTCTATTAGCCCAAGAGAGCAAGAACTTTGTCTTGTTTATTGCTTTCTCCCAGTATCTAGAACAGTGTCTGGCACCTATTATGTGTTTCACAAATATTTGCTAAATGAATCATAGAGATAGAGCGAATTCCAATGAGGTAGTCAATGAAAGCCAGGTAGCCTTGTGTATTACTTTATCTTCTCTTTCTAAAGTACTCTTATATTTTAATACCTAAAATAAATATTGCCTTCTCTGCCTCTTTTTCTAAAAGTGCTTGTAAAGTTGCAGGAAGCAACACCCGACAGAGGAAATTTGGATGCTCAGACAACTTTGTTATAGGAAGGAGAGTTTATTAGGCTGGCGGAGCCTACAAAAGCTTTATGTACCCTGGCAATGTCCATGCAAGGGGCACGTGATTCCTTTCTCTGAGGGTCTACTGTGCTCTTCCTGACTCAGGATGGGAGGGGAAGTTTCGGGCTGGGGCTGCAAGGGGGAAGGATAGGACCACCAGTCCTATCTATTTACAGATCTATAGGTATGGCAAGAGTTTCCAGAAGGCCATTTTAAGATCTATAAGGTGTCGTTAATCTATAACTGGCTGACTGGGTCACTTCTGCAAGCCCTTTCCTTTGCATTTTTCAGATGCCTCCTCTCTTAGTAATGCTGCACCATTTACAGTCTACAGAGCTATATAATGAACATGTGAAGTAAAAAAACTCGTAGTCTCTAGTCTTCTAGAGCCTTGCAGAGCCAATTCTTTTCTGAAAGTCCTCTTATGAAAGATCTATGTGCAGTTTATAATCTTCTACTTCAATCTGTATTTATAATTTGAAGCAAAAAATTGTCTAATTTCTACATGGAAAAACAAACCTTTTTTTGGTAGCTATTATGTACGTTAGAAACAAGGAAGCAGTAGCCTCAGAAGCTTCCACCCCCCTCCTCCCCACCACCGCTTTTGTCATCGGATTTTTTCCCCATTGCCCTCCCTCACCTAAGAGGGGAAGTAACGTTGGGAAAGAAGGGCAAGCCGCAGTAAGTTGAGGAAAAGATTATAGGAGGATTTTCTCAACTGTCATCTCTGCCAATGAAATTTAATAAGATGCATCATTTTCTATTTCTACAGTAGTTGTTTGCTCATTTTCTAATAAAGGGTTTATTGATGTACAAAAAAAAATTATTTAGGCAACCTCAGTGACTGTGTTTGTGACTTTTTTTTGTTTTTATCAAATATCAATCACAGGCTTATTCAGCTTACCTAGCATGACCTTCTTTTAATAAAACTTGTGTCAATAAGTTTCACACCTTTCATCACTTGTTGTTTACATATTGATTTTCTTTTTAGTGTTCTTGAACCTTAATTTGAAAACTGACATTAGCTTTTTTGCATGCTAGAGTTTTCTTTCTTTTCCTTTCTTATAGATAGCAGTCATTTGCTGTGTTTTTCTCTTTGGGTAGTCCTCTTGACTCTTGAGATTTATAGTGCTTTACTATTTTACCTAGCCTTTTTTTTTATGCTTGTAGTAGCCCTTTAAAAACTTTTTTGATATACTCTACCTCTTCCAAAAGGTCAACACAGCATTTTTGATAAAAGAATGACATTTAAAATACTCAAATGACATTTTTAAATGCTCGAACTTCTCTTGGCTTTCTGATGAAGAGCTCCAACTAATTTTCCTTTTCCAGCTTCTTAGGTTTCTGTGTATTGTGGGGGAGGAGCAAACTTGCTCCACCCTCAAGTTTCCTCTGGCTGGTCTAACACTCAGATAGACTAGAGACAGGTTAGCAAGATAAAATAAGCAAATTTAATACACACATATGTATGGGAACCCCAAATACATATGAAAGTCAGAGCCCTGCCCCCCACCCATGTATGAAAGGTTCAGAGATAGAAAGGGGGCTCTAGGTAAATAAGACATTCTGAGCTAGGAGTGAGATAATGCACCTTGGGGGCTTCACAGGGTCAATTCAGAATGATAAGAGCAGATGTTTAGTAAGTAGAAGTTTGCCTTGCCATACCGGTGGATTGAAAAGAGATTATTGCTGATAATCTCCTTTTATGGGCAAGGCCCCTAAATTAAATTCTTTTAGGTAATTAAAGGGAGGGGGAAGAAGTTCTCTTGAGCTTGAAGTTAAAATTGCCCTTAGCTCAAAACAATCCAAATACTGAAGAAGCACATCTTAGGGTGACTTCTTCTGAACTCTCCCAGTTTTAAAAAAAAGTAAAATACTTTTTGGAGGGTAAATTTTATAATGTAGAGAGTACCTGCATCTGACCCTGTTTTTTTTTTTATTTTAAGCGTTGCCTTTCCTTTTAGTTTTCCTATTTCTTATCTGTGTGATTAAGAGTGAATATTCACTGAGGCTTCATTATGTGTGAACACTGAGATAAGGACTGTACTTTCCCCATCTCATTTGAGCCTCACCACAGACCCGTAAGATAGGTACTATTCTTGGACTTATTTTTCAAATGAGAAAACTGAGTCTTTGAGAGTGTCTGATTCAAAGTAATAGCAAAGTACATGGAAGAACAGATCTTTAAATCAATATCTGTCTGACTCAAGACTCTATACTCTTTACCAGCATACTATAATACTTCTAGAAGATTCTTGCCTGGGATAATTATCCCTTTCCAAATCTACTATTTCTTCAGTTTTCAATCTTGTCTTCACTATAGTGTACACATACTAGCTGTGTAATTTTGGGCAAACTATTTAGCCTTTTATGCCTCAAATTCCCAATCTGAAAGTGGGGATTAATAGTGCTTACCTCATAGGGTTGTAATACTTAAATGAATCATCAATATGTTTAAAGTGTTTGGAATAGTTCCTGGTATGTGGGAAGTGCCCAGTAAATAGCTAATATAGTTACTGATTATTTATTTATTATCTACATATTTATTAATTCAACACACATACTTACCGAGTGCTTTACTCTGTTACTAAGTGCCAGCCATCATGCTAAATTCTAAATATAGAGGGAAGGCTACCACAGAATCTTTCCCTTAATCTAGTAGTGAATCATAAAAGACTGTGCTCACAAGAGAGGATACGCCATACTTAGACAGTCCAGATATTGGGTGATCAATAAGTTCACCAAATTTGTAATTAAATCCATAATGAGTGGTAGAAAGAGAATCTGCAGCCAAGTGCATAGCTCTCCCAAGCTAGTGCTTTCCACTGGAATAAGTCATTTCCAGAAAGTCGTCTTACTCCTCCATTCCACTTGCCATTTTGCAATGTGACTTTTCCAATCTTCCCATCAAGAAGTGATATCTATTTCCTTTACCTTGAATTTAGAATAGCTCCAGAACTTGCTTCGACCAATAGAATGTGATAAAAATGATGGGCATGACTTGCAGGCCTAGACCCTAAGAAGCCTTGCAGATTCTTCTTTTGCCCTCTTGAGATCTGGCCTCCATGTAAAGAAGCTGAATCTAGATTACTGAATGATGACAGAGGGAGTGCAGAGAGAGAAACCTAGCCAGTCTCCTGTTATTTCAGTCACCCCAGTTAGGGCGTCAGTCATGTAAGTAAGCCTGGCACCCTGGATCCGATAGCTTTTGTTGAGCTCCCCCAGCCAATTCCTGTTAAATTGCAGAATCATGAGCAAATAAATCAAATAAATGGTTGAGTTGTTTGGGGATGGTTTGTTTCACAGCAATAAATCCCTGGAACTTAAGAGGCCTTGCTGCTTCCCTTTTCACTGTCTTGGAAGTCAGCCACGATGTATAAAGTTTGGATTAGACAGTGGAAGAATGAGAGATCATGTGGATAAAGTTAAGTCCCGGCCTTCCAACCATCTCTGCCAAAGCCTCAGAAATAGGCAAAGGCACCACCTTAGACCTCCTAGCACAGCCTAGCTTCCAGCTGAATGAGCCATATGAGGGAGCCTCAGTAAGTCCAGCTGACAAATCACCCAGACAACTCACAGGATCACCATTGTTGTCTTAAGCCACTACATTTTGGGGTAATTTATTACTGTGCAGCAATAAGTAACTGCAAAACTCACAGTGCACTATGACTTCCCAGAAATTAGGTCCTTGGCTTACATTGTGTCTGAGGAGTAGTATTTTATACCATTAATGAAGTACCTTCTATGTGCCTGGTACTTTACATATGCTGCTTCGTTTCATCCTCATGGTAACCCTATAAAGCAGGTTATTTGGCAGATGAAAAAGCTGAACTTCAGAGATGTTAAGTAACTTGTTCAAGGCCTTGCAGGTAGCACAGTCACAGAAGGATGGTATAAGGTGTAATATAAATGCCTCATTTTAGGCTCTCTCCAACTTTCTTCTCTCTGTGGCAATGGTCTTCTAACTTGTCTCACCAACTTCCAGTCTCATAACCCTCCAGTAGATCCCATTAGTTCTCACTACTGAAGCCCATGTTATCAAATATCTATAGGATCTTTGACTCACTCTTAATACCTGACTGTTTATAGCATAAAGTCCATGGCATACAAAGTCTCTCTTCTTATTTCTCCAGCAGCATATCTTAGCACCTCCTTTATCTATCTTGTTACCACATGGAGTCACTTGCACAGCACAGATTTAAAACACCATTTTGTGTCATCTGTCTAAGCCTATGCACAGATTGCTTCCAGGACTTAGCTCAGGCTTTACCTTGACTATGAAGCCTTATTATTGGGTGTCCCCACTGAAACTGTACACTTTCCTAGTAGAGCATTGGTAACACCTTATTGTTTGTAAGTCAGTTTTTATCAACCTGTCCATGAATTTCTTAATTCTATATTTATCCAGTATCCCAACACTTAGCCTGGACTGGTCTTTAATGAGAAGTACTCCAGTAAAGGAGAGAAAAGTGAGACCCCAAAAAATCAGGTCAAATTGTCAAAGGTATTGAATGTCATCATGGTATAATCCAAGAGTCTTGTCACCTGGATGATCCCAAGTCCTCCCTGGAATTCTTCCAGGGTCACCCTTTCCTCTTGTATCCAAATTTTCAAAGTGTCCAGCTCCTGTTTTATGGAAAGCCCAACATCACCATCCTTTTCCTCAGGTCCTCCCCACAAATATCTCTGGAGCTTTAAGGAATTGAGAGTTAAGTTAGGGGCTCCCAGCTCCCTTTGTCTGCTCTTGCTTCCATTTCCCACTTGTGCTGGCGGTGTCATTTTTCTGTAGCTACTATCCACTTTCTATACTGCTTCATTCCAGATAGATTCTGCTTCAATCTTCGTCTTCCCAAAGCAGCTTGAACACAAGACTATGGTCGTCGGATGACCTTTTTCCCCCTAATTGCTTTAATAATTTGGAGTAGATAATATGGCCACATGGTTTGAAAATCAAATAATATAAAAGGGTGCATAGTGAAAATTCTCACTCCTACCCCTGCCCTCTTTGTCTGTCCAATTCCCCCCACCCACCATTCTCTTCCCCAAGTAGCTATTTTATTAGTTTCTTTGGTATCTCTCTAGAATTTATTTATGCAAATATATAATGAAAATATAGCAAGCGTTTTTTTTTTTGTTTTTTTTTTGTTTCTGTTGAACATTTCTGGCAAAAGCTATGAAAATATGCCGCCTGGACCCAGTTTCAAATCTGTGCTGTTGCCTGCTCTCTATGGAGCTTTCTCCCTACCCAGAAAAATCCTTTCTTTCCTATTTTCTTACAGGGATGATTTCCATGGTGACAAAAATAATTGGGGCATGTGGTCTGAGAAGTGAGTTTTTATAAATTATGGGACCAGATAGTAGGTTTGCCCCAGAAAATGTGGGACCAAGTTCTCTCCAGCTATTCCAATCCTCCTTAATCCTGAAGGCCAGGCCCTTTCTCTGGGAAAGCAGACTTTTAGTATTATTTTGGTTGATAAACAGGACTACAGCTCAGGAAAGAATTGAGAATAACTTAAACATTAGAAATCATCGTCCTGACATGGGGGATGTATCACTAACCACTCTTTTCTTTAGAGCTCCTGCCAGCTGCCATCTGACTAGACCACCTTGCCTCTGTAAGACTCACTCCTCAATCTTTTTATTTTTCTTCCAAGTCCTGGAACTCTCACTGGTATCTCCCCTTCCTGGACAGCCCCTGAAAACTCCTACTTCCTTTTTGTTTTATATGTGGAGCAATTTAATTTGGTGGGAGGGGTCGCATGTTGGGGCACTCCTATGGGAACTAATAGAAGTAATGGGGGGCTCTTTGAGCACACTAAATTTTAGCAATCAGCCAAGCTATAATAGTTTGCATATAGATGGCAGGGCTTCAGAGTGCCCCCTCATTAAGATGAATGAGATCAGAGTCTCATTGGATTTATCATCTAACAAAAATCTCACTTTTGGAGTTGATGCATTTTATACACTGATTCCCTGTGTAGTTTTATGGCAGAGATAATTAGGGTTCCCCAGATAGTCCAGGTGTTCTCCTACATTACCCACTTAGGGTGCAGTTAGGGTGGGACATTTAACTTGTTCTGGCCAATGATCTGTGAGTGCAAGTGGTGTGTGTCTCTTCTGGGCTGAGGCAATTAAGAACCAATGTGCCTTCTTTGTCCCTTCCTTCCCCTCAAGTGGAGGCCAGGCATTCCAGATGGCATAGCTACAAGCTGCAGGAGGGCCATCTGATCCACACTGGACCGATACGAGTGAAAAATAAACATTTATTATGATAAGCCACTGAGATTTTGAGATTTTTTTATTAATATTTAATTGTATATCTATGCTACTCCAGTCAATAGTTTGGAGAAATTAAAACCTAAAACCTTAACTCTCTAAAACAATCATATGTGAGTGCATGTATGTGCGCGCATGTATTGTTTAGAACATACAAATGCATCTTCACATTCTGCATGAATTACAGTTTGAAAATCTTTATAATTGTTTATATGTTTGGAGATCCTATGAATGTATGAGCAAATTTTATTTAAATATTCTAGTATCTTAGCATTTCTATTCTTAAAGCTAGCAAAGACATTAAATATAAGCTTATACTGTGTTGCTCTTTCATTTACTCCTAGTTCTGTGCATTAAGATACAGGTATAACTTCCTGTTAGGCCCACTTCTAAATATCTTTAAGCTTTCCCAGAAACAATTATGCAAAATTCTGGTTGGGGATTTTTTATTCTTAAATTTTTTCAAGATAAATTTAGTAATCCTCTGTTGTTAGGGAAGTTAAATTAATTTAGAAACTTTCTATTTAGCAGCCTGTCCTAAGGTTCCTGGTGACCAACTCAATTTTCTGTCATCCAGCATTGACAAATACCAGATGCCACTCTGGCTGCTATAATACCTATTCTTCTGTCAGTAGCTCAGGTATCCTCTCACACAGTGCTTATTTGGTCTGGAATTTCATTCATGCTTCCATGGCTGTCATATAGATGTCTTATTAGTTTTCTAGGGCTGCCATAACTAAGTACTACAAACTGAATGGCTTAAAAAACAGAAATTTATTGTTTCACAGCCTAGAGGTTCACAGTCTAAGATTAAGGTGCCTGCAGGGCCATCGTCCCTCCGAAGGCACTAGAGAATGCTTTGTTCTAGGCCTCTCTCTTAGCTTCTGGTAGTTCCTTGGCTTGTGGTAGGTTAACTCCAGTATTTACATGGCTTTTTCCCTGTGTACATGTCTGTGTTTAGATTTTCCCCTTTTTACGAAGACATCAGTCATATTGGAGTAAAGGTGTACCCTACTCCAATATGACTTTATCTTAACTAATTACATCTGCAACAACCCTATTTCTAAGTAAGGTCACATTCTGAGGTACTGGGGGTTAGAACTTAAATATATGAATTTTGGGGGACATAATTATTATATCATATCAGCAACGTTTATAGTGTCAAACATGTGATCATCATGGTTAACAGGTTAGAGTCATACTCATTTGTGTTGGAATTTCATTTCCTGCCATTTGAACTTCAGTTTGTCTCTAAAACAAGAGCATTAGCCATTATCTTTAGTGTCGTTATGATCATTACACAGCATTCTGTCTCAATTTTGGCCACAAAAACCAAAATTCTATGTCTTCAAAGACCAGAAACGAAATAAATAACTGCAAAGTACCTCCATATTCTAAAGTGAGCTGCTAAAGCACATATGTAAGACATGCTTGTGTAGTATGAGTCTACTTCAGGTGGCATATGGAATCACCCATCTTCTACTGGTGAAGGAGTTAAGGCTGATGTGGCCAAAAAGAAGAATTTTTTAAGGAGAATTTTTCACCTTCTCCTCATGCAGGAGGGGAGAGTCAGGTGACAGGGACCCTTCAGAGAGCTTGAGGGAAATAGGGATTAATGTTTGAAAAAGCAAGGAGACTTGCCTCATTTCACTCATGGAGTAGTAGACAAATCTATTCATGGAGTTTGAGTAGGATGTAGAAAAGAATAAAGGTGTCCTCATGTACCTCATTGAATTTATCCTGGCAGAAAGTCAGTACTCAGTAAAAGTTGCTATTAATCGGATGATGCTGGTAATTATTCTAGTTGCCATTGTTACTGAAAACCTACACCACTTATCATGGTGATGTCATTGTATAGTTCCAGGGAAACCGGAACAATACTCCAGCAATTATAAGAAGAAAGGGATTTAATACAGGTAATTAGATGCTTGCAAAATCATTGGAGAGCTAGAGGAGGAGTCTCTAAACTGAGCCCCCAGAAATGATGCCCAGGAGATAACACAAACTGATTTGCCAGGGAAGCTGTTGTCCCTGCCACAGTCATAAATACGCGAAGTCAAGAGTCTCTTGGGGAAACTTGCGAATTCTTGCATACACTGCCATCTGAGGATCACAAAGCCACTGTCACCTTGCAGCCATTAACTCATAACACTCATAAAGCTGGACACTGGATATTAAAATGCTGTTGCAGAAAAACCCAATGCCTGCCTGACCCTACCTGCCAGTAGCAACAAACATCAGAGCAGGCAGGTGGCCCTGGTGTCACTCTTGCCTTTCAAGTCTCTTGAGTGTATTTAACTCACAATCTGAATATTAGCTGTAAAGGTAGTTAGAAGAATATAATTTCCAGCTTTTTAGCCTTACAATACAAGAAGGTAGCATGGAAGGTGGTTGGAATGGATGCTGAGAGCCAGGGTTTCATATGCACCATGATGATCCCACACATATGAAAAGGCACATTATGCCAGTGGCCCCAGCTCTACCTGGAGGACTAAAGACTGGATTCAGTTGGATTTTTAAAAAATCAACTTTATTGAGGTATAATTTACATATAATAAATACACGTATTTTAAGTGTACAGTTCAATGAGTTTTGACAAATGTAGTCAATATCGTAATTAAAATATAAAATTTTTCCATTATTCCAAAAATTTCCTTTTTGTCCCTTTGCAGTCAATTCCTTCATTTCCCCTGCCCTGATCTTCTGTCTCTGTAGACTAGTTTTCCCTGTTCTAGAATTTCATATAAATGAAGCATACAGTAGGATACAGCTGTTTTTAATATTTGCAAATAGTTTTTCTCTTGCCAAGAAGCCAGCATGGCATAGTGGAATAAGGAGGATTTTGAAGTTAAACAAACTCAGGGTTGAATCCCAATCCCCCCAACTAATAGCTCTCTACTTATTGCACGTTGTACTTGCTGAGCCAGATTTCCTAACTGTAAAATGGTATTTAAAACAAAACAAAAAATCTGTCAAGGTTAGAGCTAATAAATGAAAGGTACACAAATGGTACTCCGTGAAAGGTAGCTATCATTATTCTTCTTGACGATGGCCTATTATTTTCTGTTCTTGCTGGTTTTCCAGTCAATTGCATCTAAACTATAGTGTTTCTGTGGAGAATTTTATTGCTTTCACATGTGACTCTCATGTTAGAAGCTATTCTCTGGAATGTCAGATTGCTTAACTTCACATCTAGGTTCTGCCACTTGCTATGTGACCTCATGAAACTCCCGAAACTTTCTGTGCCTCAGTTTTCTCTTCTGTAAAACAAGAATAACAATGATAGCTAGAATTTTTATGGGAATTAAGTGAGATAATACATATTACCTTAGTAAGTAAGTACTCAATTAGTTAGTTGTTAGTATCATTGTTATATGATATTGAAATTTCCCTAACATCCCATCTCTGTACCTTCACCCAAGCTCCTTTCCCCAAGAGGAGTGTCTCTCTCTTTCTTTTCCAGCCAATTAAATGTTCCCATGTTAGCCTCCCGGAACCTCTCCCTCCTCTAAATACATGTATACCCTCTCATTTGGCACTTATCCCACACTTCATATTACCATTGAACCATAGAATGTTTGAAATAGAAAAAACAGTTCACTCAATCCCGCTCCTTTTACAGCTGGTGTAATAAAGGTCCAGTAAAGGTAAATTATTCATCAAGGTCATATCTTTAGAGCATAGACTAAATTTGTACTCGGTCTCCTAACTCTCAGTCTGGTGTTTACAACATAATTTAAAGTGCTTAGCACATAATATTTAAATCGCTTAGTACACAACATTCGGTCGTTTACTGGCTCATGTGAATTCTTAAAATATACTGTGCTCAGCTGATTTCTAGAGCCAAATACAAAGACTTTGCTTGTCACAGTGTGTGAACTCTTGTCATTCTCTGAGATTAAAGAAATGATATTCAGCCCTGTCAAAGTGGAATCACAAAGATTATCAGGAAAATTACCTGAAAATAAGTCATGCATATTAACACAACATGAGACAGGTATGCTACATAGCAGGATATGCTGCATAGGTTTTCCGTAGTGGATATAAATGCCTGCTGATGTTGTGGTGCCAGTTCTTTAGTGACTTCATAAATTTATGAAGTCTTGCTATATAATTGCAAAGAAAATATTTTTTATCACCAGTTTAGTCTCTGGGTAAATACTTTAAAAAGAAAGTTCAGTGATATCTTCAGCCCAATGAGATGAAAGCTCTTACACTACACTCACATAAGATAAACATAATTGAATAAAAAATAAAATGCAGGCAACCACTGTTGTCTTTATATACAAATAGCAGTTATACAGCTTCTCCAGGTCTGAAGACCTAAAAGTCATCTTCAATAGGGTGTTCATGTCCATGTGCCACTTTGAACTTAGGTGGGAAGGAAGTTCAGTATGCATATTCTGGGAAGAAGGGAGAAGGGAGGAAGAGCATGAGGAAGTTAGGAGGGGTTCTTCCTTTTATGAAAGGAAGTTGAAGAGCTTTCCGATTTTTCTCTCATAATTTTTAAAATGCTGTGTATCGAGGGTCCTCAAAATCACCCCTCAGGTGCAGTGATTTGATAGAAGGTCTCAGAACTCAGCATCCATTTGTACTCATGACTAAGATTTATTACCATGAAAAGATACAGAGCAAAATCAGGAAAAGGAAAAGGTGCATGGGGCGAAGTTGGGAAGAAACCAGCTGACAGCTAAGAATCCTCGTACAGTGGAGTGGCTTAATTCCTTCAGCAATAAGTTGTGATACCACATGCAAAGTGTTGTCTACTGGGGCAGCTCACCAATGACTTGGTGCCCAAGATTTTCATTGAGGACTAGTCAAATAGGCATCCTCTGCCTACTACATACCCAAATTCCAGGCTCTTAGAAGGAAAGCAAGTGTTCAGCATAAACGATACTGTTTGCACAAACAGTCTAGCCATATTGAGCCACCCTTATCATTTAGAGAAAGGGCACTGTTTAGCACCCAAGTTCCCAGATGCCAGCCCAGTGGCCAATCTTGCAAGCAGGCCTTCTAAGGACAGCAGAGTCAGGCCTGCTATGCTACCTCTCTTCTGTACACATTATTTTCTTCATTTCAACATGCTTAGAGACATAAGAAAGCCAACTATCATAACCACATTTGAAATAAGTGATCTGTAACAAGGACAGTTTAAATGGTTTGCCTAAAATCGTATCTAGTTAGTTGGCTGGGATGACTTGACTGAAGCCATAGGTGTTCTGGCAGTCAGTTGGGTTCTCATTTCTTTTCCACGTTGCATTTCAGGACAGCTTCTTTACTCATGTTTGATTCCTGGGCTGAAATGGCTGGAACAGCCAGGCCCAGTACTCTCTTTGTGCAGGCAGATTCACCAGACTAATCTCTTGAGCTTCCTTATAGCATGGTGGTCCCAGACACTTGGACTTCTTACGTGATGGCTGATTTCCTTCAGAGCAAGCATTCTAAGACACCTGGGTGGAAGTCCTAGAACATCACTGTTGTCACACTGTTAGTTAAGCGAGTTACTAAGGCCAACCTAGATTCAAAGCAAAGGAGTTAGACCCGATAGCAGGAATAACAGAGAATTCGTTATTCTTTAATTTATTGCAATAAATAATTTATCTGAATATCTTAACATATATACATTTCTGTTATAGTTATCCTTGCATATTTTATCTTTCCTACTGGACTGCAAATTCCTTTTAAGGGCAGTTACCCAGTTTGTATCAGTTTTCAATTTGCTACAATGTTAAACAGTATTTTGCTTATAGCACTCACTGACTAATTATTTGTTGAGTATATGAATGCTATAACTGCTTACTACATGCCAAGCACTATACTGAGCTCTTTAAATTTATTGTCTTGTTTAATTCTGACAACAACATTATTATTATTCCCATTTTTTAGATGAGAAAACTGAGGCATAGACTGGTGAAGTTATCTGCCGAAGAGCATGTAGCTAGTGCAGGCTTTGAACTCAGAGAACATATGCTAAATTATCCTGCTCTCCTGCTTTCACCACGTACCGGACTTTGCATGAAGAGGAAGTCTCTAGAGAATTCAGCTTGTACTGTGCTGTGCAAAAAGGTAGAGAGGTCTTAGGCATATGAAGCTCTTCATTTGTTTTTTTATTCTTTTCCTGTTTTGTTGAAGTGGAAAGGAAAACATGAAGGAAAGGACAGGAACAATAATAGGCTTGAAAGCCATGTTGTATAATCTTGAATATTACATACTCTTGAGGCATTTGTAATCTTGAAAAACTGCTTTGGGTTGGGGGGGGGCGGAAAGACTTGTGAAATGAATGCAAAGAGTAAGAGAAAGAAAATAATTGAAAATTGGAAAGAAATTTCATACCATGTTATATAGGCTTTGGTTTATTTTTGATCCTGTGCAGTTGATCATTTTTATTTTTAAAATCGTATGTGTTAAGATGTGGAATCTAAAGGTAAAATGTCTAACTTCTGATATATCTGTCATTGGAAAATAGTTAAGATTAAAAACTTCTTTCCTGAAAAAGTAAAAGTGAGTGAGTAAGTCCCTACCAAGGCAGCAATATCATAGAAGACCCTTCCCTGAGAGAGACAATATTTTCGATCACTCCAATAAGGGATTGTATTGGAGTGCAAAGTATCTAAAAGTAGAAGGAGAAAGGTGGTTGTAGGGAGAACCCTACGTATAGAAGAGAGCAAACACGAGGAGGTGGGGTTAAACCATGAAAGCTGTCCATGGAACAGTTTTTACTGGGATGATGAATGGGACACAGAGAAGTATCAAGATAGGTTCTGCTGTGATAGCATCTGACACAGCTTGGAAACATGTTTTTCTGATATAAAAACACATCTGGAGGAGAGAAGTCCAGAGCTGTGTGGTGGTTCCATGGACTTCAGAAAATCCAGCTCTTTCTATCCTTCTGACTCTCTACTGTGACACAAGACATAGGGTCCCACACAATTCTAGGGCCTTTTTGGTAGAGAATAGTAGATTTGAGGTGCTTCCCCAGCATAGCTACCAGGTGATATGAAAAGCAAGTCTCAGAACAAATTCTGCCACAAAAGCAAACATTTATTAACAAAACGTTTATTTATAAGCAAGCATAAGATAGTTTCTGTTCTCTGTTCTTTCAATTCAGTGAAGTTTCAATTTCTATCTCTTCCAATCCAATCTCACGGGGAGAGAAAAATTCAATTGAGGCAGGTATGAAAACATTCCAGGAGCAGGAATATGTTACCTATGTAGTTGACATCAGCCAGCCTGAAACAAAGGCTTGACCCAGGATCATTTACGATCAAGGCTCAGGCACCTTTCCTAAAGGTATGGGCTGTAGGCCTCACTGATTCTTTTACTCTATTCATGCAAAGGTGAGGAAAGTCCCTAGAAGGTTTTAGAACAACCTCATCTTTTAAATGTCTTTAAGGTAACCAATGAGCGTTCTTTTCTAGCATTTGTTGTATTAGTTAGTAAATTACTAGTTTCACCCTGAAAACCCCATTTTTTGAAATTCACTGAGAACATTAGCAGAGAGTCTGGTGTGGATCCAGATATTGGTGACAGAAACACATAGAAGTGTCACTTCTAGTATATGGTTTTTTAATTGGAATTTTAGCAACAATCTCCGGAGTATGCACTTTCAATTAAAATTTTAGCTGACTGCACCTGGGTTGTAGCTTATCCTAATTCAGACAAATAAAATAATTTAATTTAATTGCCATTCTCAAAACATGACTTCCATATACTTCTGCTTAGATCCCATTGACTGAAAGTTGGTAACAAGGCCACATTCAGTTGCAAGGGAGCCTGGGAAATGTAGCCTTTATTCTAAGAAACCTTGTGCCTAGATATCATAGATGTTACTACCAAAGAAGAAGAGATAAACTGATACTATGTGAACTTTGCAAGGCTTCCTGTGCAAAGGAAAGACTCACTATAGTTGCTCAATATTTTCACTTGCAATAATAAGTACTTACTCCACCCTTAGTCTGTGGGAAACTTTCCAGATATGAGAAATAGTCCCTTGTCTTCCCAGAAATGGGTCAAGGATGTTGTAATGGCTTAATGATAGAGAGATGTGTGGAGGCAAAGATTTCTTCCATAAATTCTCTTATGTTCTGGGTTATGTTAGGATCTTGCTACTAAGTGTGTCTGTGCACTAGCAATTTCTGCATCACTCGAAGGCTTGTTAAAAATGAGCACTCTACATTTTAACAAGATTGACAAAGCTTGAGAAGCACTGTTTTTGAATGTTTCTCACTCTTTCCTTAACACACATGTACCCAAACATAGTGTGATTGGGGCCAAAGTGTTTCCTCCAACAGGGCATCTTTGACCTGGAGCACAGAAGTGTGGGAGAATTCATGGACGAGTGGTACGTTAAAGTTTAGCTCATACTTAGCATTTCATGCAGATTAGCTTATTATCCTATATAAAAAGCAATTGAATTTTTTTTTGGGGGGGAGGGGATTTTGAAAAGAAAGTAATTAGAAGAATATTTTAAGAATGGATCAGTTTGAATGATGGAACTCTGGCTAATTTATTTTTCTAACTTTGTCATACTTTTCAGAATTTTCTTTTATGCACATAAACTGTTTTAAAGTGGAAAATTGTTTGAAGATGAAATGAAACGTTTATTTTAGCTTTAGCAATCAGTTAGATAGCTGAATAAGAAATAATTCTCTCACTGCTCTGGAAGGGAACAGCAATGGCCTGGGCTCATTATGAGTCCACCCAGGACAAACTTCTGCAGTTGCCAAAACAAACTGCTTATTCATGGGAGATGGACACTGCTTATTTTGAAATGTTACTCTTAATTGCTAACTTTTGCAACTCAAAAAATTTTAATGTTATTTTCTAACTTTGCTTTAAACATATTTTCATTTTAAAACTTGGCACGAAAGTTTAATACAATTTTCTCCTGGTAATTCAACTACATTTATTGGACAGCTGAAGGTTACATGGGTCTGAATTTATTTATTTTCTTATTGTAGGGAATGTAGAAGGGAATTAAAAGACATGGTCCCTGCATTTGGGAACTCACTTTGGAGGACAATTGTAAAATTCTTTCAAAATTAGAGTTTAAGTGTGTTTAAATAATTTTATTCTGGTTGGATATTCTTATAACTCTATACATTCTTTCGAAAACCCATGCTATGTCTGATCCATTTGGTATAAAAACAAGAAGAAATTCTAGCTTCACAAGTCAAGACGCATATAGAAGACAGACCTGCAGTGAGATATAATTTCATGAGAGCAAATATAGAAACACATTAAAAGCATTGAGTCTTTCTCCTACTGCTTCTGGAGAAAGATTAAGAAGGACAAATGAAAGGAACAGAGGAAGCATTGGGTTACCTTAATAAGTTGTTGGCAGGAACTCTTATAGGAGAACTTACAATGGAAAATTCATGCCTAATTCTTGGCTCTTGAAACAACAAACCTGAATTTCTCCAGAAGAAATTTTTACTCTAGTGATGGGATTAGATTAAATTGACTAAAAACAGTCAAGGATTAGTCAGGAGAATTCTGTCTTCTCTAAGAGGATTAAAAAAGAAGAAGAACTTCTAATTCTCTGACATTTTAGTTTGTGTATCGATTGATATAGATGTTAATTTTTATGCATAGCCTTTGTTAATAGAGTTCCGTTTTTAAAAAATTAAAATAGTAAAGCTAAGGATTTAAATTTTTTCATTGCAAGAAATAGATACCCACTCAAACTAGCTTAGTTATTAGAAAAGAAGATTTATTTCAATGTTAGAAATATTTCACAGAATTCTGTGTAGTTGGGCCTCACACAACTAGGAAATTGTTCAGAACTGAGATACATTCTGTCTTTCTCACTCGATCTCAGCTTCTTTTCCACATGTATACCATTTTCATCTCTCCGAAGATCAGTTTCATTTGCTTACTCATCATCTCGCAAATGGCTTCCTCAACCACTGAGTTGACTTGCTTTTGCCATTCCACTGTCTGCCCCCGACTAGTAACAATCTCTGTATTTTATAGTGTAAACTCACAATGGAGAGAATCTGATTGGTCCAGATCAACTGTTGTAGTCAAGTCATACCAATCAATGGTCTCTGATCAACTAATGGGTTAGCTGCTCATTTGTGGCAGATACCAGGTCCAGTCAGCCATGGCCAGGAGAAGGAGAGGTAGCATGTGATATGCTGGGCTGCCCTGTTCTTCTAGGTATAGCCTTACTTCAGATAAAGTATAATAAAGGAATAAATTGGGTTTGGCCTTAGCAAGTCCAAATCTGTAAAGTGAAGTAATAGAAGACAGTGCATGTGAAATAATTAAGTAATAAAACTTGACTAAGTTACCAAATAAATAATATGACAAAAAGTATTGAGGGCTGATAATTCAGTGTGATCTGAGAGAACTTATGACAGTATGATATGGAATATCGAAAATATGGAGGATTCACAGATATGAAAACAAAAAAGTAGAAAAAGGATGTGTTCTGCAATAAGTAACAAATTAAAATTAACGTTAAATTGTCTAAAGAATTCTGGTCAAGATGAGTGATGGAGCACATGCTCAGGAATAAAATATATAAAAAATGAAAACAAAAAAAAATCCACAATGAAAAGAATGAGAGGGGTCTTTGGTAGACAAAACAGTTTGACAAATTTCTGGAAGATGTGAAACAGATGAATGAGTGTTGATTCATGGAGCAGAGTGGAGGAAGCCATAGCTGAAAGCACACTGTGGAGCCGATGGTCTGGCACAGTGCCAGACAGGCTCTTGACTTTGACACAGCAGATACAGTAGGGGATAGGACTGAGAAACTGGATGAAAGGATTTGTAGACAGCCATTTACCCCAGGCCAAAAATTGGAGGGTTTAATATCTCAAGAAACTGCCTAGGAAAAACTAAGACAGCTGGAGAAAACACTCCCCAGGTAAATGCCTTTTTATTCTGACATTTAAGGTTCCTAGATTTACAGCAGGTTTCGTGTCTGCATGAACTCTGTGGGAGCCTGCCGTTAACCAGCCCACGTCCCTGCAACTCTCAGAGCTTTTCTATTGCCATATATTTTTAAATTCTTTTAATTTTGACATAATTTTAGATTTACAGCAAAGTTGGAGGAATAGTGTAAAAATTCCATACACTCTATACCCAATTCCTTCAATATTAACATTTTAACATACTTACATTCTTTCTTTCTCTCTTTCTTGGCAAATAGGTAGATAGATAGATAAACATACATGCATTTTACTTTTTTCTGAACCATTCGAGAATCAGTTGTAGACATGGTGCCCCATTATACTTAAATGCTTCAGTGTGTCTTTTAAAAAAACATTCTCTTATACAAGGGCAGAAAAAATTATCAGATTAGGAAATTAACATTGATATTAGTATCTAATTATAGATCTTATTCAGCTTTTTCCAATTATTTTAAAAAAAAATTTTAGCAAAGGAAATTTCCAAATTGTGTTGTATTCAGTTGCCATGTCTCTTTTTATCTTTTAATGGGGCCCAATCTCTTAGTCTTTGTGTTTCACAATATTGACACTTCAGACTACTCTTCAGTTATTTTGTAGAGTACCATTCAGTTTAAGTTTGTCTAATGTTTTCTCATGATTAAATTCAAGTTATGCATTTTTGGCAGAATGTCACAGAAATAGGTGTTTTTCTCAGTGCATGTTATCAGGGGGCATATGATACTAATTTGTCCCATATTGCCTCATTCTTAATGTAACAGCAACGAAGGATCAAAGATATTATATAAAAGTCTCCAACATGAAAAGTGAAACGCAAGATAAACCAACAGAAAAAAAAGTACACTTCAAAATAAGAGGGACTTTCTAATTGATATATAAATATTTGATGATATATATCTCTACTGAGATCTAAAAAAAAAAAAAACCCTATGGCACATATAAGACAAGAAACTGTGTGTTAGGAAAAAAAATTCTTAGAAAATAAAATTATAATTTGAAAAAAATTTAAATAAGAAGTTTTAAAGATGAAGTTAAGAAACCTAGAAAATAGAAGAAAAGGAGAGACATGGGAAAGATAAAGAGGTAAAAGACATAACGAGTCAGTGCTGGGATTTTTATTAAAATCAGATTCGGCTGTATCAGTCAATAGAAAATCATAAAAGAATCAGAGATTGACGAGATAGAAGTTTCTCACTCACAAAAAAGAAGACAATTCTGAGGTGGTTTGGTGACTTCAGTGAGTCGCCAGGAATACCATGCTGTTACTTTCCCATTCTGCCATCTAGTAAATGATTACCATTCTCAAGGCCAACTCATAGTGCAAGATGGCTGCTGGAACCATAGCCATTATTGCGTCCAGGCCAATAAAGAAGTAAAGAGAGAAGGACACAGAGAGAAAGTGGGGAAGCGGGGCGCGGTGTAGAGGACTTTAAAGCTGTGACAACTATCTTTAAGCAGCTTTCCCATAGGACTTTAAAGCTGTGACAACTATCTTTAAGCAGCTTTCCCATAATTCTGCTTACCGCTTTGTTGCCAAACCTAGCTGCAAGGGAAGATAGGAAATGTAGTCTGAAACTCTGGACAACAATATGATCAGATAAAGGACAAGGTACTCTTACTAAGGAGGTGGATATTGAAATTGAGATAATGAGTTAGGCAGCTAGCAGATTCTACCAAATAGTTTAATATGCAACATAGTTTTTAGAGCAGAAAAGAGATACAAATCATTAAAAGTATCTAACGAATACCTAACAGGATATATTTTTACATATATAGTCACAACAGTTTGAAATTTTAGAAATGGGATAAAAATGATAATATAATTCCAAACAAAACAAAACATGCTTAACAAATATGTAAAAGATACTCAACCATGTTTAAAAAACCAGAGGATTACAAATGAAAACAAAATGGAGTATCTTTCAGTGTGACAGCCTGCTGAAATGTGAAAAAGTTAAAGGATAATTAAAACCTGAAACTGGACAAAAGAAGTCTATAACTTAGGCCTAGTTTCTGGAACCCCTAACCACATTCTGTTAATCATGAAACTTGTAACAATGAGCTCATACGCTAACTGCCAATTTTAGCCTGTGTAACCCTGCTTGCTTGCATGGCATGAAAAATAATCAATTGTATATAAGCTGAAAATTACTGTTTGGCCATCGCCCATGAGAATACTGGCTATTGCCCATGGAAACATAGGCGATCATCCATAGGAACATAACATTCTAACAAGCTTTCTGCTTCTGTACTCCCCGCTTGCACACCTGACCAATGGGTTGACAGGTAGTGAATAGGAGAGAAATAGACTTTTGTGTTTAAGATAGAATGAAGAATGGGATTTAGGGCTTAAAAACCTTGTATCTTGGCATTTCGGGGCTGCTCCTTTGTACGGGACAGCCGCCGGCTAATAAACAGCCTTTGAGAGCATACTTGGTTTGGTCTATTCTATACAAGCCACAATATCAGGATCAGCTTGGAAAAATTAAGGTATTGAAAATGCCCCATGTTGGTGAAGGTTTTTACTCACTATTAGTAAAAGTAATTCCCCTTTGGGGATGAAATTTTGGCAGCATTTATCGAAATATAAATGTATTGATTTTCTGTTGCTGCTGTAACAAATTACCACAAACTTTAGTGAATTTAAACAACACATATTTAAAACACACGCTTGCACACACAAATTTATTAACTCAAACACTGTAGGTCATAGTTTATTATAGGTCTCGTTGGCTTGAAATTAAAGCGTCATCAGGGCTGAGTCCCTTTCTGGAGGCTCTAGAGCAGGATTTGTTTTCAGTTTATCCCAGTTGTTGGCAGATTCATTTCCTTGTAGACGTAAGTCAAAGGTCCTCATTTTCTTGCTGGCCTTCAGGTGAGGGCAGATCCAGCTTCTAGAGTCCACCCGCAGTCTTTGACTCATGGTTCCCTTCCTCCATCTTCAAAGCCAGCAGCGACAGCTCAAGTTCTTCTTGCATTTCTCATCTCTTCCTTCTTCTGTCCCAAGTCTGACACATTCAGAAAAGGCTCTCTACTTTTAAGAACTCATGTGATTAGATTGGGCCCACCCAGATAATCCAGGATAATCTTCCATCTCTAGGTCAGTAACCTTAATCACGTTTGCCAAATCTCTTTTGCTATGTAAAAGAACAAATTCACAACAGGTTCTGAAGACTAGGGCAAGGACATCTTTGAGAGAGGTGGGGGAGCATTATTCTGCCTATCTCAGTGAAATATACATTTCCTTTTACCCAGCAATTACACATATAAACACAACTCACACACTTTAAAACCTGAGAGAGGGATGTGGGGAGGCATTTTTAAATATTTAAGGATTAGAAAAATTTTCTCCAACACACCCTTTCTTAAAAATTACTTGAGGGTGGATTTCAGCAGTAAGAGAGAATAGTCTAAGAAAGAGGAGGGTGTGGGACACTGGAAGCAGAGAGGTAAAGCCCCAGGCGTTTGCCGGGCAGCAGTCTGCAGAGTACCCAGCCCATACTGGAGCAAGAGGATTGAGCACTCCAGAAGAGAGTTCTTCATAAAAATACTACTGTGGAGTGGACTGGTTGGTTCATCAGAGTGAGCTTGAAAACCTTAAAGATATACTAAAGATATGGAATACATGGGCCAAAATGAAAGCAATGTGTCCTGTTTTAAGTAACTGGTGAAGTATTAAAAACAAACAAACAAACAAACAAACCTATGTCTGAACCATAATTTTTGAATTCTGAGCGAAGAATAGTCTCTTACGTATGAAATACAGTAGTCACGGCACTGGAACTGTAGAGGAGAGAACAATGCCTGCACACACATACCTTTAAGCCTGGTTGCAACCTGGACATGTTTGTGTGTGATGGCTTTGTGTGGGAAAATGTCTGCGAGGATGCGTGCCACAACGTTAACAGCGATTGTGGTTAGAGATGGGATTTGAGTAATTTTTCTTTTTATCTGTATTTTTCAAAATTTTCTGACATGATCCTATATTTGTTAGCTATACAATTTAGATAGTGTTGATGACTTTAAAAACCGTGTAGAGACAATTGCGACATCATTATGCTGGAATAAGCATGAGCTTTGGAGCTAGAAGATGGCTTCATGTCCTGGCTTTAGTGCTTAAGAGCAAACGGGGACAGTGAGTCACCTTATATCCCATGAAGACCTGGCAGGACCAAATAAGAGGCCAAAAGCTTTAGAAGGATTTTCCAGGCATACATTCAACTTTGTTGTGCCTTGATGTGCCACATACTGCGTTAGGCCTGGGAAAAATAGAGGAACAAGATACAGTCCCCGTATTTTGTTCAAGTTTGAGGAGCAGACCAGAAAAGCTTTAGTCACATCATAGAATGGAAAGGGCTGTGTTTCATGTAGATATGTAGTGCCCTGGAAGCCCTAACTAGTGACTGTCCCCTTGAACTAAGGAGAGTCCAGTGAGGCTTACCATAAGAGGTGACATAAGATGTGTTCTGAAAGATAAATGGAAATAAGCCAGATGGAAGACATGGGAAGGGCATTCTAGGCAGGGCAACTGTGTATGCTGTGGGTTTGAAGGATCATGATGATCCTGCAGCTGCTAGAGGCCAGATGTGGTTAGAGCTCCAGGGTGTGTGATCCTGGGTTGATAGGTGGGAACTGGGTCATGAAGAGGCTGTGAGCCCTACTAAGGTGTCTGGGCCTTTCAAAAATTATACTGGTGCTTACATAGGGGGTGAAATGGAGGCGAATGAAACTGAGATTATTTATGATGCTGAGAGTTTTGAAAGAAATTATGTGACCCTCCTAGAAGTCTCTCCTGCCCTCCCTATCTAATCAGATTCCCTCTGCCTCT
Source organism: Pteropus medius (assembly GCF_902729225.1). Lineage (NCBI taxonomy): Eukaryota > Metazoa > Chordata > Mammalia > Chiroptera > Pteropodidae > Pteropus > Pteropus medius. Next base: position 11,202,386 of record NW_024347791.1, read on the forward strand.
TTGCTGTTTTATTCTCAGTACTTACACTTAGAATCTTAAACTTATTTGTTCACTGACTCGTTTATGATCTTTCTCCCCCATTAGACTGTAAGCCTCTCATCGTGGGGACTATGTCTGTTTTATTCACCAATACAGTGTATATATCCTGGGTTTATACAGCATGTATACCTAAAGAGTGGTAGGCACTCAATAAATATTTATTGAGCAAACAAATGCTGAGAATAAGGTAGCAACTATGGAAATGGGAAGGAGAAGGCAGATTTGAGAGTTAAGATGCAGAATAGACAGAACTTGGTGATTGATTGGTTGAGAGAACTGTGCTCGGGTGAGGGTTGGGGAGTAGAAAAAGAGTCTTCCAGGGGCCTGACTTGGGAGACATCACAACTCAATTAGTGGTTGTAAGGTGAGTGAGTGAGTGTGTGTGGGTGGAGTGAGGTGAGGTGAGGTGGGGCAGAAAGGGATGAGTGGGCAAGGAAATAGAGAATGAGTTCCCATCAGGAAAGTACTGCAACCAGAACTAACCCCACGGGTCTAATTCCCCTGACTTCCTGTTCTTTAAGTGGGCCCCTTAGAATCACCTGGAAAATCCCCACGCCTGGGACCCTCTCTAGACCAATTAAATCTGAGGATGAGAGCTGAACATCACTATTTTTGAATTTTTAATACACTGATCTTTAGCAAAGACCTTTGTCCCGTCAGATTCCAGACGAAAAATTCCCTTCCTGCCCCTTCATGCGGAACCCTGGGCTTCTCAGTCAGCTCACTGCTGCCCCGGCTGCTCCAAGAGGCATCTCTTGGCTTCAGTTCCTCCTCTTCACCAGGGTTGAGTCCTGGCACTTTTCTCGTCTACAAATATTTGTGTTTACTATTTGCCATTGCCTGGCATGTGTGTCACCTTGGCCAATATTTGCATTTATAGAGGACTGCACTTAATGCTTAATGGTGTGTCTGCTTAGGTGTACAAGATGTGAATTATTTGAGTTTTCCTGTTTCCTTTTAAACCTTGGGAAAGGTCCAGATGGCTCTCTTTTGCCCTTATGTATTTTCATCAAAAATTTTGCAATTTGAGCCTATAAAATTTAATTCAATAGTGCAATACCCAATTTTTAATTCCTTCCCAATAACAAGGGAGCATCTTTCTGGTTGGTAGTGTGGCAAGGAGGAGGCACAGCACATTGTACACCAAAATGAGATCAGGCTGTGGTTATCTTCTGGGGTGATTCCTGATGGTTTTTCATTGTAGACACTACTACGAATTTCTGTGGTTATCAAGACCCCAGTTAAGCTACTGAAAATGGCTCAGTTTCCCAGAAGTGCTGAGAAACTACTGAATGAAATGTTGTTGTTTGTAAATTAATGTTAAAAATGGTTAGTAGATTTTTTTCCCCCTTCAGTTTGCAGGTAATATAGAAATTGTTTACATCGTACGTTCCTTGTTTGGTTTATAGATATACTTTTTTAGTCCTGAAAATGAGTTTTGTACTTATAGACTTCGATTTCTTTTATGCAAAGCTCCTAGGAGTGTTTCTGGGAGGAAAGATGGCTCTTTTCCAGGGTAAGCTTAGTGAGGGAGCAGGGAAACGATCTTCCACGGGGATGAAGACCCATGTGCAAAGCTGAGAGGGTTTGGTTTGCTCGAAGAACTGCAAGCAATTGGAGGACTGGGTCGAAGCTGGATGGGACGAGATGAAGGACTAGATGGAAGAGGTGGTTGGGTGGGGACCATTTCACAGAGCATCTTGTACACTTGTATGCTACCCCCACCCACTCTGTAGTCTCTCTTTTCTCCACTGCGTCCCCTCAGTCTAGTTTTGAGACCTCCTTCCTGTTTCTTTCTTATACCAAACTTACTCTTTGGCCAATTTTATCATTTTTTTTTCATAGGCTCCTTACTCTTTCCAATCTTCATGCTTCTTACCATTCCTTTTGTTATAGAATGCCCATTCTCCAACTCTACCTAAGAAAGCTTGCCTGTCTTGGAGAGCCTAATTGCAGTGTGATTTCCTTCATCTGGTTGCACTGTCATTTTCTGTGGAAGGGACTTTCATCTAGACTTGGCTAGAGTTTCATTTTTTACAACTTTAACTGAGGAATAATTTACATATACTTCCTTATGTACTTACCTAAACTAAGTGTATAGGTTGATGCAAACTGAACACACTTTTTAACCAAGTATCAGAATGTTACCAGAACCCTAGAAATCCTTTCTCCCCTCAATACTCATGCCCAAGGGTAATGAGATCCAGACTTCAGGGCACTGATTAATTTTGAACTTTTTGTAAGAATGGAACCGTAATGTACGTACTCTTTGCATCTGTCTTCTTTCCCTTAATATCATATTTATGAACTTCATATGTATTGTTATATGTATTTTTGGATGATTCATTCTTGTGGCTGTATAGTATTCCATTGTGTGCGCATACCACAATCTATCATCAATGGGCCATTTGCTACTTTGAACATTTTAGTGTATTTTTTTTGGTGAAAGTACGTGCGCATTTTTGTTGCACATGTATGTAGGATTAGAGTTGCTGGGTCTACACACATATGTAGACACTACCAAACAGTTCTCCCAAGTGATTGTATCTATTTTTACATCCACCACCATTGCAGAAGAGTTCCAGTTGCTCCCCACTGCCACTGTCACTTGTATCTTCCATCCCATCTGTGGTTTGAGCATACCCTCCAAAAAGCATCTAGCACAGAGTTCCCATTCAAGGCTATGCACAGATCTGGATGAGTGTATAAAGCAGGGCAAGCCCTCTCCTCAACTCTTCTGCCTCATGAGCTTTTGTTTTTGTTTTAAGCATACTGTTTGAGAAATAAAATATTTTCCTGATTTTAAAAATTAAAGGTCTACGGCCATGCCACCCTGAACAAGCCTGATCCTGTCGGATCGCAGAAGCTAAGCAGGGTCGGGCCTGGTTAGTACTTGGATGGGAGACCACCTAGGAAGATCAGGTGCTGTAGGCATAAAAAAAAAAAAAAAAAAAAAGAGATTGTAAACTGACAAGGTCCTTGCAATCTATGAAGTAAACGAAGGGTTGCCTCGCCTAAAAAAAAGAAAAAAAAATTTAAGGGTGTATGGGGTATCTTTTGAGGTGCTAGAAATGTTCTATATGTTTAGTAGTTACATGGGTGCATATACATGCATAAATTTAAAAATATTTCATAATGTATACAAATATTGAATAATTTTATTTTATACCTAAAACTAATATAACATTATATCTCAATTATATCTCAATGAAAGTAACCAAAAAATAATTAAGAGAGCATCAACAAATTGGTATTCCTGACTCTAGTCCTAAAAATCAATTTTAAAAAGAGACTTGGGTGAATATATATTTAGAGTAGATTCTTGCCAGGATGGGAAGTAGATTAGTGAAAAGGGTTCTTGGACCCAATTTCAAAGTAGTAGCGGGTATTTCCCCTACACTGACAAGCAATTCTCTGATGCCAGCAGAGTATTTAAGAATTCAGCTCAATTCTGACACTCTCCCTGGAGGAACCATCACATTCCACAGGTTAAGTGTTCAGCCCTACAAGACTGCCTCCTCCTCAACACATGCTTCAGACTGCAGTAGCAAGTCCAGCCTCTGACCAACCGGGTATGGATCGGAGGTTCCAGTGATCCTCTCCAACTCAGAATGCCAGTTGCAAATCCAGGTTGTTATCTGTGCTTCTGACCAACTGGTTGACGGGTTGTAATTCAGAGGTTCCCACGAATCCCTCCTTGGGTTTGGTTAATTTGTTGGAATGGCTCACAGAACTCAGAAGAGCATGTTACATGGAAGTGTTCTGGTTCCTCAGCTTGGAAGCTTGTCGGGAGCTGTCTTCCTGGGCTTTTATGGTGGCTTCATTACATAGTTACCATTGACTAAGTCACTGGCTATTAGCAATTGGACTCTATCTTCAGGCCGTTTCCCCTCCAGGGAGGTGGGGGTGGGGTAGGCCTGAAAGCTTCAAACCTCTAATCACAAAGCTGGTTCTCCTGACAACAACCCCCACCCTTGGGTGACCTCATTAACATAACAAAGAGATATCTTATCACTCTAAACACAGAGGAAATTCCAGAGCTCTTGGAGCTGTGAGCCTGGAACTGTAGGTGAAGACCAAATATCTTATTAATCACAATATTACAATTAGTGAATTGGATGTAACCTAAGCTGGAGGGTCTCAGAGAAGCAACATAGCATCTATTTTTCTGCCTAAATCATCACTCTAGGTTTACTTGATGGGAAAGAAACCTTCCTGGGAGAGAGAAATCTGTACATTTCTTCCAAAGGCAAGGCTATGAATGAAGGGGTGATACTGGTGAGCCTTCGTCCGTTTTCTTCAAATACAATCTTCGTGCCTTGTTTACTCCATTGCTATTTGTATTGGGCACTCTGAGGCCTAGAGTTTAAGGATGAAATAAAGATGAAAACAGATCTAGCCATCTGAAAAAATGACTGCAAATCTGTTATTATTTGTTCCAAAGCAATACTGCCACCTATTGATAGAAAAATAAACTATCTCAATGTTTTACCTACACATCGCAATGATGGGGAGAACCAGGTACTTACCCCTGGGCAAATATAAAACCGAAGGTAATTCAACATTTTCACCCTGCTCCCTCCCCTCAATTTTTCCCCACGAATATAGCTCATAGGAGTCTTAATATTATGCCACAAAATGAAATACATGATGCACTACATTATAAGAACCCTCCAGAAAGCTGGAATCAACTGTGTTCTACATTCGCTTGAGAGAAACTTTTATTGTTTCATTGTTAACTATCATTCCACATAAGATTTTAAGATCAAGAAACTAAATTTCCTGTTCCGTATGGTAGAAAATTCCCCCAGGAAATTTCACACTTATTAGAAGAGGTGCATTTTCCCTGTGTTTTGCTTAATGGTATATTTTTATCTGGCAAATTCTACTTTGTCTATTGACTTCCATTTATTACATTTTACTATTTTATCGCTGGACATAATGAAATTTGACTTTAGCATGAAAACAAATGCTTTTTTAAATCACAATTAAGGGAAAATTACATTTTTTTTCTGATAAAATACTAAAATGTTAACAGTAATACCAAAGACACCATAAAATAAAAATAACACTAATAAAAGTGTTGTGTAGACAGAAAATTTGTCAATTTAATTTTAATATATTTTTTTTGTTCGTGTATTAATTTCCCAGCATTTATTAGCAACCTGCTATATGCTGGCAATCTGCTAGAAGCTGGGAATACAGAGATTAATGAGACACAGTCCCTGCCCACTGAGGGACCATACTCCAGGGGGGGTAAGACAGATACAAAGACAGATAATTGTAATACTTTGTACAAAGTATAGTTGCCAAAATATTATGAAGACACAGAGAGAAGCACCTTAATCTTGATGGAAATATGGAGAGTAGGGCAGCGTGGTTGAGGGAAACCGAGTCTTAAGTTGTGAGTAGGTGTTAGCTTGGCAAAGGGGAGGGGCTGAAGATGGTGGAGGGGCTGAAGATGGGGCTGATGTGAATTTTGAAGTGTCTGTGGGGTGGTTTCCAGGTGGATCAGTCCAGCAGGGATTGGAAATGGGAGCCAGAAGCAGGGGCATAAGTTAGAGAGTAAAAGGTATATTTAGGATTTCACCAGGAGACTATTTAGCAAGAAAAGCTCCGTGGACTGAGGAAGAACACCTGAGAAGGCCCAGGTAGTTTGGCTCGCAGAGAACCTCCAGCAACAAAAAATCTGAGATCTAAGAGAACCAGGAAGTACAGTCATGGAATCTAGACTAATCCACAGCCTCTAGGACAAATTGACTACAAGTTTCATTTTGTTTGTCTTATTAAGTTTTATTATTATATTACTATTATATTATTTTATATATTATATGTATTATTATGTTGTTATTATTAAGTTTAATTATTTTTTAAATAATTGCCAACATTTAAGAGTTGAGAGAGGTCACATAAAATCTGCGTTCCTAGCTTCCCTTGAAGCATTGGGAAATCTGGCTACAGAGGGCCTGATCCCCCACAGTAATGCAGGGGCTGCCCTTTAGCTATGGGAACAGGCTCTTCGAGTCCTCACATGCTTATATCTTAATGTGGCCTTCTTAATTCATGGACATGGCCTGCTTGGCTCTTCTGGACACTTGGATGTGGGATCTTTTACTAGAATTTCAAGAAAGGTGTGATCGACAAATGTCCACTGTGGCAGAGGAATGAATAAAGAATGAGAAAATTTCCCCTGCTTTTGAATTAAGAAATTATGAGTCATCTGAGTGTCTTCAGTAAGGGAAGATTAAGAAGGTGATAAGGCACAGAAGTAATAAGCAGTTGCTGTGGGTTGAGGAGTGACCAGGAGGGAAGGAAGAAGGGAGTGACTATGGAGCGGCAGCCATTTTTTTTTCTTTTGCAAAGAGCCATAGCGCTGAAGTTTTTGGCTTTTTAGGGGCCAAATGATCTCTATTACAACTATTCCACTGTTGCAGTGTGAAAGCAGGCAGAGGATAGTATAAACAAATGAGCGTGGCTGTATTCCAATCACATTTTTTTGATAGAGATGGGCTTCTTATGAGCCACAGATTGTCAAACCCTAGATGGGGCATGCTGGGTCGAGGGACAGAATATCGGGTTGAGAGGAATGCGAGCAGGTCTGTAGACATGAAGAGAGGAGCCAGTGGACAGGGAGATGTTGAAGGTAAAGGAAAACAAGAGGAGGATTGAGGAAGCCGCTTCCAGAGGGAACAGGGCAAGGCCCTCAGTGGTGGTGAGGGGCCCAACAGAGACCTTGCCCACTGAGACTTGGGCAGAGCTGGAGAACAAGTTAATAGTATGAGTAAAATGAGGCAGGGCATCATTGGTTGTGCTGATGCTGATGGATAAAACAAGAAGTGAAGTGAAGAACTGAAAGTTTTGTGGATAACTTCCTCTCAAAGAGTCATTGAGGAGATAGAATAATGAAGTAGTCAAAAACTAATAGAAATATTGATAAACAGTGCTCAGGGCTCAGCTGAGGTTAGAAACTGCAAAATGATTGGGTATCACTTTGTGCAGCAGCGATACCAGACAAGGTAGATTACAGCATCGGTCGTGATTTAGATATTTCTGGTGAGATAGTAATTTAAAACAAAGGAGCCTGGGCTGCATAGTGGAAGAAGAGAGACCAAGAGGGTCCTGTTAGACCATAATAAAAGAACAGCTCAAGGAATTAGAGATTTTTTGTGAACGGATACAGTGGATATGAAGGTAGAGAGAGCAGGAAGTATAGAAGGTGATCTGAGAATAGACCATTGGAGTTTAGAATTTCTGAGTTGGAGCATTTTCAGGATATTAAGATCCGGGATAGTCTCTTTGGATTAGGAGATTGAAATGCAATGCAGCAAAGGAGATTAAGGAACTGTGAATTAAAATTGCTCACTGGCTATCTTTATAGAGGTTGCAGTCCCTCAGGATTTGGAGTGGAGGGGATTTTATTTAATTATGGAGTGTGACCTAAAGGCAGTAGGTGACCGCCGTGAGGAGTGGAGGACGATATCTAGATGGCTGACATGAGAGAGGCAGAAGCAGTAGCTCTCCTTCCTGGCTTGCAGATCAGATGCCTGCCTGGTAGCCCTGCTGAGCAGGCATGCCTCCGTTGCCAAGGAGACCAGTTCATCGCTATCTGCACAGACAAGGCAGGCTGGAGCCTGTCGTTTAAGATAGGAGGAGTCTGCTATTTATGCTCTCTCCTGAATGTAAGAAAGCCCTGCTGTGAGGTTTCTCTTGCTCTTCCATGACATATCCTGTCAATAGAGAATATGTCAGACTTCTCTGCCTGACTACTTTTTGCTTATCTCTGATTCTATTCAAATTGTAGCTCCAGCCAATAATGGATGTCCTACCCCCTCTCTCTTCCACCAGCAAGTAGACAGGCAATTGCAACATCTGTCCAAATGTGTCCATGGAAAAGAGCCAAGAATTTTCCTAAATGACTACCACACTCTCGAGGGGCTATACAAACCGGGCTGTGGAAGAACCCCTTTGGAAACTCATGTCAGAGATAATACAAGCTGTGAACAGTTAGTGACCACTCTTCTCCCAGCTCTGTCCTGAGACAGGCCTCAGACCAGGACTATCTTAGTGGGAGCATTCTGAGGCGTGTCTGACGAGAACTATAAATATGGGCTTAATGAAAGAAGACAAATACGCAATGCACAGCTTTTTAAAATTATTTCTATTTTTTTAATTTTTAAAAAATTTTTTTTTTAGGTGAGGCAACTCTTGGTTGACCTCACAGATTGCAAGGAACTTGTCAGCTTACGATCCCTTATTTATTTATTTATTTATTTATTTATTTAATTATTTATTTTTATTTTTTATGCCTATAGCACTTGGTCTTCTTAGGTTGTCTCCCATCCAAATATTAACCAGGCCCTCCCCTGCTTAACTTTACACGGCTTTTTTAAACTGCACATAGTATAATTCTCACAGCTTTGTTAATCATTCTTTTCAATTTAATACACCTCTTCCCCCCTCTCCCCCCGGCACACACAAACATTTTTTCTTTCAGAAACTGAAGATTGACTTTTGGCACCAAGTATAAGCTGGCCCCTATGATCCAGAGAGAGGAACGAACAGGAGTTAAAATGCAGCACCCAGGGCTAGGCCGTGCCCTTATATCTGGAGCCTTAGAAACAGAAGCTGAGTCTGCGCTATTCCTTAGCTGTTGCATTTGGAAGGGGCTTCCCGTCAGCTATTTAAAGAACAGCTGAGGCATATTTTAGGCATGAATCAGACCCAAGGGCTGGCATTTGTCCCCTCTATTTAAGACCTAAGACCCATATCTCTCCAGACAAACATTTCTAAAAACAGCCAATGCTGGTGCAGATGTCCTGCTGTTATGGCGCAAACAATTCTGAGACCCACGGAGCCAATTGAGATTAATTATGAGCCTTTATTAGCCGGCCGGCAACTGACTCTCTATCACTCAGGGCTAGAGGAGATCAGCCCAGAGCTTTCAGAGGAGACAGCTGATAAAGCTCAAGACCATATCCTGGTGGTCTCCTGAACAAGCAAGCAGATTACAGAAGTGGAAGTTGCCTGTTAGCATATCTTTGCCTGGAACAACACTCTTAATTAACAAGTAAATGGATTACGGGAGCAGACATTGGCCATCTTCATATCTTATACAATACACTTCCTTAACCACACACAAGCAAGTAGGACAACTTCTGGTATCTAAAGATATTTCTTCCCTGTAGCTGACTTAGCTAGTTGGCTCACTTGAAAATTTTCCACCCTTAACACTGCAAGTGGGAGAGACCTGTCAGAGAATACCAACCCATCTTCATTCTGTGGGGTGCAGGGGTACTGGCCCACGTCCAGAGTGGCTGGGCAGTGGCGGTCTTCAGCTAACATGGGAAGTGGGGAGAACATTTACCCCTGGTTCTCACTTTAGACAGAAGAATCAATCTTATGGCATTAACATTTAGGAGTTTTTTGTTTTAATAAATTTGAAACCTATCTCATTTTATTTGCAAGGTTATTTTTAACATGTTAGCTAAGCCAGCCTACCTCCATCTAGTAATATTTACATGGATATTTTGGTACACTCAGACGAGAGAATAGAACACAAAGCTAAGACGTTGTTTTCACTTTCATTTAGTAACGTCTGTTCTAAATGACAATGTGGGAAAAGTAAATGACACCAGTTCGGTTTTCAGTGTAAAGCAGAGATTTCAATACTTTACATAGGAATCATCTAGAGCTTTTTTTTTTTTTTAGGTGAGGCAACCCTTGGTTGACCTTACAGATTGAAAGGATTTTGTCAGCTTACAATCCCTTACTTTTTAAAAAACTTTTTATGCCTACAGCACCCAGTCTTCCTAGGTGGTCTCCCATCCAAGTACTAACCAGGCTCTACCCTGCTTAGCTTCCAAGATCAGAGGAGATCAGGCTTGTTCAGGGTAGCATGGCCATAGACTGCCTAGAGCTTTTATAAAGTTACGGTGCCCAGACCTCACCCAACACCAAGCATACTGGCATCTATGGGGGTGGGAACCAGGAGTGAATAGTTTTAGATTTCCTCGGTGATTTCCATGAACAGACAGACCTCTGAAGAGTGTCATTTACCCAAGTGATGACAGGTGTCTCTCTTAGTTCAAATCATATTGTATTCATTGCCGTTTTCACTTAATACTCTGAGGATTGATTTGATTACCCTGGATATTTCTGAAGCCTAGTAAAATCAGTCATTGGGAGCCAGCAGGGATAAGAGCCAGATGAGAAGCAGAGGCTTTCATGATCCAGAGGGGAAATTTTGTCAGTCATCAAACCTGAAGTGTCAATCAAAGTCAGAGGTACTGAGCCCTGAGTCTGGAGAGCCGCTGGGACATGGCACAGGAGAAGTAAGTACAGTGTAAGTGGGAAGTGCACCAGGAAATTTCTTGGAATAATTTTTCCCTGTAGCTAGATCTTACAAGCCAAATGTTGTAGGATCCTAGGATGGTCACGCTCTGTTTAAAGGGACAGGAACACAGTGTAAGACCCCCAATTTTTTAAGCTCTAAGGTGATGATTCTTATCAATGAATTTTTTTTTTCTAGTTGAGAGCTTCCTTTGTTATCATTTTGTTGAGAAAACAACCATATTTCTTTATCAAATATGTGTTGAGTGTCTTTTCTGTGCTAAGTATACCATCAGTCGCTAGGGATACAAATATCAAATAGAACACAGTATATACCTGTGAGAATCCATAACTTAGATGGGGAAAGGAATGCATAAGTCAAAACCTTTTAAATAAAATGTAGCAAAAAAACTATGCCTGATTTAGACAAAGTTCTGTGAGTCTGATGTTAACGCTAATGATATCGACCCTCATTGATTTCACTTTCTTTCTCTCATTGGTAAACCTTGGACTTTGTATTTCATGTATATAATGTAAATTAATACTCTGCTGCTTTGTCCTGTTATTGTCATTTGGGAGATGTATAAAGTGAGCTATAGGAAATCTAGGAAGAGGCCTGAAATTCACACCATTTTGATCATTTGGTGCATTTTCCAAAAGTCCTGTCCTTGATTTCCTAGTTAGCTTATACTTTTGCCTCTTCTGTGATTGTTAAGTCACTTAAATTCCTTTAGGGGACTCGTGTTTTCTTGTTAACCTGCAATAATAGCAAAATTTGTGACTATATTCTTTAAAAATTCAGATCCTATCTGATATTTGAAAGACTTTTTTCCCCTTACATTTATAAATCAAGGTCACCTGTTCTAAATTCTGTAGACTTAGTAATCTAACAAGATTCTTACACAATTTATGCTAAAAAAAAAAAGCACCCAGACTCCATGACTGTTCAAAGCCCTCTCTAATAGTGGGTTTATACTTTTGCCAAATATTAACCCACAGACATGGTCCCAGCTTGTTGAACCAGAGAGGAGAACAGCCTATCTCCCTAACTTGTGATTATAAATTGCGGTTATTAAAAAAAAGTCCTGTAATGTACTTGGTGCTTTTATTCAGCACATGGTAAACTCTCAAAATGAGTTAGCATGATATAGTATCGTGTAAAGTTTCTAAGAGCAGTTCAATTATGAACAAACTTGAAGGTATGAATGGAAGATGGGCAGTGTTTGGATACCATAAGGGATGCAAGGAAGGAACAAGAAGGTAGATGTCTCAGCAGGGGAGTCCAGGCAGTTTGGGATCCTAAACACAAGACTGGAGCAATTTATCTGGAGTCTGCTGTGTGTCACTCAAGGGGATGAAATTCTTTACGGAAGTTGACAAAGGCTGGATTGCTACTGTAAGAAGTTGTTTCTTTTAAAATATTTTCAAGTTTTTAGAGATGTTGCCTATTTCTACCATAGTAGAATTGGGTGGAAATATCTGCTTTACCCATATCTCTGCTCCCAGTGATTATTTTTTAACACTTTGTTACATTTTCTTTCCTAAATAGTGATCCCTAATCTTTCAAATATATTTTGTCTCTCCCCTCAATAAATTTATTTGCAATCTCCATGTGAATTCGTTGGGCTCTTCCCTTTTTTTCATTTCCTGACACGCCCTTGTCTACATTCTCATCATCTCTTCGTTGATCCGTTGCACAGCTTCTCAGCGAGACTTCCTCAGCTGCCGCTGTGGAAAACTCTGAACTGAACTGTAACATGCTTATTAGAACAGTGCTTCATACAAGAATTCATAACTCTTGCTTTTATAATCATCCAGCAAGACTGAAGCAGAGAAAAAAGGAGAGTCTAACAAGGTGAATGAGAGGAAATGATCTGGGTAGAAGGGAGAGGGTACTAAGACATAAAAGATGTAGATGCTCAAAACCAGAATGACAAACAATGTACTCTGGTAGGTCCATGATATTTACCAGGCTGATTTAAGGCTTAAAGTGCTGGCAGATTTGCTAAGCAATTACACTGGGACCAGACAGGCCCAGGGAACCAGAAGCCTAAATTAGATTATCAAGCTTAAGACAGCAAGTAAGCTGAGCTGCTTGTACACAGCATTCGTATCTGGAATAAATAAACTGCAATAGTTATTCTCCCAGGCTTCTACCCTAGGGAGAAAGTCAGGATAAAATAAACACAATTTAAACATAAACATTCTGGTTTATAGGACTTAAAAACGGAAGAGGTTGATTTATTTCTAGGGTGGCTCAGCTTCCTGGCTCCTTCTGATCTTATCTATGTACAATTTGTAAAGGAAGCAGGGGACTTAATGTTTCTAGGGCCACCTTTCAAATCGTGGGAATCATCTTGAATCTCCATTATCTGTTAGGCAGGAAGTCCACACTGCTGCCTTTCCTCTTCTATTTTTACTTTGTGGGTGCACCAGTCCCCCAACCCTGCAGTCCACTCTCTGTGGATGCTAGAGTTACCCTTCCAACCGCTACACCTGATTATGCCCACCTCCAGTTTAAAAACCTGTGCTCACCCCTGTTGTCTCCAGAGGGAGGTGAAGTGCTGCCTAGGACCTCTAGAGTCTGACCCATCACATCTGCTTCACAAACCTGAGCCCTAGTAGACAACTTTTTCCAGAACCTACTGGGACTTTCCAGCTGCATCATCATTGTCCATGCCTGAAATGTTTCTCCCTTCTATGTGTGACTGGAGAATTGGTACTTATTGAATGGCAGTGCAATGCTTTCCAAGCATGGAAATTATCTAGGGGTTGCTTTTAAAACACACACGCGCACACACACACACACACACACACTTCAGATCCTTGGGCCATTCCACTGAGCTATGGATTCTTAGCACATGGAAGTGTATTTGAGAGGCATTTCCAAGGCTGGGAACCACCAAAGTATACAGTATTTTCATTTGTAGGGCTTTGATTTGAAAGTCCATTCTTTGCCTCACCTAATGTTGATAAGTATTCATATTTTTAAGTAACAAATGCTAGTAATAGTAAAAAAAAGTTTAAAAAATATTTGTAAGTAGTTCTGTATCAATTTGAATCTTCCTCATTCCACCCCAAGCCCTGAGAGGTTAGAACGCCAGGAGACCTCTGTGGGGAGGGAAGCATCTGTCCCTGGTCCTCAAGTCTGGAAAGCTGGGCTGGGCAGTCCTAGGTTTACCTGACCTCAGGTGCAGAGTATCAAATTATATTTCTCAGTTCATGGCACATTATCATTATATGTCCTTCTCTTGTTTTATTTATCTATTCCCTATTTATTCCTAATTTCCCCATATGAAACTGTTCTAAAGTATTTAATGTCTATCTTTTTGTATGCATTCTTGTATAATGTGTATTATTTGTATGCAAAAATTTTGATTTATGCAAACTTATGCAATGCTATTATCTATCCGTCTTGTTTCTTATGCCTGGTTTGCCATTTTGGAAGGAATGGGAAATTCTGGAGCCCGCAATGGATACAATTTTCACATTTTTAATGAAATGCCTACTTTGCATGACTCTATTAAGGAGGGAGGCACTACGGAGATGTGGCTAAGAGCTCTGGCTCTGGCTTCTGAATGCCAGAGTTCAGATTTTAGCTCCTCCAGTTATTAGCTTCCTGGTCTTAGTTAGGTCATTTAACCTCTTCAGCTTTTCAGTTAAGTTACCTGTAAAGAGAGGATACTTTAGCACACATCTCAGAGGTTGTTATAAGAATTAAATTTGATAAGCAGATTTGTGATAAGCTGCTCCTTTTATTGGAGGAAAAATCACACTGCAGATTGTACCACAAATCCCTTTGGGGTCCTCAGCGATGCTCAGTGGCCCCTTAGCTGTAGCTCGTTAAAGCCTTTTCAGCAGTTCTTTACTACATTTTCCTTATTTTCAAATTACTTTATCCCCAGCAGGCTCACATTTGGCAGACAACCTTGCCTCTTATTTTTTAAGGAAAATAGAGATCATGAGGTATAATCTTTGATTCATCTTTTCTCCTTCCAAGAAAAACACCTGTGCTCTCTTCCTGCTCTCTTATTCAGAGAAATAGAAATTTTGCCTCTTCAAGCTTAAATCCTCCACCTACACCAGAGAGTCAAGGTTCCTGCCTTTGGGGAAATAACATGCCAAAATGTGGGTATAAGCAATAAACAAAAAAAACAATCCATATAGAAAATATTTTTACTTAGCCAGAAATACTTTGAGGATAACACAACAGGGAGACTTTCATTTGGGTGGAAAGGGAAGGTCTTTCTGAGGCAGTGACATTGAAGTTGTCACAAGGCTGTCATATGAAGATCAATGGGCAACAAAATCCAGACAGAGAGGAGTCAGTCCGTGCAAAAACCCTCAGAAGAGAAGGAGCTTGATGTGGATGAGGAGCAGAAGGTCGCCCAGTGATGGTGAAGTCCAGTAAGCAAGGAGGACATAGCCAGAGATCAGGCCAGTGCAGCGCTGTCTGGTAGAACTTTGTGACGATGGAAATGTTCTACATCTGTGCTGTACACTACGGTAACCACTAGCTACATGTGGCTGTTTAAGTTAATGTAAATAAAGTAAAGTCAGTTTTTCAATCACATGAGCCGCATGTGGCTAGTGGCTACCATACTGGACAGTATGGGGGTCAGAGGGAAAGCAAGTATAGCTCAGTGGGGCTTTGCTTACCAAGGCAGGAGTGTTGAGTATTTGCTAAGTGTGGTGAGAAGTCACTGGAGGGTTTGAGGTATGACTGATTTATACTGATTTACTATGACTGATTTACATGTTAAGAGATCACTGGGGCTGCTGGGAAGAGGGCAGGGGTGGAGAAGTGATCTGGAGAGGCAAGACGGGGAACAGTGAGACCGGTTATAGTTATTGCAGTTGCCTGGGACACAGAGGAGGGTAACTTGGACTAGGATAGCAGCCAGGAAGCAGAGAAGTGGATGGATTCTGAATTTATTTTGGTGGTAGGCCCAACAGAGGTAATGGATAATTTATTATTTATTTTTATTAAGTTTTTGGGGGTAACATTGGTTAACACTATTATATAATTTGCAGGTGTCCATTATAATTTGACATCTATATATTCTATTGTCTGATTACCACCCAAAGTCCAGTTTCCTTCAGCTACTATATGTTTGACCTCCTTTACCCCGTCTACCTGTCCCCTCCTCTGGTAACCACTAGTCCATTGTCCATGTCCCTGAGTCTCTGTTTGTCCTGTTCATTTGTTGCTCTTAGGTTTATATCCCACATATAAGTGATATCATGTGATTTTCTACTTTTTAAATCTGGCTTATTTCACTCAGCATGGTTATCTCGAGGTCCATCCACATTGTCGCAAATGGCAGTATTTCATCTCTTCTTATGGCTGAGTAATATTCCATTGTATATATGTACCACAGCTTCTTTAGCCAATCATCTATCGTAGGGC
This sequence comes from Pteropus medius, assembly GCF_902729225.1. Taxonomy (NCBI): domain Eukaryota; kingdom Metazoa; phylum Chordata; class Mammalia; order Chiroptera; family Pteropodidae; genus Pteropus; species Pteropus medius. Next base: position 11,218,164 of record NW_024347791.1, read on the forward strand.
ACTTCGGTTGCTTCCATGTCCTGGCCACTGTGAATAGTGCTGCTATGAACATTGGTGTGCAAATATATTTTTGAATATGGGTTTTCATGTCTTTGGGGTAAATACCCAGTAGTGGGATTGCTGGATCCTATGGTAGATCAATTCTTAGTTTTTCGAGGAATCTCCATACTGTTTTCCATAGTGGCTGTACCAATTTGCATTCCCACCAGCAGTGTATGAGGGTTCCTTTTTCTCTGCATCCTCTCCAACATTTGTCATTACTTGTCTTCTTGATAATAGCTATTCTAACAGGTGTGAGATGGTATCTCACTGTGGTTTTGATTTGCATTTCCCTAATCGCTAGCAATGTTGAGCATCTTTTCATACATTTGTAGCCATTTGTGTGTCCTCCAGGGAGAAGGTAATTGATTTAGATGTGAGATGCAAAGGAAAGAAAGGAACTCATGATGATTCCTAGGTTTTTGATTTGAGCAAATTATTTCATCACATGTATTAATGTCATTAATTAGACTCTTCCCATTTTTAAGGTGGATTACCTTCCCTTTCTTTCAATTATGGATCCATTTTAATGACGAAACTTACAGCATTTTAGAATCGCTTGGCATCGCTGGTGTGTTTTGCCTCTCCTCACACTTCCATTGATGTTGCTCTTTTCCTGGCCACCACTGACTTTCTCCATGTCAAATAATATGGCTAGTTCTCGTTCTGATCCTGCTTAGCTGCTACAATACGTGCAGTTTTCGCCTACTCCTTTTACCCATTGACCCGGCCACTCTCTCCTGATCCTCCTCCTGCCTCAGCCTGTGCCGAGTCAGTCTTTGCTTGCTCCTGCTAGGCCGCCTCCCAGGCTCAGTGTTTGTCTTCGCTCTCGCACACCTGGGTAATCGGATCCACTCCATTGTCTCCATTTCCCATCCATGTTCTGCAGTCTCACACATCTATAAAATAATAGCATCAGCCATTTCTATGAGCCAGGAACATTGCTAATTGATTTCAACACGTTTCTCATTTAAGCCTTCCCTGAACTCTGCGGGGTAGGTGTGACTATTCTAATTGTCAGACGTGGGAGCTAAGGCTCCGGAAGGTGTAAGCCTTGCCCAAACTCAAAGAACCAAAAACGGCAGAGCGTGGATTTAAAGCCAGGCCCATGAGGCTCCTCAGCTGTTGTTATAACTAGTGCTTACTGATGCCTGTGGCCCCAGCTCAGACCTCACATTTCCAGATCTATACTTGGAGCTGTCTAGCGCATGTACCTCATTCGCCTGAAAATAGGCATAAAACCAAACTTATTATTGCCTGCTCCTTACCTCTGTGAACTCTACAGACAAATAACAAACTAAAATATCTCCTCTCCTTGTATTCCTTATTTGGTGTCATGGTACAACCAATCCAGCCTCCAAAACTAGAGACATCTCTGTCTTTTACTTCTTCTCTACCTTCCCACTTTTAGTTGATTTCCCAGTCCTGCAAAGTGTACTTCAGGTGCCCTCACACTTCAAGGGTTTGAGAACCACTCTAGCCTGCATTGGGGTCACCAGGAAGGCTCATTAAATCCCAAAATACTGGGCCCTGTACCCAGAGTTTCTGATTCACTAGGTCTGGGCTGGGATCTGGGCTTGTCTAAAAATTCCCAGGTGATGCTGCTGCTCTGAAGACCACACTCTGAGAACCAGTGGTCTACAGCGAGTCATGGATCCCAACCCACAAAGCACAGCGCAGGTCATCTGGGATATGCAGAAGTGCCAAGTGCAGCAGAAGCACAGAGGAAGAAGGGATTTGTTTTGCCTGGGAATACAAAGGAAGGCTTATTACAGGGGAAAAAACCCCAGCCAACCACCAAATGACTGGGAATGGAGTCTCTTTGTCACTCTGAAAAACCAACCCTGTAAAGCTATATCTCCATTATGCAGAGTCCCATTTCTTTCTAGGCTTACGAATATAGTGTTAACATGTGACCTCTCTGGGGTCTCCTCCCCCACACCTCAGCCTGTAATCTAAGCCAGAACCGGCCTAGCAGAATCAGAGTCCATTCCTCTCTTCATAGGGACTTGCAAAACATGATGAAGTGACTACTTTGCATTCAAACTGCCAGACAAGCAGGGCACGAAAGGGGAGAGAGAGCCGAGGAGAAAGCTGTGCCTAGCAGCTGCAGCTGCCTGTCTCTCCCGTTCTTCAGGACCTCACTCTGCTCCAGTAATTTGCAGAGCCCCGTAGACTTCGGACCCTTCCCTCCTGAGAAGTGTGTATCACCACTGATCCCTCCACCCCTGGACAGAGAAGGAAGCTGGAACTAATCAGAGTAGCACAAGGTGGAGGAAAACCAGAGTCACGGGGATCATGTTTATCTTGTCACCTCTTCATAGCTTCTATCCCTCCTCCCTTTTGCTACAAGCAAATGTTTCTTTCCAGAAAGTAACAACAACAATTTTAAAAGAATGAGAGAAGAGAGAAGTAAAACTCACAGGATTTTAATAATTGCACAAAACAACATTGTAAGCATACAGGTAGCAATGATAAAAGAAAAGAAACCCATAATCCCATCATTTCAATGTGTCCAATAAACTACAGACGTTTTTAAAGAAATGGGCCTTCTTATATCTATATATATTTATGATCAGAGTTTTGATCAATGATTGTCAGCCCTAGCTGCCCATATGAATTATCAGGGGTGTCCAGGCCCTCTGGGTCTGGGGCTCAGGTAGATGCACCTCTACTTTTGTTAACTTTTTTTTATTGAAGTAAACATATTGTATCATAAATGTGAAGCTAGATTAATTTTTACAAACTGAACCAACTCAGGAAACTAGCACCCACATCAAGAAACATTGTTACCAGCAGGTCAGGAAACCTATTTGTACCCTGTCCTGTGACTACAGCCCAGTGAAAGTCGTCAGTGTCCTGATTTCTGACATCATGGATTAGTTTAGTTTGTTTTTGGAATTAAAAGGAAAAAAAAAAAAACAGAATTAAAACAATATATACTCTTGTGTTTAGCTTTTTTCCTTCAGTGTTACATGAGATTCATTCATATTGTTGCAGATAGTTGTGATTTCTTCATTCTCATTGCTGTATAGTATTTCATTCTACAAATAAACCACCATTTATTTATCCATGTTATTGCTAACAGGCACCTAGATAGTCAACAACTAATAACTGAGATATATTGAAATTAAGAACTTTTGTTTAACAAAAGTCACCATTAGGAGAAGAGATATATAAAGTATTCTCAATACAAAACAAAGGAATTGTACCCTGAATATTTTATATATATATTATCCTATGTTTATTATCTATAACAATATATGTATTATTATATAGAATATATTACATATTAATAAGTTTAAAAACTAACTCAGATTAAAAAATTATTGACACATCTCAAAAGAAAATATACAAATGACCAATAAACACATACTGAACTTCATTAGTGGTTCCAGATATGCAAATTAAAACAATCATTGGAATGGCTAAAATGAAAAGGACAGAGAATACCAAGTCACGATGAGGATATGGAATAATGAGGATTCTCATACTCTGCTGAAGTGAGTGTGAATTAGTACAATCACTTGGAGAAACTCGGTAGTATCCGTGAAAGCTGATCACGTGTGTATTATCTATGACTTAGCAATTCCAGTCTCAGATATACATTCCACAGAGATGGATATATATGTACCCCAAAAGACAAGTACAAGATGTTCTTAGCAGCACAATTGTTATGGCCCGAAATAAGCATCTTTATGTTTATGATGCTCTATAGGTGATTCTGAGGACCAGTCAGTGGTGAGAACCATGACAGTATAAAATGCACTTTCGATAGAATTTTAATTTAAGATTTCATTTTATGTGTTGTTTTGATAGAAAAATCATGAGCCATTGCCTTCTTCTTTGCATGAAATAAAGCTGAAATGGTGAAAATGGCTAAAAATTATTTATAAAATACTAAATTGTTTATTTGTCGAAATACTAAATATTTTAAATATATATATATATTTTTTCTTACTAGAATCTAAAGAGGCTTTTGGCCCAGATGGTAGGATCCACTATGGGGTAGGGTTGAAGTCAGGAAAAAATAATAATTCCGTAATAATAAGTCTGTACTGTAATATAATACAATTCGGTCCTCAGTTGTATCCTGAAATAAAAAATAATAATAATGAAAGGAGATGGTTACCAGGGTAACCATCTTTTTAGGTCAGTCTCTCACCAGAGAAGCCCCAAGTGGGAGCCATACTCTCTACTGGGCGTCTAATCTTTTAATCGTCCCAACTCTCATGACAGCATTGGCAGTGGTTCTTTTATTGCCATTTGACGGGTCAAATTGTTGAGGCTCAATTATATTGTCATGGTTCTCACATGTAGGAAGTCACACAGCTCCTGGGTGATAGAGCCAGATACACAGTGTTTATCGGTGGGTGTTTCCGATGCCTGCAATGGAGAAATAGGCAACAGGTGTTTATCTAAGGCTTTCTGTCTGCTGGGCACTGGCTAAGCACTTGATTATAACAGTGAGTTTGGGAGAGCAGATACCTAAGAGTTTGTGGAAGAGGAAGTTGTAATTTTGAAGGAGGAAACTGCTTTTCTTTGAAGGATGGTAGCCATGGTATCTGTGGTGTGTAAGGCAAAGGGCAAGGGCTGATTCACACTTTCTGGTAGTGTTTGGGCACTGTGCAGGAGAAAAATATCATACCGGGCTTTGGATGGTACTCTACAAAGTAGGGATATACACTGGGGTGAAGGTCAAGTGTAGGTGGTAGGTAGTCTGAGAAGATAGAGATCTCTTTGATAGATAGGATAGTGGTAGCTAGCTAGTACTGTTTGATAGGGATGGTGTTTGAGGAAACAAGCTAGGATTAATGAGAGGGAGGTTGAGCATGACACTTGAAATGGAACTCTGGTCAGGTTTTCCAGGGGCATTTGTGATGACAAATGGTGTGGCAGAGCTGGGCTGCCCACATCTATTCTTGTCCAGGAGGTAGCATTGAGTTGGAGAGACTGGGTCAGGACCACAAATTGATAGCAGTATCCTTGGCTTCAGGCTGTACATTTCCTTGTTCTGATAAATCGTTCTCAACTCCTTACCCCACTCCAGTAATACTCCTAGGACTGCTCTAGGATGCCCTGGTTCTCAGGCAAATGCTCCAGGGAAGATGTGTCTTTCTCCTTCCTGCACTAGGGCCTGACAACAGATGCATCTGACTCTTCAGCTGAGCCATCAAGATGCTACTAGACCCAGGCAAAAGGGATCTGTCCCAACTGAGGTATGAAGCTGTGGAGGGCAGCCACCAGCGCATGGCCAGTTCCTACTCTGTTTTGAATACCTGCCCTGTGCTGGACATCGTAGTTATGCTTTACAGGTGCTCCACCTCACCCCTACGCCTCACAACTGTTTTTCAAAGTGAGTATTTTATTTCTATATAGCAGATGAGACATTCAGCATAAGAAAAGGAAAGATACTTGCTTAAGGTCCCACAATGTGTCAGTAGCAGAGACTTGGTTTCCTCTCTCACTTACTTGGCCTGGCAGGGTCAGGCTGGATAAAAATGTTTGA